>NW_028270160.1:77068288-77372933 GCF_037043375.1 Chiloscyllium plagiosum | reverse complement strand
CCTCTCTCTGTCATCCTCTCTCTGTCCCCCCTCTCTATCCCCCAACTCTCTGTCCCCCCTCGCTCTGTCCCCTCTCTCTATCCCCTTGCTCTGTTCCCCCTCTCTTTGCACCCCGCTCTCTGCCGCCCTATCTCTCCACTCATATCTCTGACTCCCCTTTCTCTGTCCCCATCTCTCTGACCCCCTTCTGTCCCCCTCTCTCTTTCCTCCCTCTCTCTGTCCCCCTCTCTCTGTCCGCCTCTCTCTGTCCCCCTCTCTCTGATCCCCTCTCTCTGTCCCCCTCTCTCTTTTCCCCTTCTCTGTCCCCCCTCTCTCTGCCCCCATCTCTCTGGCCCCCTCTCTCTGTCCCCTTCTCTGCCCCCTCTCTCTGTCCAGCCATCTCTCTGTCATTTCCTCTCTATTCCCCCTTCTCTCTGTGTCCCGCTCTCTCTCTGTCCTCCCACTCTCTGCCACCCCCCCCCCCCACCGCTGTCTACACTTCTCTCTGTCCCCCTCTCACTCGATGTCCCGCTTTCTCTGTCCCCATCTCTCTGCCCCCTCTCTCCGTCCCCACTGTCTCTGCCCCTCTCTTTCTGTCCCCCTCTCTCTAGGCTACTCTCTCTGTCCCCCTCTCTATATCCCCTCCCTCTCTGTCCTCCTCTCTGTCCCCCGTCTCTCTGTCCCCCTCTCTCTTTCCTCCCTCTCTCTGTCCCCCTCTCTCTGCCCAGTCTCTCTGTCCCCCCTCTCTTTCCCCCCACTCTCTGTCCCCCTCTCTCTGTCCCCCTCTCTCTGTCCGTCCTCTCTCTGTCTCCTCTCTCTGTTCCCCCTCTCTCTCTGAACCCTCCTCTCTGCACACCCACTATGTACTCCACACTCTGTCCCCCCACTCTCTGACTCCTTCTATCTCCCCACGCTCTCTGTCCCCCAACTCTCTACCCACCCTCTCTCTGTGCCCCGCTCTGTTTCCCCTCTCTTTTCACCCCCCCTCTCTGATGCCCACTTTCTCCACCCATCTCTAATGTCTACCCTCTCTCTGTCCCCGTCTCTCTGTTCCCTCTTCTGTCCCCCTCTCTCTTTCCTCCCTCTCTCTGTCCTCCTCTCTCTGTCCCCCTCTCTCTGTCCCCCTCTCTCTGTCCACCTTCTGTCTGTCCCCCCTCTCAATCGCTGTCCCGCTCTCTGTACCCATCTCTCTGCCCCCTCTCTGCGTCCCCACTGTCTCTGCCCATCTCATTCTGTTCCCCTCTCTCTATCCCACTCTCTCTGTCCCCCTCTCTATAGCTCCTCCCTCTCTGTCCACCTCTCTGTCCCCCTCTCTCTGCCACCCCCTCTGTCCCCCCTCTCTTTATCCCCCTATCTCTGTCCCCCTCTCTCTCTGTCCCCCTCTCTGCCCCCTCTCTCTGTCCAGACATCTCTCTGTCACTTCCTCTCTGTTCCCCCCACTCTCTCTGTCCCGCTCTCGCTGTCCTCCCAGTCTCAGACACCACCCCCACCCGCTGTACACCCTTCTCTCTGCTCCCCCTCACTCGCTGTCCCGCTCTCTCTGTCCACCCTCTATCTGTCCCCTCTCTCTGTTCCCCCTCTCTGTCCCCCTATCTCTGCCCCCTCTCTCTGTCCCCCTCTCTCTTTTCTTCCTCTCTCTGGCCCCTCCTCTCTGAACTTCCACTCTGTCTCCCTCTCTGTCCCCCAACTCTCTGTCCCCCCTCTCTCTGTCCCCCTCTCTCTGTCCACCCTCTCTCTGTTCCCTCGTTCTGTTCCCCCTCTCTTTGCACCCCGCTCTCTGCCACACTCTCTCTCCACCCATCTCTCTGTCTCCCCCTCTCTCTGTCACCCCTCTCTCTCTGTCCCCTCTGTCTCTGTCCCGTCTCTCTCTCTGCCCCTCCGTCCACTCATCTCTCTCTATCCCCACCTCTGTCTGTCCTCCTCTCTCTCTGTTACCCTCTCTCTCTGCCCCACTCTCTCTGTCCCGCCGTCCCCATCTCTCATTCCTCACCTCTGTCTGTCCTCCTCTCTCTCTCTCTGCTCCCCCTCTGTCTCAGCCCCACTCTCTCTTTCCCCCTCTCTCTGTCCTCCCCTCTCTGTCCCCGCTCCCTCTGTCCCCCTTCTCTCTGTCATCCCTCTCTCTGTCCCACTCTCACTGTCCCCCCTTTCAGTGTCCCCCTTTCTCCGTACCCGTCTCTCTGTCCCCCTCTCTCTGTCCCCCCTTTCTCGCTGCCCCCTCTCTCTCTGAACCCCTCTCTCTGTACCCCTCTCTCTGTCCCACCCCTCTCTGTCCACCCCCTCTTTGCCCCCTTCTCTCTGTCCCCCTTTTTCGCCCATTTCTCTGTCTCCTGTCTCTCTGTCCCTCCATTTTCCCCCGCTCTCTGTACCGCATCTCTCTCTGTCCCACTCTCTCTCCCCCTTCCTCTGCCCCCCCCCCTCTGCCCCGTCACTCTGTCCCCCCTCTTTCTGACCCCCACTCTGTCCCCCTCTTTCAGTCCCCCTCTCTCTTTCCCCCTCCTCTGCCCTCTCAGTGTCCACCCCTCTCTCTGTCCACCCCTCTCTCTTCCCCCCCCTTTAAGACTCCCAATGTCCAAACCTCTCTCTGTCTCCATCGCTCTGTACCCCAAATCTGTCACCCACCCGTCCGTATCTCTCTCTCCCCCCTCTCGCTCCCGTCCCCTATCCCCTCTCTCTCTGTCTCCCTCTCTCTGTCTCCCCTCTCTCTTCCCCCTCTCTCTATCCACCTCTCTCTCTCCCCCTCTCTGTCCCCCTTTCTCTGTCCCCCACTCTGTCTCTGTATCCCCTCTCTCTCCGTACCCCTCTCTGTGTTCACACTCTCTCTGTCCCCCTCACTCTGTCCACCCCTCTCTGCCCCCTCTCTCTGTCCCACCTCTCTCTGTCCCCTCTCTCTCTGTCCCCCCGTCACCTCCTCTCTTTCCCCATCTGTCTCTCCCCTCTGCCTCGCCCCTCTCCCTCTGCCCCCTCTCTCTCTGCCCCGTCTCTCTGTTCCCTCCTCTGACCGCTCTCTCTTTCCCCTCTCTTTCTAGCTCCCACGTCTGTCCTCCTCTTCCTGTCCCCCCTCACTCAGTCCCCCTTCTCTGCCCGCTGTCTCTGTCCCCGCTTTTCTGACCCCTGTCCAACCCTCTCCCTGTCCCCCTCACTCTATCCCACTCTCTCTGCCCCCCTCTCTCTGTCCGCCTCTCTCTGTCCCCCTCTCTCTGATCCTCACTCTCTGTCCCCATCTCTCATTCCTCAACTCTGTCTGTCCTCCTCTCTCTCTGCTCCCCCTCTGTCTCAGCCCCACTCTCTCTTTCCCCCTCTCTCTGTCCTCCCCTCTCTGTCCCCGCTCCCTCTGTCCCCCTTCTCTCTGTCATCCCTCTCTCTGTCCCACTCTCACTGTCCCCCCTTTCAGTGTCCCCCTTTCTCCGTACCCGTCTATCTGTCCCCCTCTCTCTGTCCCCCCTTTCTCGCTGCCCCCTCTCTCTCTCTGAACCCCTCTCTCTCTGTACCCCTCTCTCTGTCCCACCCCTCTCTGTCCACCCCCTCTTTGCCCCCTTCTCTCTGTCCCCCTTTTTCGCCCATTTCTCTGTCTCCTGTCTCTCTGTCCCTCCATTTTTTCCCCGCTCTCTGTACCGCATCTCTCTCTGTCCCACTCTCTCTCCCCCTTCCTCTGCCCCCCTCTCTCTGCCCCCTCACACTGTCCCCCCTCTTTCTGCCCCCCACTCTGTCCCCCTCTTTCAGTCCCCCTCTCTCTTTCCCCCTCCTCTGCCCTCTCACTGTCCACCCCTCTCTCTGTGCACCCCACCCTCTTTCCCCCGCTTTAAGACTCCCAATGTCCAAACCTCTCTCTGTCACCATCGCTCTGTACCCCATCTCTGTCACCCACCGTCCCTATCTCTCACCCCCCCTCGCTCCCCTCCCCTATCCGCTCTCTCTCTGTCTCCCTCTCTCTGTCTCCCCTCTCTCTGCCCCCTCTCTCTATCCACCTCTCTCTCTCCCCCTCTCTGTCCCCCTTTCTCTGTCCCCCACTCTGTCTCTGTATCCCCTCTCTCTCCGTACCCCTCTCTGTGTTCACACTCTCTCTGTCCCCCTCACTCTGTCCCTCCATCTCTGCCCCCTATCTCTGTTCACCCCTCTCTTTGTCCCACCTCTCTCTGTCCCCTCTCTCTCTGTCCCCCCGTCTCTTCCTCTCTGTCCCCATCTGTCTCTCCCCTCTGTATCGCCCCTCTCCCTCTGCCCCCCTCTCTCTGCCCCTTCTCTCTGTCCCCTCTTCTGACCGCTCTCTCTTTCCCCTCTCTTTCTGCTCCCACCTCTGTCCCCCTATTTCTGTCCCCCCTCACTCAGTCCCCCTTCTCTGCCCGCTGTCTCTGTCCCCGCTTTTCTGCCCCCTGTCCAACCCTCTCTCTGTCACCCTCACTCTATCCCACTCTCTCTGCCCCCCCCCTCTCTTTCCTACCTCTCTCTGTACCCCTCTCTCTGTCCACCCTCTCTCTGTCCCCTATCACTGTTCCCCCTCTCCCTCCGACTCCCTCTCTGTCCCCCCTCCCACTGCCCCCTCTCTATCCCTCTCTCCATCCTTCCTCTCTCTGTCATCCTCTCTCTGTCCCCCCTCTCTATCCCCCAACTCTCTGTCCCCCCTCGCTCTGTCCCCTCTCTCTATCCCCTTGCTCTGTTCCCCCTCTCTTTGCACCCCGCTCTCTGCCGCCCTATCTCTCCACTCATATCTCTGACTCCCCTTTCTCTGTCCCCATCTCTCTGACCCCCTTCTGTCCCCCTCTCTCTTTCCTCCCTCTCTCTGTCCCCCTCTCTCTGTCCGCCTCTCTCTGTCCCCCTCTCTCTGATCCCCTCTCTCTGTCCCCCTCTCTCTTTTCCCCTTCTCTGTCCCCCCTCTCTCTGCCCCCATCTCTCTGGCCCCCTCTCTCTGTCCCCTTCTCTGCCCCCTCTCTCTGTCCAGCCATCTCTCTGTCATATCCTCTCTATTCCCCCTTCTCTCTGTGTCCCGCTCTCTCTCTGTCCTCCCACTCTCTGCCACCCCCCCCCCACCGCTGTCTACACTTCTCTCTGTCCCCCTCTCACTCGATGTCCCGCTTCCTCTGTCCCCATCTCTCTGCCCCCTCTCTCCGTCCCCACTGTCTCTGCCCCTCTCTTTCTGTCCCCCTCTCTCTAGGCTACTCTCTCTGTCCCCCTCTCTATATCCCCTCCCTCTCTGTCCTCCTCTCTGTCCCCCGTCTCTCTGTCCCCCTCTCTCTTTCCTTCCTCTCTCTGTCCCCCTCTCTCTGCCCACTCTCTCTGTCCCCCCTCTCTTTCCCCCCACTCTCTGTCCCCCTCTCTCTGTCCCCCTCTCTCTGTCCGTCCTCTCTCTGTCTCCTCTCTCTGTTCCCCCTCTCTCTCTGAACCCTCCTCTCTGCACACCCACTATGTACTCCACACTCTGTCCCCCCACTCTCTGACTCCTTCTATCTCCCCACGCTCTCTGTCCCCCAACTCTCTACCCACCCTCTCTCTGTGCCCCGCTCTGTTTCCCCTCTCTTTTCACCCCCCCTCTCTGACGCCCACTTTCTCCACCCATCTCTAATGTCTACCCTCTCTCTGTCGCCGTCTCTCTGTTCCCCCTTCTGTCCCCCTCTCTCTTTCCTCCCTCTCTCTGTCCTCCTCTCTCTGTCCCCCTCTCTCTGTCCCCCTCTCTCTGTCCACCTTCTGTCTGTCCCCCCTCTCAATCGCTGTCCCGCTCTCTGTACCCATCTCTCTGCCCCCTCTCTGCGTCCCCACTGTCTCTGCCCATCTCATTCTGTTCCCCTCTCTCTATCCCACTCTCTCTGTCCCCCTCTCTATAGCTCCTCCCTCTCTGTCCACCTCTCTGTCCCCCTCTCTCTGCCACCCCCTCTGTCCCCCCTCTCTTTATCCCCCTATCTCTGTCCCCCTCTCTCTCTGTCCCCCTCTCTGCCCCCTCTCTCTGTCCAGACATCTCTCTGTCACTTCCTCTCTGTTCCCCCCACTCTCTCTGTCCCGCTCTCGCTGTCCTCCCAGTCTCAGACACCACCCCCACCCGCTGTACACCCTTCTCTCTGCTCCCCCTCACTCGCTGTCCCGCTCTCTCTGTCCACCCTCTATCTGTCCCCTCTCTCTGTTCCCCCTCTCTGTCCCCCTATCTCTGCCCCCTCTCTCTGTCCCCCTCTCTCTTTTCTTCCTCTCTCTGGCCCCTCCTCTCTGAACTTCCACTCTGTCCCCCTCTCTGTCCCCCAACTCTCTGACCCCCTCTCTCTGTCCCCCTCTCTCTGTCCACCCTCTCTCTGTTCCCTCGTTCTGTTCCCCCTCTCTTTGCACCCCGCTCTCTGCCACACTCTCTCTCCACCCATCTCTCTGTCTCCCCCTCTCTCTGTCACCCCTCTCTCTCTGTCCCCTCTGTCTCTGTCCCGTCTCTCTCTCTGCCCCTCCGTCCACTCATCTCTCTCTATCCCCACCTCTGTCTGTCCTCCTCTCTCTCTGTTACCCTCTCTCTCTGCCCCACTCTCTCTGTCCCGCCGTCCCCATCTCTCATTCCTCACCTCTGTCTGTCCTCCTCTCTCTCTCTCTGCTCCCCCTCTGTCTCAGCCCCACTCTCTCTTTCCCCCTCTCTCTCTGTCCTCCCCTCTCTTTCCCCGCTCCCTCTGTCCCCCTTCTCTCTGTCATCCCTCTCTCTGTCCCACTCTCACTGTCCCCCCTTTCAGTGTCCCCCTTTCTCCGTACCCGTCTCTCTGTCCCCCTCTCTCTGTCCCCCCTTTCTCGCTGCCCCCTCTCTCTCTGAACCCCTCTCTCTGTACCCCTCTCTCTGTCCCACCCCTCTCTGTCCACCCCCTCTTTGCCCCCTTCTCTCTGTCCCCCTTTTTCGCCCATTTCTCTGTCTCCTGTCTCTCTGTCCCTCCATTTTCCCCCGCTCTCTGTACCGCATCTCTCTCTGTCCCACTCTCTCTCCCCCTTCCTCTGCCCCCCCCCCTCTGCCCCGTCACTCTGTCCCCCCTCTTTCTGACCCCCACTCTGTCCCCCTCTTTCAGTCCCCCTCTCTCTTTCCCCCTCCTCTGCCCTCTCACTGTCCACCCCTCTCTCTGTCCACCCCTCTCTCTTCCCCCCCCTTTAAGACTCCCAATGTCCAAACCTCTCTCTGTCTCCATCGCTCTGTACCCCAAATCTGTCACCCACCCGTCCGTATCTCTCTCTCCCCCCTCTCGCTCCCGTCCCCTATCCCCTCTCTCTCTGTCTCCCTCTCTCTGTCTCCCCTCTCTCTTCCCCCTCTCTCTATCCACCTCTCTCTCTCCCCCTCTCTGTCCCCCTTTCTCTGTCCCCCACTCTGTCTCTGTATCCCCTCTCTCTCCGTACCCCTCTCTGTGTTCACACTCTCTCTGTCCCCCTCACTCTGTCCACCCCTCTCTGCCCCCTCTCTCTGTCCCACCTCTCTCTGTCCCCCCGTCACCTCCTCTCTTTCCCCATCTGTCTCTCCCCTCTGCCTCGCCCCTCTCCCTCTGCCCCCTCTCTCTCTGCCCCGTCTCTCTGTTCCCTCCTCTGACCGCTCTCTCTTTCCCCTCTCTTTCTAGCTCCCACGTCTGTCCTCCTCTTCCTGTCCCCCCTCACTCAGTCCCCCTTCTCTGCCCGCTGTCTCTGTCCCCGCTTTTCTGACCCCTGTCCAACCCTCTCCCTGTCCCCCTCACTCTATCCCACTCTCTCTGCCCCCCTCTCTCTGTCCGCCTCTCTCTGTCCCCCTCTCTCTGATCCTCACTCTCTGTCCCCATCTCTCATTCCTCAACTCTGTCTGTCCTCCTCTCTCTCTGCTCCCCCTCTGTCTCAGCCCCACTCTCTCTTTCCCCCTCTCTCTGTCCTCCCCTCTCTGTCCCCGCTCCCTCTGTCCCACTTCTCTCTGTCATCCCTCTCTCTGTCCCACTCTCACTGTCCCCCCTTTCAGTGTCCCCCTTTCTCCGTACCCGTCTATCTGTCCCCCTCTCTCTGTCCCCCCTTTCTCGCTGCCCCCTCTCTCTCTCTGAACCCCTCTCTCTCTGTACCCCTCTCTCTGTCCCACCCCTCTCTGTCCACCCCCTCTTTGCCCCCTTCTCTCTGTCCCCCTTTTTCGCCCATTTCTCTGTCTCCTGTCTCTCTGTCCCTCCATTTTTTCCCCGCTCTCTGTACCGCATCTCTCTCTGTCCCACTCTCTCTCCCCCTTCCTCTGCCCCCCTCTCTCTGCCCCCTCACACTGTCCCCCCTCTTTCTGCCCCCCACTCTGTCCCCCTCTTTCAGTCCCCCTCTCTCTTTCCCCCTCCTCTGCCCTCTCACTGTCCACCCCTCTCTCTGTGCACCCCACTCTCTTTCCCCCGCTTTAAGACTCCCAATGTCCAAACCTCTCTCTGTCACCATCGCTCTGTACCCCATCTCTGTCACCCACCGTCCCTATCTCTCACCCCCCCCTCGCTCCCCTCCCCTATCCGCTCTCTCTCTGTCTCCCTCTCTCTGTCTCCCCTCTCTCTGCCCCCTCTCTCTATCCACCTCTCTCTCTCCCCCTCTCTGTCCCCCTTTCTCTGTCCCCCACTCTGTCTCTGTATCCCCTCTCTCTCCGTACCCCTCTCTGTGTTCACACTCTCTCTGTCCCCCTCACTCTGTCCCCCCCATCTCTGCCCCCTATCTCTGTTCACCCCTCTCTTTGTCCCACCTCTCTCTGTCCCCTCTCTCTCTGTCCCCCCGTCTCCTCCTCTCTGTCCCCATCTGTCTCTCCCCTCTGTATCGCCCCTCTCCCTCTGCCCCCCTCTCTCTGCCCCTTCTCTCTGTCCCCTCTTCTGACCGCTCTCTCTTTCCCCTCTCTTTCTGCTCCCACCTCTGTCCCCCTATTTCTGTCCCCCCTCACTCAGTCCCCCTTCTCTGCCCGCTGTCTCTGTCCCCGCTTTTCTGCCCCCTGTCCAACCCTCTCTCTGTCGCCCTCACTCTATCCCACTCTCTCTGCCCCCCCTCTCTCTTTCCTACCTCTCTCTGTACCCCTCTCTCTGTCCACCCTCTCTCTGTCCCCTATCACTGTTCCCCCTCTCCCTCCGACTCCCTCTCTGTCCCCCCTCCCACTGCCCCCTCTCTATCCCTCTCTCCATCCTTCCTCTCTCTGTCATCCTCTCTCTGTCCCCCCTCTCTATCCCCCAACTCTCTGTCCCCCCTCGCTCTGTCCCCTCTCTCTATCCCCTTGCTATGTTCCCCCTCTCTTTGCACCCCGCTCTCTGCCGCCCTATCTCTCCACTCATATCTCTGACTCCCCTTTCTCTGTCCCCATCTCTCTGACCCCCTTCTGTCCCCCTCTCTCTTTCCTCCCTCTCTCTGTCCCCCTCTCTCTGTCCGCCTCTCTCTGTCCCCCTCTCTCTGATCCCCTCTCTCTGTCCCCCTCTCTCTTTTCCCCTTCTCTGTCCCCCCTCTCTCTGCCCCCATCTCTCTGGCCTCCTCTCTCTGTCCCCTTCTCTGCCCCCTCTCTCTGTCCAGCCATCTCTCTGTCATTTCCTCTCTATTCCCCCTTCTCTCTGTGTCCCGCTCTCTCTCTGTCCTCCCACTCTCTGCCACCCCCCCCCCACCGCTGTCTACACTTCTCTCTGTCCCCCTCTCACTCGATGTCCCGCTTTCTCTGTCCCCATCTCTCTGCCCCCTCTCTCCGTCCCCACTGTCTCTGCCCCTCTCTTTCTGTCCCCCTCTCTCTAGGCTACTCTCTCTGTCCCCCTCTCTATATCCCCTCCCTCTCTGTCCTCCTCTCTGTCCCCCGTCTCTCTGTCCCCCTCTCTCTTTCCTTCCTCTCTCTGTCCCCCTCTCTCTGCCCACTCTCTCTGTCCCCCCTCTCTTTCCCCCCACTCTCTGTCCCCCTCTCTCTGTCCCCCTCTCTCTGTCCGTCCTCTCTCTGTCTCCTCTCTCTGTTCCCCCTCTCTCTCTGAACCCTCCTCTCTGCACACCCACTATGTACTCCACACTCTGTCCCCCCACTCTCTGACTCCTTCTATCTCCCCACGCTCTCTGTCCCCCAACTCTCTACCCACCCTCTCTCTGTGCCCCGCTCTGTTTCCCCTCTCTTTTCACCCCCCCTCTCTGACGCCCACTTTCTCCACCCATCTCTAATGTCTACCCTCTCTCTGTCGCCGTCTCTCTGTTCCCCCTTCTGTCCCCCTCTCTCTTTCCTCCCTCTCTCTGTCCTCCTCTCTCTGTCCCCCTCTCTCTGTCCCCCTCTCTCTGTCCACCTTCTGTATGTCCCCCCTCTCAATCGCTGTCCCGCTCTCTGTACCCATCTCTCTGCCCCCTCTCTGCGTCCCCACTGTCTCTGCCCATCTCATTCTGTTCCCCTCTCTCTATCCCACTCTCTCTGTCCCCCTCTCTATAGCTCCTCCCTCTCTGTCCACCTCTCTGTCCCCCTCTCTCTGCCACCCCCTCTGTCCCCCCTCTCTTTATCCCCCTATCTCTGTCCCCCTCTCTCTCTGTCCCCCTCTCTGCCCCCTCTCTCTGTCCAGACATCTCTCTGTCACTTCCTCTCTGTTCCCCCCACTCTCTCTGTCCCGCTCTCGCTGTCCTCCCAGTCTCAGACACCACCCCCACCCGCTGTACACCCTTCTCTCTGCTCCCCCTCACTCGCTGTCCCGCTCTCTCTGTCCACCCTCTATCTGTCCCCTCTCTCTGTTCCCCCTCTCTGTCCCCCTATCTCTGCCCCCTCTCTCTGTCCCCCTCTCTCTTTTCTTCCTCTCTCTGGCCCCTCCTCTCTGAACTTCCACTCTGTCCCCCTCTCTGTCCCCCAACTCTCTGTCCCCCCTCTCTCTGTCCCCCTCTCTCTGTCCACCCTCTCTCTGTTCCCTCGTTCTGTTCCCCCTCTCTTTGCACCCCGCTCTCTGCCACACTCTCTCTCCACCCATCTCTCTGTCTCCCCCTCTCTCTGTCACCCCTCTCTCTCTGTCCCGTCTGTCTCTGTCCCGTCTCTCTCTCTGCCCCTCCGTCCACTCATCTCTCTCTATCCTCACCTCTGTCTGTCCTCCTCTCTCTCTGTTACCCTCTCTCTCTGCCCCACTCTCTCTGTCCCGCCGTCCCCATCTCTCATTCCTCACCTCTGTCTGTCCTCCTCTCTCTCTGCTCCCCCTCTGTCTCAGCCCCACTCTCTCTTTCCCCCTCTCTCTGTCCTCCCCTCTCTGTCCCCGCTCCCTCTGTCCCCCTTCTCTCTGTCATCCCTCTCTCTGTCCCACTCTCACTGTCCCCCCTTTCAGTGTCCCCCTTTCTCCGTACCCGTCTCTCTGTCCCCCTCTCTCTGTCCCCCCTTTCTCGCTGCCCCCTCTCTCTCTGAACCCCTCTCTCTCTGTACCCCTCTCTCTGTCCCACCCCTCTCTGTCCACCCCCTCTTTGCCCCCTTCTCTCTGTCCCTCTTTTTCGCCCATTTCTCTGTCTCCTGTCTCTCTGTCCCTCCATTTTCCCCCGCTCTCTGTACCGCATCTCTCTCTGTCCCACTCTCTCTCCCCCTTCCTCTGCCCCCCCCTCTGCCCCGTCACTCTGTCCCCCCTCTTTCTGACCCCCACTCTGTCCCCCTCTTTCAGTCCCCCTCTCTCTTTCCCCCTCCTCTGCCCTCTCACTGTCCACCCCTCTCTCTGTCCACCCCTCTCTCTTCCCCCCCCTTTAAGACTCCCAATGTCCAAACCTCTCTCTGTCTCCATCGCTCTGTACCCCAAATCTGTCACCCACCCGTCCGTATCTCTCTCTCCCCCCTCTCGCTCCCCTCCCCTATCTCCTCTCTCTCTGTCTCCCTCTCTCTGTCTCCCCTCTCTCTTCCCCCTCTCTCTATCCACCTCTCTCTCTCCCCCTCTCTGTCCCCCTTTCTCTGTCCCCCACTCTGTCTCTGTATCCCCTCTCTCTCCGTACCCCTCTCTGTGTTCACACTCTCTCTGTCCCCCTCACTCTGTCCACCCCTCTCTGCCCCCTCTCTCTGTCCCACCTCTCTCTGTCCCCTCTCTCTCTGTCCCCCCGTCACCTCCTCTCTTTCCCCATCTGTCTCTCCCCTCTGCCTCGCCCCTCTCCCTCTGCCCCCTCTCTCTCTGCCCCGTCTCTCTGTCCCCTCCTCTGACCGCTCTCTCTTTCCCCTCTCTTTCTAGCTCCCACCTCTGTCCTCCTCTTCCTGTCCCCCCTCACTCAGTCCCCCTTCTCTGCCCGCTGTCTCTGTCCCCGCTTTTCTGCCCCCTGTCCAACCCTCTCCCTGTCCTCCTCACTCTATCCCACTCTCTCTGCCCCCCTCTCTCTTTCCTCCCTCTCTCTGTCCCCCTCTCTCTGCCCCCCCCTCTATCCCACTCTCTCTGCCCCCCTCTCTCTTTCCTCCCACTCTCTGTCCCCTCTCTCTCTTTCCCTCGCCACCTCCTCTCTGTCCCCACCTCTCTCTTCCCGCTCTCTCTCCCCCTCCCTCTGCCCCTCTCTCTCTGCCCCCCTCACTCTGTCCCCCCTCTTTCTGCCCCCCACTGTGTCCCCCTCTTTCAGTCCCCCTCTCACTTTCCCCCTCCTCTGTCCTCTCTCTGTCCACCCCTCTCTCTTTCTCCCCCTTTCAGACTCCCAAAGTCCAAACCTCTCTCTGTTTCCATCCCTCTGTCCCCCATCTCTGTCACCCACCCGTCCCTATCTCTCTCTCCCCCCCTCTCGCTCCCCTCCCATGCCCCCTCACTCTCTGTCTCCCTCTCTCTGTCCCTCTCTCTCTGCCCCCTTCTCTCTGTCCTCCTCTATTTGTCTCCCCTCTCTCTGCCCCCTCTCTCTATCCACCTCTCTCTCTCCCCCTCTCTGTCCCCCTTTCTCTGTCCCCCACTCTGTCTCTGTATCCCCTCTCTCTCCGTATCCCTGTCTGTGTTCACACTCTCTCTGTCCCCCTCACTCTGTCCCCCCTCTCTGCCCCCCCTCTCTCTCTGTCCCCCCGTCACCTCCTCTCTGTCCCCATCTCTCTCCCCTCTGTCTCGCCCCTCTCCCTCTTCCCCCTCTCTCTCTGTCCCCTCCTCTGACTGCTCTCTCTTTCCTCCCTCTTTCTGCTCCCACCTCTGTCCCCCTCTTTCTGTCCCCCCTCACTCTGTCCCCCTTCTCTGCCCGCTCACTCTGTCGCCTCTTTTCTGCCCCCTGTCCAACCCTCTCTCTGTCCCCCTCTCTCTGTCCACATCTCTGTCACACCCATGTCCCCATCTCTCTCTCCCCCTCTCTCACTGCCCTCCTCCTGCCTCCTCTCTCTCTGTCCCCCTCTCTCCGTCCCCCTCTGTCTTCCCCCTCTCTCTGTCCCCTCTCTCTGTCTCCCTCTCTCTATCCTACCCCTCTCTGTCTCCCTCTCTCTGTCCTCCCTCTCTCTGTCACCCTCTCTCGGTCCCCCCTCTCTGTCAGCCCCACGCCCCCATCTCTCTCTCCCCCTCTCTGACTCTCCTCCCTCTGCCCCTCTCTCTCTGTCCCCCTCTGTCTTTACCCCTCTCTCTGTCCCCTCTCTCTGTCTCCCTCTCTCTGTTCTCCCTCTCTCTGTCACCCTCTCTCGGTCCCCCCTCTCTCTGCCTCCCCCTCTCTGCCCCCCCTCTCTCTTTCCTTCCTCTTTCTTTGTTCCCTCTCTCTCTGTTCCCCCCTCTCTCTGTACACCTCTCTCTGTCCATCCTCTCTCTGCCCCCCTCTCTGACCCCCTCTCTATCCCCACTCTCTCTGTCCCCCCTCTCTGTACCCATCTCTCTCTCCCCCTCTCTCTCTCCTCTCTCCCTCTGCCCCCTCTCTCTCTGTCCACCTCTCTCTGTCTCTCTCTTTCTGCCCCCCCTCTGCCCCCTTCTTTCAGTCCCCCTCTCTCTTTCCCCCTCCTCTGCCCCATCTCTCTGTCCACCCCTCTCTCTGCCCCCCTCTTTCTCCCCCCAATGTCCAACACTCTCTCAGTCCCCATCTCTCTGTCCCCATCTCTGTCACCCACCCGTCCCCATCTCTCTCTCCCCCTCTCTCTCCCCTCCCCTGCCCTCTCTCTCTGTCTCTCTCTCTGTCCCTCTCTCTCTGTCCCCCCTCTGTCCCCCTCCCTGTCTCCCCTCTCTCTGTCCCCCCTCTCTGCCCACCCCTCTCTGTCCCCCTCCCTCTGTCCCCCTCTCTCTGTTCCCCCACTCTCTGACCCCTCTCTCATTATGTCCTCCCCTATTTCTCTCTCTCCCTCCCTCACCTTATCTCTCCCTTGCCTCCCCTTCTATCTCTCTCTCTGTCTCCCTGCTCCTTCACTCTTTCTCCACCTTCTCTCACTCTCGATGCCCCTACCTCGGTCTCTCTTTCTCCCCACCTCCCTCTGTGTCTCTCTGACTAAATCTCTCTCACTCCTGCCCCTCCCCCTCTCTCTCTGACACACTCTGTCTCCCTGACGTGTCCCTCTCCCTCTGATCCAGAGACTGAGGGTGGGGTGGTTGTGGGCGGTGGTTGGGGTGGCTGCATGTGGTTGGAGGGGTGGTTGTGAGATGTTAGAGAGATGTGGGAGGTGGGAGGAGGGGAAAAATGGGGTAAAAACGGAATTGCGGGACGGGGACAGACCGCAGGAGAGAGAGTGTGCAAGGGAGGGCTGAGAGGAATGAGTGGAGGCAGGAGGAAAACCAGGGTTAGGGGTGTGTGTGAGAGAGAGAGGGGCGGACGAGGCAGAGTGAAAGGGGAGGTGGTGTGAAACAGAGTGTGTGCAGAGAGAGAGAGAGAGAAATGAGGAGAAAGAGTTGGGGAGAAGAAATGGGGAGGTCAGGTTAGAGTGGGGGGTGGGGAACAGAGGGAGTTAAACCCAGCTCCTGAGCTCAGGGTGTGGTCCCCTCCCCTTCCCTGAGGACCAGGACTTGGGGCTGAGTCTGTCTCTCACCAGCTCAGCTTCTCCAACACAAAGAGACACAACAACATCGGTCACTCTGCTGCTCGGCACGCTTTAATCAACATTTTTATTGTGTACAAATGGAAGTGATGGATACAGTCAGTGGGATGGTGCCTTTTCTCACTGGCCCCTGAGTTGTGAGAAACATTGAAATGTTTCCCTGTAACCCCGCTGCGAGAAAAGGATGGACAAACCAGCGCTACCCTCAGTCTGTTACCATAGCGACAGGCTGCTCCATCGCTGAAACACTGGACTGAAATGAGAAAATCCCGGATGGTGTGATTAATGAGGGAATTTGATGGATGGATGGATCTGGGTGAAGGGATATTTCAGCACATTCTTCAGCTGCTGCCTGAACTTAGTCTGGGTCACGGCATAAATTGCGGTGTTTGTGCAGCAACTGAAGAGCTGCAGCATGAAGCTCAATTCCCGCACAAAGGGATGGAGATACACAGAGTCATACCCAATCCACCACATCCGGTACCATATAGAATACAGCATTAACGTTGACCATAACAGGATGAAATTGGCCGAGATCACAAACAGTAAAATGATGGATTTTTTTCGGTTTCTCATTTCTGTGTCAGACTGAGCGTCCCCATTGGTGTGAGTGTGGAGTCTCCTGCGGGCTCTGCTGGTCACTAAAATGTGTCTGACGGTGAGAACATTGAGCAACAGAATCAGGAGAAATGGGACACCCGGGGTTAGAATGTGGTGGAGGAACTGGATTGTGACCCAGACACTGGAGAATAGAACAGCGTCTGTTACATCACAAAACCAGGGGAGGTTCCTCAGCCGATACTGAGCCGTGAGCATAAAATACCGGGAAATGTTCTTTAAACAGCTCAGCACAGTCACTGCTCCCAGAACCACAGCCGGCTTTTTCTCAATGCAATATTTACTTTTCAGCTTCTGGCAACAAATGGCCACAAACCGATCAAAGGTGGAAGTGACGGTGAACCAGACAGAGCAGTCAGTGGCTGCATAAAGCAGGACGGCGTGGATATTACACACGGGGACGGAGTCTCTCAGAAAATAAAACTGTTGCCGATAAACAATGGGAATGTGTCTCAGGATCAGTTCGAGGATAATGACCAGGAGATCCGTCACTGCCATGGCCCCCAGGTAACGTCTGACGCATGGAGACAATCCACAATCTTTATAAAGCAGGACGTAGATGGTCACTACGTTAACTGTGAGGAAGGAAAACAAACCCATTATCCATCAGCCTGGAGGCAAAGGGACCCGTTTGATTGGGGACTCAGTGAGATTTTCAAATATGTCCCTGTATTCAGGGATTTATTAAAATAATCGGAGCTGGAATAACAAATGGTAAGGTTGGAATTACTGACAAAAATGTGACATAAACCACAAGAAACCCTCCCTTCCCAAACACACAGAGACACATCCAGATGGTTTCTAGAACATTCCCGATCACTCGAGAGCAGACACAGGTCACTCCTTCCCAGTTCCTAATACGGAGGGTGGAAACGTTGCTATCCTGAAGGATTTTCTCCCAGTTTCCTAAAGACAAACGGAGTTTGGGAATTCCTGTATTTTGGTCTAAGTTGTGGTCGATCCTGTGTCGTGAAGAAATGTAAACGCAGGGAAAACTTATTCACCCCTTTAACTGCCTGAGGGGTCTTCGGAATAGTGTCTCCTTCTCCCTGGAACGGGATCTCTTCCCTCGGGACCTTATCATTTGTTCAACTCATTGACGTCCGGCCGTTCACAAACAATGTCAGGGACAGAAAGTTCCGGGGAATGTCAGTTATAGAATGTCGGGGAAACAACGTTCCGGGGAACTCCTTGACCTCTCCATCACCTTTCCCCCCTACCCACCCCACCAACATGCTGTCCTGTGCCTGGACACACTGTAACATTAATGGGGTGATAGACGGAGTGTCCAATCACAGGAATGGGAACTAAAGGCATTGCCAGGTCAGCTGAAATGTTTAGATATACCACATTCTCAATCCACCTCACAGAACCGCTCAGACACCATCAACCCAGAGGATATATCTGTTCACTGTCCTGGTTCATCCATTGCACTGGTTAATACAAACCAGCAATCTTTCCAGAGTGAAACACTGCACAGATCAGATCAGGGCATTGATCTCTCAACCCAGACCATATATCTGTCCAGCACGGTGAGCTGTGCAGACCACAGCAGTGCATTATCTATAAACCTCAACCAGATAGTCTGACCAGCACAGCGATCTGTGCAGTGATCACCCGTGAATTAATCTGTAAACCAGGAGCAGTTACCCTCCCAACATGTAGGGCCGTGTACACCACCCCAGTGCATTACTTAGTAACACTGTGTTAGATCCCTGCCCAATGTGGGGAAAATTGCAGCCCATGCTGGAAGTGTCAGGATGAAGCAGCTCCCACCCATTTACAGCTCCCTATCTCCATTGTACCATGGCAAGGGGGTGCTGTGGGTGTGAACATCATTGCCAGTTAGAGATTGCGGGGGAATCAGTTTAAATATCACCACATGGGAGGGGTTTGGGAAGTAGACAGAGAGGGGAAGACTGAGAGACAGTGTCATGGAAGGATGTGTTCCCAGGTTTCAGAATGCTGAAATGTAGACAGTTGGATAACATCCTGTAACATGAGCCAGTCTTCCCAGGAAAGATGTGAAAAAGGAATATTGGTGTGAGGTCAGATGAGCATTTGTTCTGCATCTTTGTAACTGGAATTAGTTTCAACAGAATCTATGACTCATTGGTCAGATTCTAACAATAATTTATCTTTGTTTGATTTTCCTTGAGTGTGACAGAAGGATTATCTGCACGAGGCTGAGCTAGTTTCCTGGTGCTATCGTATCGAACTCACCTCATTAACTACCCAGCCCACCCCATGGTGTCCCTCTCATTCAATACCAGCCCGATTTTCCCACCCTTCATGGCTGGAGGTACTCACCATCACCCAGGTGCCCCTGGATATTCTGACCATGGCAAATAAGGAGCAAATGCCCCATGGTTTGTCGACAGGAGCACTGAGGTTCTGGTCGATGGGCTAGTACAGAGGGGTACGATTCTCTTTCCAGAGTGGGCCACACCACTAGAACCACCGTGCATGGTCTGAGCTCACAACCCAGCTCAATGTAGTATCTGCGGTCTGAAGAAATGTCCAGCAATACAGGACAAGCATCAATAACCTTTCCCGCTCTGTCAGGATAAGGGTCACCGTATTCTCTCTGCTCCTTCACACTCACTGTACATCTGCTATAGCACCGACCCCCGAACAAGGCTTATTCTCCACCACTCTCACTTCTGCATGCAGCACCTTCCCCTCCACCCCCATCTCTCTCTCTCTCTCTCTTGACTCCACTTTACCCACCCCTCCCCACACCAATAACACTGCATGGATCCAACACTGTGGACTGAATCCCTCCGGACCCCTCACCATGTCCCCCACCTACACCAGCACTAAAGCAGGGCCACCCACTCCCACCTCAGTCCCACTCTCCCTCACTTCATTTCTCCCATTCCAGGAGAAACAGCCTGAAATAGGATACAAAGGACCAAGCCGGGTGGTGGAGTGCCCGATATCCGTTCCCTCCCCCCTCCCCCCGCCATGTGGGGAGGACCCTGATAGGAGCCAGAGAGGACCAGTACGCCTCGTGTGGAGATTCTGAAACATCCACGTCCTACCGACCGAGTAAGGAGAAATGTTCAGTGAAGGGGCAATTCTCACATGAAACCCACTGGCAACTCCCTTTCCCCCCGGCACAACTTAGAAGCCGTGGCCCTGATGCCATCTCCCTTTTGTGTCGAGCTGGTACAAATGGAATCCCCACGGTCTCGGTGGGCAGGACGGTGGGCTCACAACACATCGTCACCACCACCTCCCAGGAAGGGAGCACAGAGAGTCCCTCCTACACCTCCTCCTGTAAACAGCTCAGATATTGAAACTAATCTGTGATAGTTACTGCTCTCCCCACTTGTCCTGACATCTTCAAGAAACTGTGCTCATATACACCCAGGAAAATCTGTTCATGCACTCCCTTGATAACAGTACAGCCTACTTTATATTATCTTTCAATGTCCTTCCTACCTTACATTGCTCTGCATTGATCCCCATCTGCCCGAAATCTACACCAACAATTGATTGTCCTGTTCAGGCTCCACACTGTCATCCACACATTTCACAATTCGTCCAAGATTGGTGCCATGAAAGAACTGAAATCCTGCTACACTCACTAGTATGAGCTCGTGAAATACTGCTATACTGACAGAGCATATTGCAGCACTAATGAAAGAACTCGAGGACCTTAGGCTCACCCAAGAGAACGAGATCTTTCTGGACAAAAACTTCAGTGAGGTTATTACACCGACCATACCAGAAGAGAGCAGACGATGATGAAGGCAGAGAGGAGACAGGTGCAAGAGACCCCGGGAGAAGTACCTGTCCAGAACAAGTTGAATCTTTTCGAAACAGTTGAGACAGACGAACTGCCAGTTCGCAAGGCGGCCAGGTCAGTCAATCAAAAGTTGGCGTGGAGACAGAACGGAAGAGTCGGACATCCCACAGAGCCGTGGTAATAGGGGACTCCATAGTGAGAGGAACTGACCGGGGTTTTTGTGGCAGCAGACGGGACTTAAGGATGGTGAGTTGCCTTCCTGGTGCCAGGGTTAAAGACATTACAGACAGAGTGCAGGACATCCTCAAGGACGAAGGTGAAGAGCCAGAGGCGGTGGTACATGTCGGCACAAATGATGTCGGGAAGAAGAGGAAGAACATACTACAGCGGGACTTCGGAGAACTAGGAAAAAGACTGAAAAGCAGGATGTCCAGGGTGGTTATCTCCAGTTTGCTTCCAGTTCCTCGGGCTGGTGAAGCCCGAAACAGGGAGATAAAGGGCTTGAACGTTTGGCTGCAGAACTGGTGCAGGAAGCAAGGATTTAAATTCTTGGATTACTGGGGTATGTTTTGTGGTAAGCATAAATTATACAAGAGAGACAATTTGCACCTTCACAGGTTAGGGACCAGCATTCTGGCAGGCAGGTTTGCTACTGCAACACAGCAACGTTTAAACTAAGGATGTTTAAGAAAGAAATTGAAGGGAAAGTTAGAACAAGGGAAGTCAAGAAAGACAACTGTATCAATGAGGCAGAATACTCAGATATGGACCATGCTGTAAGGTTGAGTGAAATAGGAGTTGATGTGAAGGGTGAGTGCAGTAACAAATTAAAAATACTATACATGAATGCACGAAGCATTCGAAATAAGATGGATGAGCTTGAGGCTGTTTTGGAAATTGGCAGATACGATATTGTGGGGATAACTGAGACGTGGCTTCAAGTGGACAGGGCCTGGGAAATGAATATTCAAGGATACACGTGCTATCGTAAGGACAGACTGATGGGTAGAGGGGGTGGGGTGACCATGTTGGTAAGGGATGATATTCAGTCCATTGCGCGGGGGAATCTAGAATCAGAGGATGTAGAGTCAGTGTGGATAGAGCTGAGAAATTCTAAGGGTAAAAAGACCCTCTTGGGAGTTATCGACAGGCCCCCAAACAGTAGTCTGGATGTCGGATGTAAGTTGAATCAGGAGCTGGAATTGGCCTATCGCAAAGGTGTTACTACAGTTTTTATGGGGGATTTCAACATGCAGGTAGACTGGGAGAATCAGGATGGTATTGGACCTCAAGAAAGAGACTTTGTGGAGTGCCTCCGAGATGGATTCTTAGAACAGCTGGTGCTGGAGCCTACCAGGGAGAAGGTAATTCTGAATCTGGTATTGTGCAACGAACCAGAATTGATCAGGGACCTCAAGGTGAAGGAGCCATTGGGAAGTAGTGACCACAATACAATAAGCTTCAATTTGCAATTTGAGAGGGAGAGGGTACAATCAGAAGTGACAATATTTCAGTTGAATAAAGGGAACTATGGAGCTATGAGGGAGGAGCTGGCCAAAGTTAAATGGTGCAATACCTTAGCAGTGATGACAGTGGAGGAACAATGGCAGATATTTCTGTGTATAATGCAGAAGATGCTGGATCAGTTCATTCCAAAAAGGACGAAAGATCCTAGGAGGAGCCATGGGTGGCCGTGGCTGACGAGGGAAGTTAAGAAGAATATAAAGTTAAAAGAGAAAAAGTATAACTTAGCAAAGATAAGTGGGGAAACGGAGGACTGGGAAGCTTTTAAAGAACAGCAGAGGATTACTAAGTCTGACCTCAGTGATGGGAAAAGATGCTGGAGTCTATTATAAAGGATGAAATTACGGCAATCTGGATAGTAGTAACAGGATAGGTCAGAGTCAGTATGGATTTATGAAGGACAAATCATGCTTGACTAATCTTCCAGAATTTATTTGAGGATGTAACGCTGAAGATGGACGAGGGAGATCCAGTAGATGTAGTGTATCTGGACTTTCAGAAAGCTTTTGATAAAGTCCCACATAGGAGGTTAGTGAGCAAAATTAGGGCGCATGGTATTGGGGGCAAAGTACTAACTTGAATTGAAAGTTGGTTGGCTGATATGAAACAAACAGTAGTGATAAACGGCTCCATTTCGGAATGGCAGACAGTGACCAGTGGGGTACCGCAGGGATCAGTGCTGTGACCGCAGCTTTTTACAATATATGTTAGTGATATAGGAGATGGTATTAGTAATAACATTAACAATTTTGCTGATGATAATAAGCTGGGTGGCAGGGTGAAATGTGAGGAGGATGTTCGGAGATTACGGGGTGACCTGGACAGGTTAGGTGAGTGGTCAGATGCATGTCAGATGCAGTTTAATGTTGATAAATGTATGGTTATCCACTTTGGTGGCAAGAACAGGAAGGCAGATTACGACCTAAATGGAATCAATATAGGTAAAGGGGCAGTCCAGAGAGATCTGGGTGTTCTTGTACACCAGTCAATGAAGGTAAGGATGCAGGTACAGCAGGTAGTGAAGAAGGCTAATAGCATGCTGGCCTTCATAACAAGAGGGATTGAGTATAGAAGCAAAGAGGTTCTTCTGCAGCTGTTCAGGGACCTGGTGAGACCATACCTGGAGTACTGTGTGCAGTTCTGGTCTCCAAAGTTGAGGAAAGACATTCTGGCTATTGAGGGAGTGCAGCATAGGTTCACGAGGGCAATTCCTGGAATGGCGGGACGACCTTACGCTGAAAGAATGGACCGATTCGGCTTGTATACCCTTGAGATTAGAAGACTGAGAGGGGATCTGTTTGAGACATATAAGATTATTAAAGAATTGGAAACTCTGGAGGCAGGAAACATATTTCCGCTGGTGGGTGAGTACCAAACCAAAGGGCACAGCCTAAAAATACAGGGTAGACCATTTAGGACATGCGATAAGGAGAAACTTCTTCACCCAGAGAGTGGTGGCTGTGTGGAATGCTCTGCCCCAGAGGGCAGTGGAGGCCCAGTCTCTGGACTCATTTAAGAAAGAGTTGGATAGAGCTCTCAAGGATAGTGGAATGAAGGGTTATGGAGATAAGGCAGGAACAGGATACTGATTAAGGATGATCAGCCATGATCATATTGAATAGTGGTGCAGGCTCGAAGGGCAGAATGGCCTACTCCTGCACCTATTGTCTATTGGCTATTGCTAGATTCCCAGGGACAGAGTCGAATAATGACATGCTGTCAATGGAACAACAAAAGTCGTGACACACACAATACGGAGTGAATGAAATATTGACAAACCACGTCGTAAGAGAAATCTGGATAGGTTCTACCTATCTTCATTGAAAACAGGGTATTAATATTATGAACTTGAAAGTGTGTATTGTACCGTTAAGAGCGTGAATGCTGTTCTGAACTGAAAGCTGCCAAGCACCTGTGGTATGAAAGGATGGCAGATCCAGAGTGTCAACGACAACTGAAAATATGTCACACCTGGCTGGGAAATAGATACGAAGAGGGCAGACACACGTGAGAGTTGGGTAATACTGGTGTTTTGGGGCCAGAATTTATGGTCTTTCTCCGTCTCTGGTGATCAGTAACAAATATCTATTCGAGACCCTTCATTGGGCAGAGTGTGCCTGTAGGATTTCTTTCCCTAATATTGCAGACTACAGATAATAACGGTTAAAGACGTTCACAGTTAATTTCGATGCACAGCACGTGCACTCAATATCCTACAGTTGAGACAAATATCTTGCATTTGTTTAACAATACAAAGTGTATTGTGTAGTTCAGTAATGGTAACCTGATTATAATAAATCCACACCGAACTGAAAGCTGACACTTAAAATATGACCCAAAATCTGGGTATGGTAGTGTCGTGGATAATGTCTCTGCCTCTGAACCAGAACTCTCGCTTTGATTCTAATTCCTGAACTCGTATGGTAGTGTTCATAGCAATGGACTAGAAGGTCTGGGTTCAAGTCCCGCCTGTTGCAGAGGTATGTCACAGCATGTCATAACAGGCTGATGAGCAAACACACCTCCGCACGCAAAGTTCTCGGTGTAAATCC
This sequence comes from Chiloscyllium plagiosum, assembly GCF_037043375.1. Lineage (NCBI taxonomy): Eukaryota > Metazoa > Chordata > Chondrichthyes > Orectolobiformes > Hemiscylliidae > Chiloscyllium > Chiloscyllium plagiosum. The sequence goes on along the minus strand of NW_028270160.1, from coordinate 77,349,700 downwards.
CACAGACGTGTCTCATAATACATCTGAACAAACTGATTAAAATGGATTTAGAATTGTGACCCGATGGAGAAGGAAGAGGTGTCAGTATTGAATTTCAGAATTTAGGACCAGGATGAGTGTAAACACAGCTATTCGTGTTGATTGGAGTCACATTTCGCAGCAGTAAACGTTTATAAAATCAGAATGGTCATGGATAGGGTGAGTAGTCAGGGTTTTTGCCCAGGTTAGGGGCGTCCTAAACCAAAGGGCATTGGTTGAAAATGAGAGGGGAAAGGTTTTGGTGAGGTCTCAGGGGCACCTTTTCACACAGAGGGTGGTGTACGTCTGGAATGAGCTGCTAGAGGAAGTGGAGCAGCCTGGTACAAGTACAGCATGTAAAAGGCATTTGGATGCTGGCAGACCTGCCGAGCTTTTTCCAGCAATTTCTGTATTGCTGGAAACCGTGACCTCTCGTTACTGAATCCTTCACCCTGGGAAAAAATCTTGTCTCTATCCACCCTTTCTATACCCTTCATGATTTTGTAAACCTCTCTTTTTTCCAAATACTCATCCTTTCTTCATCGCTAGCACCTTCCATACCAGGCAGCATCCTCGTAAACCTTTTCACCTCTCCAAAGCGTCCACATCTTTTTGGTAATGCGGCGACCAGAACTGTACACAGTATTCTAAATACGGCCGAACCAATGTTAACATGAATTGCCACTTCTTCTACTCAGTACCCCGTCCAATGAAGGCAACCATACCATATGTCTTCGTGACCACTCTATCCACCTGTGCAGCAACCTTCACGGTAAAAAGGACCTGCACTCCGAGATCTCTCTGCCCATCAACGTTTCCCAAGGCTCTTCCATTTATTGTATAATTCACTCTCGAATTTGACTTGCCTAAATGGATCACCTCACATTTGTCTGGATTGAAAGCCATCTTTCAGTCTATCTATATCCTCCTGTAATCTCTGACAGCCCCTTGTGCTTTCTGCTACTCCACCAATCTTCGTGTCATTTGCAAACTTGCTGTTCATATCAACAGTGCCGTTTTCCAGATCATTTATGTATATTACAAACAACAATGGCCCCAATACTGACCTCTGTGGAACACCATAGGTCACCTTTCTCCATTTTGAGAAACTCCCTTCAACTACTACTCTCTGTCTCCTGTTTCTCAACCAGTTCTTTATCCACCTCGTTAGAACACCATGCACACTATATAACTTCAATTTCTCCATTATACCATCATGGGGAACCTTTTCAAACGTCTTACTAAAGTCCATGTATATGACATTAACAGCCCTTCCTTCATCTATTAACTTGGTCACTTCCTCAAACAACTCTATTAATTTGGTAAGGCATGAACACGCCTTCACAAAACCATGTTGCTTGTCACTGGTAAGCTCATTCTTTTCTAAATTTCAATAGATCCTATCTCTCAGTACCTTCTACAGCAACTTTCCCACCACTCACGTCAGGCTCACCGTCTGTTGCACGCCTGTACACTTCTTGTACAGTGGGAGAACATAAGCTACCCTCCAGTCCTCCGGCACCTCACCTGTTTTTAAGAATGCAACAAAGAGATATCTGTCACGGCCCCAGATATTTTCTCTCTCGCCTCCCTCATCAAGCTGAGATAGATCCCATCAGGTTCTGGGGATTTGTCCACATTAATAACCTCTGGCCAACCCAACACATCTTCCTGTGCGTGTGCGTGTGAACGCGCCAGTGTTTTTAGAAAGGGAAATATGGATTCTTTATTTCCAATATCCAAACCGTTTGCCATTCATCTTTCCATCATAGCTTGAGTGACATTGCTCTGGATCATATTTCAGCTGATTAAAGAAACTAGCCTGACTTGTTCCTAAAACTGACTCTGACCCAGTCTGAGACCGATATCGTCGGCCATATCGCCGACCTGGTTACATTTAACATTTGTTGTGAGCAGTGGAAGAATTGGACTAGAAAAGGAAAGAGTGACTCAAAAAGCAGAGTAGATAGAGACCGGTGAGCCTAATGTCAGTGGTGTGTGAGTTGTTAGAGGGGATTCTCAGGGACAGGATTTACATACAGTTGGGAAGGCAAGGACTTACCAGAGTTGTCAATGTGGCTTTCTGCATGGGAAATCATGTCTCATTAATTTGATTGAGTTTTATGAAGAGGTGACAAAGAAGACGGATGAAGGCGGTTTTGTATACATTGTTTTCATGGACCTCAGCAAGGTGTTCACATCATTCCGATTGGTAGACAGATTAGGAAGTTTCGGTCACATGGGATACAGGGGAAGCTAGTCACAATTGACTCGTAGGAAGAGAGATATTTTTCAGACTGGAGGCTTGTGAGCAGCAGTGTGCGGCGAGAGCCAATACTGAGTTCACCGCATTTCATCATTTATATCAAGGATTTGGATCTGGATATTGGAAGCATAGTTAGTAAATTTACAGATTACATCAGAAAGGTGATGTAGTAGATTATCTCAGAGTACAACGAGACCACAATTAGATGGGACAAAGGGGCAAGGAGTGACAAATGAAGTGTAATTTAGATGAATACGAGGTTTTGCGTTTTGGGATGGGAAATGAAGGCAGAAATTATACACTTAATGGTAAGGTCCTGGGCGTGTTGTGGAACAAAGGGACCTCGGGCTGCAGGCACATTGTTCCTTGAAAGTGGAGTCGCAGGTCGACAGTGTGGTGCAGAACACATTTGGCACATTTGCCTTAATCAGTCAGAGCATTGAGTACAGGAGTTGGGTGGAATGTTGCATCTGTATAGGATACTGGTGAGGCCACTTTAAGAATATTGCATACAACTCGGTTGGCTGCAGAAAAAAAAACACGGATCGTGCAGGACTGAAGGATTTGAGTTTTAGTGAGAGGCTGGTTAGGTTGAGGTGTTTCCCCCAGGGTGCCAGAGGCTGAGGGGTAACATTATAGAGCTTTATAAAATCATCAGGGGCATGGATATTCTGAACAGCCACGTTCTGTTTCCCAGGACAGGGGAGTCCAGAACAAGAGAGCAGACGTTGGAGGGGAGAGGGCGAATGATTTAGAAAGGACCTTAGGTTAAATGTTTCACACAGAGAGTGGTATGTGTACGGAAAGTGCTGTCAGAGGAAGTGGTGAAGGCGGTTAAAATCGCACATTTAAAAAGTATCTGAAAGAGGAGGGATATTGGCCAAATGCTGGCAAATGGGACTGGATCAGATTTGATATCTGATCGGAGTGAACAGATTGGACTAACGGGTCTGTTTCCATTCTGCATGACTCTCTGAGTCTACAAGAGGGATGACGAATAATTCTGAAAGGACCTTTCAAGTCGAAATACTGTTCACCGGAAGTTTATCGTGCCTCTATGTTCACATTGATTGAAAGCTGAGTTAGTTAAATATTTGACAGAGACGTGAGTTATGCATAATGTGACACAGACAGGAAAGTGGGGCTGAGACCACAACCTGATCTGCCACAATCTTAGTGCCTGGTGGAGAAGGCTCAAAATGTCTAATAACCCACTCCTGTCCCTCAATCCCATGTTCCTATGTTCCATTCAGTCCCTCATACTTGCTAGACAGGAACAGTTGGAGGCTACTTACTCCTACAACCTGGTGCACAGAAACAGAGGAGACCATTCAGCCTCTCAAGACTTCCACACACAGTTTGAGGTGATTTGGGAAAGGTAATTGGAAAACCTAGGCTGGGTATGAAAGAGGCCCCTCATCTTTCTTCACAGAGCTTCCCCTCTCTGCACCTTGTGCTCCTTTCTTTTGGTTATGTTGTAGACCCAGATTCAGTGTGAATACAGCCCCCATACCTCACCCAGAGATGGCTCACAAAATCCTGTGGTCTCCCTGACTGCAATATGCAATAACAGAGCATTCATGAAAATAACACCCACTAACTTTCCAATAACAGAATGTGAGAACATCAGAAACAGGGGCAGTCATTCATCCCTCAAGCCTGCCTTGCCCTTCACTAAGATAATGACTGATCTGCTCTTGGTCTCAAATCCTCTTTCATACCCAATTCTTCATTGCCCTCAACTCTCTGGCAGGTCAATTTCCGTCTACCTCCTCTTCAAATACTTTCAGTCATCTTGCTCCTGGAACACTCTTGAGAAGAGAAATCCTGACATTCAATACCACCTGTTTGAAGAAAACACTTGCTTCTCCTATATCATGATCAATTGACATGAACAAAAGAGGTTGGCTCAAGGGTTCAGGTAAAAATGACTGGACCTGATATCAAGGCAGTGGTTAACTTCTGTTGACATCAAGGAGCTTAACAAAACTGGACTTAATGGGAATTAGAGAAAACTCTCCAGTGTTTGGAGTCAAAGATGGCACATCTCAGTGCTGGGTCACCTCTGTGCTAGATCCTCAGGGTAATCTCCTCTTCGCAAACAGCTTCAGCTGCTTCATCAGTATCTCTCCGCTCCCAACCATAAGATCAGAATGTGGGGATGGTCACTGAAGGTTCCACAATGTTCAGAGCGTTATGTCCCCCGTCACCTCCTGAACTGGTCTGTGTCCATTTGCAGCCAGACCAGACACCAGTCAGGTTTGTTCTGTTAAAGTGTCTGTAACATTCATGTAACAGCACTGCCTGGCACTGCACATTGCCACAGTAAAACAAGAGTTCATTCCGCACCTCACCTGATTTCACAAGAATATGAGGAAGTCATTCAGCCCATTGACACTATTGGAGAAGAAGAAGGACAGCCCATTCAGTGCCTCCAGCCTATTACTCAGGAAGAGAAGGAGTCTAGTGTGATGGACCACACCAGAGCCATTCGAAAATATTTGAAGGCCGCAACCTAAACTCTAATGTTTTCATATTTTAAAGAAAATGTAAACTGCCTGATCCAGATGCAATGTGAAAGGTCAAACTACTTGGTGTGAAACAAAACACCATTTATTTTAACACGGAAGATAAAATTAAACCAAAGAAAGGGGAATTTAGAATAACGTAATTCTATTGGACAAGTTAACAGAATAATAGATCTAGGAACTATTACTGAAGAACAGTTCCAAGAGAGAAAAATCGCATAAAAACATCCCCTGGCAAAAAGGAATATTCAGACACAGATTTTCACAAAGATTTCTCCAATCCAGGAATTAAAAACAGCATCAAGAGAAAATTCAGACAGAGTAGCAGCCAGGAGACATCCATTGAAGTTTCCAACTCTGTGGAGACCCCCGTAGGTTCTAATGTCACTGAGAAGCCAAAACACAGCGATCCTAATCTGTGAGAGATGGCCACACCCATTCAGGCTGCATTAAAATAAACCCAAGGCCTCCCGAGCTGTTTACTCAAGTGGTCTGAAGTAGCCAGCTTGGCAACGGTAGTTCAATCTCTGTCTTAAATGAATTCAGAACAAAATAACCGCTTAAAGCTACAGCATCATCACACTTGTCAGCATATCGAGCTGTCAAACAGGAACCAGGGATAACCCAGTCAGACCTTTGGCCCTGTCACATAGGACGAGGAAGAAGACAGTCAGTCCGTTGAGTCACTGACACAGCAATAGAATGAGGCCATTCAGCCCCTTGAGTCAATTACACAAGAACAAGAGGTAGCCATTTAGCCCCTTGAGCCACTTATACAGGAACTGGAGAAGGCCATTCCCCCTCAATGCACAGGACAGAATGAGATAATTGACGCTGATTCCTGATGAACGGCTTATGCCAGAAATATCAATTCTCCTGCTTCTCGGATACTGCCTGACCTGCTGTGCTTTTCCAGCAATCCATTCTCTACTCTGATATCCAGCATGGGCAGTCCTCACTGTCTCCTAATTGATGCTCTAACATGATGAACAAGTGGAGCAGAGGCTGCACAGACAGACTGCTCCACGTTGTTCCTCGTGGCTCCGTTGCTCATGACACATACGTGGGACTTTAACGTGGTTTTCTAGTGGTGAGGAGGGAAGCCATATGTCTTGTGTGAAGTCTCAAGAAGGCATCTTTCATCTCCGAGAAACCAGCCTGGTGTTCTCTATGTTGGGCGGAAGCTGGTTAGAATGGCTGCCTGTTTCAGATGGAAGGTATTGTGGCTGCTGTTAGGGATTGTGTACAACATGCATTCAGTACATTCACACGCCGACTGCACAATAACGTGGGGAGAGTTCATTTCGGCCTAGAAACTCATAGGAAAGTCACGTTAGACTGATAAATGGACTCTCTCAGTTCAAATAATGTTGATCTTGTCTCGTACACGTCCTATTCAGTGTAACCCGTATGCCTTATTCTGTCCAAGTCTATTTCCACCCTATGATCTACCTCCACTGCTCATAAATAAAGTGTTTCCCTGTACTGAGGTACACGTGACAATAAATCAAACCAATCAATCCTGGGTAAAGTATGGAATTTCTCACCCTATCAATGTCTCTTTTGGAAATAAGTGATCGCTGCCACTCCTCGTGTTTCAGCATCACCATTTCTTCATGTCTCACAGCTCAACAGATTAATCACTCAGCTTCTTCACTCTCTCCTCATGTTACCATCATCTGTGTCTGTGGTAAGAAGACCATTCCTTACAAAGTAGATCAACTCTGTACAGAGTGCCCCAAATGCTCTCTCAGCAAGGCTCGACAACAGCAGGAAGATGGCTTTACTTATGTACTCGAATCATCATACAATGATGATTCATTGACTGCACCCATTACTTACACAGGGTTTGATTCAGAGCAGTCAGCATAGACTTGTGAGTGGGAGATCATGCTCCCCAAATTTGTTCGAGTTCTTTGATGAAGTGACCAGGAAGGTTGATGAGGACAGAGCGGTAGATGTAATCTCTATGCATTTCAGTAAGACGTTTGATAAGTTTCCATATGGCAGGCTGCTCAGGAAGGTTACATCACGTGGAATGCTGTGGGGGACTGACCAATTGGATATACAGTTGGCTTGATGGTAGGAAGATGAGGGTTTAGTGGAAGGATGCTTGTCAGATTGGAGGCTGGGTCCATTGCTGTTTGTTATTGATGATTTGGTTGGGAATGTACAAGCTTTCATTAGTAAATTTGCAGATGACACTAAATTAAGTGGGAGACTGGTCAGTGAGGAAGTTTATCAGAAATTGCAGCAGGACCTTAATCAAGTGGGGAAGTGGGCCAAGAAATGGCAAATGGAATTTAATATAGAAGTGTGGGGTCTTGCGTTTTGGAAACTCAAATTAAGGTAGGAGTTCCATGGTGAATGGGAAGGTCTTAAGGGATGCAGTGGGCAGAGAGACCTTGGTGTTCAGGTGCACACGGTTCTCTAAGAATGGAGTCACAGGTAAACAGGGCAGTGAAGAAGGCTTTTGGCACATTGGCCTTCATCAGGCAGGATATTAAGTTTCGACGTTGGGAATTTATGTTGCAGTTACACAGGACTTTGGGAAGGCCACACTTGGAGTATTGTGTTCAGTTTTGTCACCTTGATATAGCGAGGATGCTGTTAAATAAGAAAGAGTGCAGAAGAAATTTAGCAAGTCGTTGCCAGGCCCCAATGGTCTGAGTTATAGGGAGAGTTTGGACAGGCTAGGACATTTTCTTTAGCTTGTAGGAGACTGAGGGAGTCCTTATAGAGCTGTATAAGATCGCGAGGGGTATGGATAGGGTTAATGTTCTCTTTCTCTTTCCAAGATGTAGGGAATCGAGGACTAAATGGGGTCAGTTTAAGGTTAAAGGGGAAGGAATAAAAGGGAACCTGAGGTGCCACTTCTTTACACAGAGGATGGTACGTCATTGAGATGCCAGAAGATGTGGTTGAGGGGGGTACATTAACAATATTTCAAAAACATTTGGATAAATATGTGGATAGGAATGGACTATAAGCTTATGGGCCAACTGCAGGGAAATGGGGTGAGCGTGGATGGACATTTACAAGGTGGAGTCGAACCCCTCTATTAATTAAAACCAAACACCCAGAAAAGCTTGCCTCAGCTCGTAATCTGTCAAAATATGAGTGACACAGATTTCCTACATTCCACTATTTAAACAAAAAATAACAAGTTGGTTTCTTAACTTTAATAGTGAATACTAAACAACAACTATTCACAAATACAAGCCCCTCTTTTCTTAGCTACTTACTATCTGACTCCAACCCTGCAAAAATATGCTAGTCCAACAACCCAGATATTAAGCATTACAATTTCAAGACCACACAGAATCCATCTTCCTCGCTGTTTTCACTCTTCCAGCTGCTGATTTCCCTGGGTCATGTTTTTTTAATTGCAAGTAGCTTTTACATGGACATGTATCATTGATAGAAAGTGTTTGACATTGCCAGTGAGCACTCCTGCTCTACGGCAGTTACTCTGCTGTTGGGTGGCAGTGGCTCTCCCTCTCGTTTGAAAATGCTGAATTTATATACTTCCCATGATACAGTAATTCTCATAATTTGATTGCTTTCCAGGTGTCCAAACAATAATAATCAAATTCCGCTGGCTTCTGGTATCCTGAGCGTTATTTAAACTCTTTGGTTGTATTTGAATTGTTGTCAGGTATCCATTTCCCAGCCAATGGGGACACGTGGAACAGCCTGACCTTTAGCTGGCATCTGTGGCTGCAGTATCTATTCAGCAAAACCCGTTCTGTCTTGAAGTGACCAGACATGCTTTCGGCTTCATAACACCTCCCCCCTTCAGAAAAAAAAAACATGAACCAGCAGAATGAAAAGATGGCTTCATTTATTTTCCTCGATTTGTTAATCGCATTATTATGAATTACAAAAGTATTAATCTCAGCTATACCATGCATACTAATTCTGCACACATATATGACACTGAAATAAGTCAAAACTTATCTGAACTTTTTCCTTTAAATCTGCGATAACACATCTGCTATCTCATTTTAGGACCCACAGCATGTACATTTTGTAAGTTTAAAGTCGGTAAGATAAGACTCCAATGAAATACTCTCATATTCTGTTCTTTCAATATTCAAAAAATGCGAGAGGTTTGTCGTTATCCACAGTCATCTCCGACATTTGGTTGTCATATAAACATTAAAATATTGTCAGTCCAGTGCGAAACTTAATCATTCTTTTTCAATAATGGAGATTTTGTATTTCTTTCTGGTGGATATTGACATGTATCGACAAGTAGCCAATTGGCCATTCAATTCCATCATCATATTTCTGTATCACTACATTTCCGAGCCCTATATCCCTCGTATCAAATACAACTTTCAAAGATTTTCAAAATATTTGGTGCAGCTAAAACTGGTGCGGTGATTAATCCTGCTTTAAAATTCTCAAATGCCTCCTGGCATTGTTCTGTCTCCCACAATTCTGTGTTCTTCTTTAATAAATCCATCAGTGGTGCCAATATGCTGCTAAAGTTTGCAACAAACTTCCCGATAGAATCCACTCAGTTTCAAAAATCGAAGCACCTCTTTCTTTGAGGATGGTCGTGGAAATTCCTCAAAGCCCTTCGTCTTTGTTTTCCATGGGGTCAACCTTCCATGTCCAATGTAATGTCCCAAGGACGTCACCTCTGCCTTCGCGAATTCTGTTTTCTTTAAGTTTATTACCAAGTTTGCTTCTTGTAATCGTTCAACATGCTCTGCCAACTGTAACATGTGAGTTTTCAATCACTTGCTAAAGATCACTACATCATACAGATAAACTGCACAATTTATTCATCTGGCCATAGCTCTGTTCCGGAGTCTTCAATGTGTCTGGAGCATTATTCATTCACATGACATTCTCTAGCATTTTTTGTCATATCCAGTACCTTTACCAGATAGTTTAACTGTTAGACTCAACATTTTTAATTTGAAAGGGGCCATAAACCTGGCTTTGAAGGGATTTCCGACCACTGGTGGCAATACTAATACCTCATCCCCAAAGGAAATCGTCAAATTTTCAGAGTTTTTATCAGCCACTTGCATCACTCTATGCTGTGCCCTCTTCAGGTGCTGTTTAGCTAACTCACCTACTCCATCTAATTTCGCCCTCACCTCAGATACATAATCCATGTGTGAGATCTCCGACTTTGGTCCTGTCAATTTATATTTAATTAATTTCAAAGGACCTCTCACTTCATGTACGAATATTAACTCAAAGGAAGTAAAGTGAGTAGATTTTTTTTGGGCATCTCTATTGGCAAACAACATTCGACGCCTTTATTCCAATCATTCGGGTAATTCTGACAGTACGCTGTTAATATTGTCTTCAGTGTCTAATGCCAACTTACCAAGGTTCCCTGGGATTCGGGATGGGATGCACTTGATTCAAACTGCTATCCATGACGTCCTTAAACAGCTGCGTGGTAAAATGAGACCCTTGGTCTGACTGACTCACACTGCATAGCCCACAGTGAGTAAAGAAAGCTACCAACTCCACAACCTTCCTTTTTGCCTTAACACCCCATAATGGAATTATCCCTGGAAATCGGGTAGACACATCCATTATGATCAGCAGATATTGGTTTCTACTTTTATTTCAGAAAGGGGAGCTCCACAATTAATCATAACCCATGTGAACGGTTCTTCGAATACAGGAATTGGCAACAAAGATGCTGGTTTTAATACTGCATGTGACATACCTACCATTTGGCATGTATGACATGTACAACAAAAATTAACCACGTCCTGGTGCATTCCAGCCACTAGAAATGCTTTAGCTTGAGTCTTCTATGCATCAACTCCTTTGGCATTTTCTTTCGGTTTTCCTTCCTGTTGTAACTTACGACAGTGGGATCTTGTTACTACATAGTCTGGAAAAATCCCTAGGTATTTTTCTTTTAATTGTCCTGTTCCCTGGTCTTACTTTGGCTTCTCCACCACAAGGGGTGCCTCTCCCACCTTGGATCCTGCTAAATTATTCCCAAGAACAAACTGTATTCCTGGAACTGACAATCTATCACTCACTCTCACTGTTACTTCCCCAACCTTGATTTGGCATTCCACCTAATGTTACAGAAGGGAATGCTTAATTTCTGTCCCCATTCCACAAATTATCACACTGTTGAGTAATATGCCAGAAGTAGTGAAAATACTTTCATCTCTTATTATTAGAGGCGGAGGGAAAGTGAGGACTGCAGATGCTGTAGATCAGAGTTGAAAAGTGTGGGGCTGGAAAAGAACAGCAGGCAGGCAGCATCCGAGGGGCAGGAGAGTTGACGTTTCAGGCATATGGCATTCATCAGGAAAGTTGGGGGTAAGGGAGGGGGAAAGCGGATGAAATTAAATAGAAGGGTGGAGGTGGAGCTGGGTGGAAGGGAGCTTGGAAGGCGATCAGTTGGTGATGTCTGATGGTGAAAGGTCGGAGAGACGGGTGAAGTGGATAGGTGGTAGGACAGCTGGAACCCTCAAACTATACAGCATCAACGTTGACTTCACCAATTTCCAAATCTCCCCTCCCCCAGCCTCAGCCCATATCCAACCGTTCAACTTCGCACTGCCTTCTTGAACTGTCCTAACTGCCCATCTTCATTCCCACCTATCCACTCCACCCTCCCCTCCGATATATCACAATCACTCCCACCTATATCTTCTTATTGCCCTCCCAGTGATCCTCCCGCCAGCCCAGCTCCTATCCTTCTAGTTATCTTTCAGCCCCCTTGTTGCCCCCGCCAAATTCCTGACGATGGGTTTATGCCTGATATGTCGATTGTCCTGCTCTTCAGATGCTGGCTGATCTGTTGTGCTTTCCCGGCGACTCACTTCTCAACTATTAGAGACTGAGCAGGTCCCATATCTTGGAAAATTATAACTACTTGTCCTCGCCCCACACCCGTTTTTCCATAGTAAGGTTTATCTACGGAGGCAAATTCTTTATAGAGATCAGACACTCACTCCATACACAGCCCCTGCCTCGGCTGTGCACTCTCCTGCAGCTCCTCGGCTCCACTTGGGGTCTCCTTTACCAGGTTCACTAATGCCACTGGCTTAAACTTCTTTATAACATATTTTCCCAAAGTGGCTTCCTTCAATGCCCAGCACGGTGTGTCCCAGCTTACTGCAGTCAAAACAACTTTACACAGTGCCCTTCTTAAACCATCGGCACTGTAATTTTATGTGTTCCACTACGTTATCGTAAGAACACCTGAGGCCTTTCACTTCCTTTCAACCCTTTGGACTTGTTTTTTCACCTGTGGTAAACTATTGCTAGTGTGCTTTTCTCTATGTTTTGTAGTGTAGGATCTCCCCCTTTGCCCAATTTTTATCACTCACAGGATGAAAAACCTCCCAGAAGCTAAATTTCATCTCATGCACCAATGTATACTCACCTGCCATTTCTGCCGGGCTTCTCACTTCTTGAACTTTATGTTCATCCACATGAATTCTTACCATCTCTGGAAGTGAGTCTTTAAATTCCTCCAGCAGGATCATCTCCCTTAGAGCCTCACAGGTCTTATCCATTTTTTAAGGCCTGCACCCATCTATCAAAATGACTGTGTTTAATTCTTTCAAACTCAATATAAGTCTGACCTGGTTCTGTCTCTATATTTCTGAACCGCTGTCTATATTCTTCTAGTACCAATTCATAAGCACTCAAAATAGCCTGTTTGACATCTGCATAATCTCTTGCTCCCTTATGTGACAGCACTGCACATACCTCTCAAGCTGTACCCACCAGCTTAGTCTGAACTAGCATTACCCACAGGTTAATTGGACACGCCATCTGCCGAGCCAGTTTTGCAAATGAAATAAAAACGGTTTTGGCATTTTTCGCACCGAAATATGGCAATGTATTAACATAGTTGTATACAGCCCTACATTCTCCCATCTTCTTCATCCTGCTAAGTTAACTTTCTTATCTAATTCCAAACTTCTGAATTTCAAATTCTCCCTCTTTTCCTTTTTCCTCTCTTTCTCTTTCTCTATCTTCTCTCTCTCTTTCTGTCTCTCGCTTTATCTTCTAACTCCAGTTGTCATATTTGCAATTTAAGCTTTTTCGAACTCGACTGCAGTTGCCTGCCTCTCTGATACATCAAAGTGCTTGACAGACTCCATTATGATGACAGCTTTCCTTTTGTCTCTGGTGAAACCCTTTCTAATCTACAAGTTAATTCTATAAGTATGCCCTTCCTTTGTCTGTCTGCACATTCTTGGCAAATTTGGGAATCATCTTTAAACCTCAGAACCTCTTTATTAATATTAAAAGCCATTTATTTTAAATTAACCAACCACAAGGAAACAAAATTAAATGAATTTTCTCACTTGTTTTATTTGAAGGTCTAGGTCACTAACTGCCAAGTGATGGAATCTGCTGGGACCTTTTGTACCCCAAATCTGTTCAAATCTGTCTAAATCCCATACGTCAAGCTCTCAAACTGTGATGATATCGATGTTGAACTCCCCTGTTAATGAAAACCACACACCCAGAAAAGCTCACCTCACCTCGTAATCTGTTAAAACATGAGTGACAAAGTAGTCGCAAATTCCACTATTTAGAGAAAAATAACAATTAATAAGTATGTATGTTAACTCGCTGAGCTTGAAGGTTTGTTTTCAGATGTTTCGTCACCATGACTAGGTGATATCATCAGTGAGACTCTCTGGTGACGCACTGGTGGTATGTCCCGTCCTTCTATTTATAGTCTTGGTTTCTTAAGGTGCGTGATGTCATTTCCAGTTTTTCGTTCAAGGGAAGGTAGGTAGGATCTAAATTGATGTGTTTATTGATGTATTTCTGGCTAGAATGTCATGCTTCAAAGAACTTTCGTGTGTGGCTTTGTCCAAGGAAGTGTTTGTTGTCACAGTCAACGTGGTGTCCTTCTTTGTCTGTATGTATGGAAACTAGTGAGAGTGGGTCATGTGTTTTGGTGGCCATTTGGTGTTCATATATCAACTGGATGGATGAAAAATGATTTTATATACACTGTTTAATAAGTGTGTGTTCAGATAGGTAACATTGTTCATGTGTGTACAACACATTCTGAATGAACAACGGAGACACAGTTAATGAAAAATGATGCACAAGATGAATAAAATTTTTAAAGGATTAAAACATTATTTGATCGTCATCTGCAGTGATACTTTCCCTTTCTCTCAACGTTCCCCCTTTTTCTGGGATTCCCAACTCTAGTCTCTCATTCTTATCAGGGTGTGTGTTATAAATTCTTGTTTCTGGTTTCCCAACGTATTTCAGTTAATCCCCTTTCTACCAGGAATTAAATATGTTGGCCTGCTGGGTTCTTTCCAAAGCTCGTGTCTGTCATATTGTTGGAGAGAAAAGTTATGGCATCAGACCCAGCATTTGAACATATTGCTCTGTTGTATGTGTACTGTACAAAGGAGAACAAAGGACCCGGGTTCAATTCCCGCCTCAGGTGAATGACTGTGTGGAATTTGCACATTCTCCCTGTGTCTGCGTGGGTTTCCTCCGGGTGCTCCGGTTTCCTCCCACAATCCAAAAAAATGTGCAGGTTAGGCGAATTGGCCATGCTAAATTGCCCGTAGTGTTAGGTGAAGGGGTAAATGTAGGGGAATGGGTCTGGGTGGGTTACGCTTCGTCGGGTCGGTGTGGACTTGTTGGGCCGAAGGGCCTGTTTCCACACTGTAAGTAATCTAATCTAATCTAATCTAATCTAATCTAATCTAATCTAATCTAATCTAGCACACATGAATTGCCAAAACATTGAGGGAAGTATATCTCCTTCTTTCGATAATATAGTTTTCTCATTTTCCACATCTCCATATCTATATCCTCTCTCTCTCGTTCTCCCTTTGCATCTAGTTCAGAAATCCACCAATTATTCTTTGGGTCCCATATCTCAAAACTCCTTCTTTCAGTTTATATCTAACGCTCTCTTCAAGATGTAATGCGGTTATAATGAAGCAATGTCACAACGAAGACTTGCGGGAGGAGCTGGCCAGAGTTAATTGGAAGGGGAGCTGAGCAGGAAAGACCATGGAGCAGCAATGGGAAGAGTTTGTGGGGATCATTTGAAAGATAATAACAGAAATTCTACCCCAACAAAATGAAACATGCTTATGGGAGGACAAGGCAGCCATGAGTAATAAAGCATCAAACCAAAAGAGAAAACGTACAATGTGGTGAAGATGATTGGGAATTCAAAGAATTCATTGGCTCTGAAACTACTTAAGGCTGGCATCACTGACACTACAGAGCTCTAAATCATGGTCAGGGAGAGAAACAGAGGAAATACATTCACTTTAAACACAGAAGATGGTATTTCTCAAGGAATAAGATTCAGGTGAATTAACTATTTAAATTAAGATAAGTTAAATGCTTTTGCAGAATGTGTCAGATTGGAAGCAAGACCTGGGGACACAGACCCTCGGCAGAATGAGAGTTTGAAAATGGAAGTATTTCCACATCAGAAACCAGGTTAGGTCACTGAGTGCAGGGCTGATGGGTGAATGGGTCTCAGTGAGAATTGGGGAACAGACAGCAGAATTGCATTGCAGATATTGCAGCTTGAAACTGCGTATTTATGTAGTGCTGTAGACCACAGCAGCGGGAGAAGCAGACCTGCATTCATCCACAATCTGTAACCTTTTGTCAGCATAACACTTTAGTCTGCATTTACCACGAACACCATCTATGGCTCAGTCACGAGTGTGGGTGAACATGTCAGAGTCATTATCACATGAACCTTAACCTGATGCTAACTCACTAAAGCTACCGGACTTGACCAACAGATCTGAAGGAAGCCCCGCAGTCCTGCCACGTTCAGTCATAAATGGTGATGGACGATTAAACAAATGACTGGAGGAGTGGGCTCCACAAACATCCCCACCCTAATTAATGGAACAGACCTGCACATCAGTGTAAAGGAGAAGGATGTTTTATCTGCACCATCCTCTGCCAGAAGTGTTGAGTCGATGATACACCTCACCCTCATCGTGATGCCCACAAAATCACAGATGCCAGTCTTCAACTAATTCGATTTGCTGCACGTGACATGAAGAAACAGCTGAACACAGTAGATACGACAAAGGCAATGGGCCCTGACATCATTCCTGCAACAGGACTGAAGCCTTGTGCTACACAACAAGCCGTGTCCCTGGGGAAGCTGTTTCATTCCAGCTCCAACTCTAACATCTCCCTGGCAATGTGGAAAATTACTCAGCTATGTCCCGTCCCCTCAGAGGGGAATAATTACAATCTGACCAATTATCACCCCCTCAGTCCCATCACGACAGTCAAATTGGTGGGAGTTCTTTTTGACAGAGCTGTCAAGCAGCACAGAAATAACCTGCGCAGTGTGGTTTCCGATTGGTCCCCATGTGGAGATAGTGTTGTGGAAATGTCACTGGATGACTAATCCAGACCAGGCTAATGCCCTGCCAGCGGGTGGAAGTTAAAAACAATTAATAAAATATCGAGATCTAAAATGTGGTGTCAGTAACAGTGACCTTGAAGCCAATATCGATTGTAAACAGAATTTACTTCTCCAATGTATTTTCAAGAAGTGAATCTCCTGTGATTTCCTGCACTGGCCTAAAAGTGACTCCAAAGACCCTGACATGTGATAAACATTTCAATGGTCTCTGAAACGGCCAATCAAGGCACTCATTTTTTATATACAGGAGATACTTGGGGTAATTTTCCACAGAACCGGGGAAATGTCATTGTTGTAACTGTATTGAAACAGTTTGGCTTGGGGAGTGGCAAGTTATGGAGCACAAGGTTTAGGTACTATTGACAGAATGTTGTCAGAGTATGGCCCCTTTGAAATATCCAGTATCTGCAACCGTTTCTGGATATCGCATGGAGTGAATCAATTGGTTGACGACTGGTAACTGAATCGCTGTAGACCACTGGAGGAGGCTGAAATGGATCATCCACTCAGCATTCCTGACTGAAGATTGTTGCGAATGAATCAGCCTTATCTTATACACTGAAGTGCTGAGCTATTCCATCATGGTGGAAGGGGTTATTTGTGGAATCTCTTCCTCCAGTGAGTTGTTTAATTGTCCCCAACGTTTCTCGACTCGGTGTCAAAGGACTGCAGAGCTTAGATCTGATCGTTTTCCTGTGGGATCATTTAGCTCTGTCACTTACTGCTTATGCTGTTTGGCGCACAATTAGTCCTGTTTGGTGGCTACACCAGGCTGACACCTCATTGTCAGGTATGCCTGATGCTGCTCCTGCCATCCTGCACACTCCATTGAACCAAGGTTGATCCTCTGGATTGATGATAATTGTTGGGAGAGGGGGATATGCCAGGCCATGAGGTTGTGTGGCTGTACAATTCTGCTGCTATTGATGACCCACAACACTTTATGGACACCCAGACTTGAGCTATTAGATCTGTTCGAATTTTGTCCTATTTAGCACCGTGATAGTACCACCCAAAATGGTGGAGGTTATTCTGAATGTGAAGGTGTGACTTTGTCTCCACAATGACTATGCGGTGGTCAAACTTACCGATACTGTCATGGACAGATACTTCTGCAACTGGCAGGTTATTAAGGCTGTGGTCGAATATGTATTTTCCTCTTGTTGGTTCCTTCACCACCTGCCGCAGAACCAGTCCAGCAGTTATATCCTTTAGGACCCGGCCAGCTCGATCAGTATTGCTGTAGCTGAGATACTCTTGGAGGTGGACATTGAAATCCTCCATCCAGAGTACATCTTGCATCCGTGCTACCCTCAGTGCTTCCTCCAAGTGTTGGTCAGCATGGGGGAGAACTGATTCATCAGTTGAGAGAGGCTGGTACATGGTAACCAGTAGGAGGTTTCCTTTTCCATGTGTACACTAACGCCATAAGACTTCATGGGATATGGAGTCACTGTTGAGGACTCCCAGAGCAATTCCCTTCCAATTGTATCCCACTGTGCCGCCACTTCTGCTGTGTTTGTCCTGCTGGTGAGACAGGAGATATACGTGGAAGGTGATGGGGTGCATGGGATATAGTCATACTCACAGAATCATAGTTTACAGACAATGTCAAGCTATTGCTTCACGAGTCTGTTTATTTCAATTCACTGTTTCCTGCCAACTGTCCCATTCTAGAAACATGTCCATATATTAGCCCCAATCCACTAAGATCTAGACTACAAGGCCATAAGACATAGGAGTGGAAGTAAGGCCATTCGGCCCATCGAGTCCACTCTGCCATTTAATCATGGCTGATAGGTATTTCAACTCCACTTACCCGCATTTTCCCCGTAGCCTTTAATTCCTTGTGACATCAAGAATTTATGAATCTCTGCCTTGAAGACATTTAGCGTCCCGGCTTCCACTGCACTCTGTGGTAATGAGTTCCACAGGCCCACCACACTCTGGCTGGAGAAATGTCTCTGCATTTCTGTTCTGAATTGACCCCCTCTAATTCTAAGGCTGTGCCCACGGGTCCTAGTCTCCTCGCCTAACGGAAACAATTTCCTAGCGTCCACCCTTTCCAAGCAATGTATTATCTTGTAAGTTTCTATTAGATCTCCCCTTAACCTTCTAAACTCCAATGAATACAATCCCAGGATCCTCTGCCGTTCCTCGTATGTTAGACCTACCATTCCAGGGATCATCCGTGTGAATCTCCGCTGGACACGCTCCAGTGCCAGTATGTCCTCCCTGAGGTGTGGGGCCCAAAACTGGACAGAGTATTCCAAAGAGGGCCTAACCAGAGCTTTATAAAGTCTCAGCAGCACATCGTTTTTTTTTAATATTCCAACCCTCTTGAGATAAATGACAACATTGCATTCGCTTCCTTAATCACGGACACAAACTGCATGTTTACTTTTAGAGAATCCACGACTATCACTCCCAGATCCTTTTGTACTTTGGCTTTATGAATTTTCTCACCGTTTAGAAAGTAGTCCATGCTTGTATTCTTTTTTCCAAAGTGCAAGATCTCGCATTTGCTCACATTGAATTTCATCAGCCATTTCCTGGACCACTCTTCCAAACTGTCTAGATCCTTCTGGAGCCCTCCCACTTCCTCAGTACTACCTGCTTGTCCACCTAACTTCGTATCATCAGCAAACTTCGCTGGAATGCCCCCAGTCCCTTCATCCAGATCATTAATATATACCGTGAACAGCTGTGGCCCCAGCACCGAACCCTGCGGGACACCGCTTGTCACCGGCTGCCATTCTGAAAAAGAACCTTTTATACCAACTCTCTGCCTTCTGTCAGACAGCCAATCCTCAATCCATACCAGTAGCTCCCCTCGAACACCATGGGCCCTCAACTTGTTCTGCAGCCTCCCATGTGGCACCTTATCAAAGGCCTTTTGGAAGTCTAGGTAGACCACATCCACTGGGTTTCCCCGGTCTAACCTACTTGTCACCTCTTCAAAGAACTCCAACAGGTTTGTCAGGCACGGCCTCCCCTTACTAAATCCATGTTGACTTGTTCTAATCCGACCCTGCTCTTCCAAGAATTTAGAAGCCTCATGCTTAATGATGGATTCTAGAATTTTACCAACAACTGAGGTTAGGCTAATTGGCCTATAATTTTCCATCTTTTGCCTTCATCCTTTCTTGAGCAACGGGGTTACAACAGCGCTCTTGCAATCATCCGGGACTTTCCCTGACTCCAGTGACTTTTGAAAGATCTCAACCAACGCTTCCGCTATTTCCTCAGCCACCTCCCTCAGAACTCTAGGATGTAGCCCATTGGGGCCAGGAGATTTACCAATTTTAAGACATTTTAGGTTTTCTAGCACTTTCTCTTTTGTAATGGCAACCATACTCAACTCAGCCCCCGACTCCCTTTAATTGTTGGGATATTACTCATGTCTTCCACTGTGAATACTGACGCAAAATACTTATTAAGTTCTCCTGCTATTTCCTTATCTCCTATCACTAGGCTTCCAGCATCATTTTCAAGTGGCCCAATGTCTACTTTTGCCTGTTGTTTGTTTCTTATGTATTGAAAGAAACTTTTACTATCATTTCTAATATTACTGGATCTCCTACCTTCATATTTGATCCTCTCCTTCCTTATTTCACTCTTTGTTATCCTCTGTTTGTTTTTGTAGCCTTCCCAATCGTCTGATTTCCCAGTGCTCTTGGCCACTTTATAGGATCTCTCTTTTGCTTTGATAGATTTCCTGACTTCCTTTGTCAGCCATGGCTGTCTAATCCCTCCCTGAATAATCTTTCTCTTCTTGGGGATGAACCTCTGTACAGTGTCCTCAATTTTACCCACAAACTCCTGCCATTTTTGCTCTACTGTCTTCACTGCTAGGCTCTGCTTCCAGTCTATTTTCGTCAGTTCTTCCCTCATGCCCTCATAGTTTCCTTTATTTAACTGTAACACCATTACATCCGATTTTGCCTTCTCTCTTTCAAACTGCAGACTGAACTCTACCATATTATGATCGCTGCTTCCTAAGTGTTCCCTTACTTTAAGATTTTTTTATAAAGTCTGGTTCGTTACATAGCACTAGGTCCAGAATAGCCTGCTCCCTTGTGGGCTCCATGACAAGCTGTTCCAAAAAGCCATCCTGTAAGCATTCCATGAATTCCCTTTCTTTGGATCCACTGGCAACATTATTTACCCAGTCCACCTGCATATTGAAGTCTCCCATGATCACCGTGACCTTGCCTTCCTGACATGCCTTCTCTATTTCCCGGTACATGTTGCGCCCCTGGTCATGACCACTGTTAGGAGGTCTGTACAGAACTACCACTATGTTTTTTTTTTGCCTTTGTGGTCCTCAATTCCACCCACACAGACTCCACATCATCCGACGCTATGTCATTCAGTGCCATAGATTTAATTTTGTTCTTAACTAACAAGGCAACCCCGCCCCCTCTGCCCACCTCCCTGTCTTTTCGATAAGTTGTAAATCCTTGGATGTTTAACTGCCAGTCCTGACCCCCCTGTAACCACGTCTCTGTGATGCCTACCACATCTTAATCATTCACGATTATCTGTCCCATTAGTTCGTCTGCTTTGTTACGAATGCTACTAGCATTCAGGTAAAGTGCCTTAATGCTAACTTTCTTA
This sequence comes from Chiloscyllium plagiosum, assembly GCF_037043375.1. Lineage (NCBI taxonomy): Eukaryota > Metazoa > Chordata > Chondrichthyes > Orectolobiformes > Hemiscylliidae > Chiloscyllium > Chiloscyllium plagiosum. The sequence goes on along the minus strand of NW_028270160.1, from coordinate 77,328,852 downwards.
TCATTTGAGATATTGGAAGTCATAAGATGTCCTAGGTTATCCTTCCTATTTGCTGCATTCCCAGCCTGTCTCAAGTTTAAATCTGCCTGCACATATGCTATCCTGCCACTTATCTTTCCATTTACCTCCATACTCCCTGTCACTTTCACTTTCCCTTCCCCCCAACTCAGAAGTTTAAAGTCCTACTGACCACCCTATTTATCCTCTTCGCTAGAACATTGGTACCTGATCGGTTCAGGTGGAGACCGTCCCAACGGTACAGATCCCCGCCCGCTTCCAAAACTGATGCCAATGCCCCATGAAGTGGAATCCCTCTTTTCCACACCAATCCCTTAGCCACGTGTTTACTTCCCTAATTTTCTTATCCCTATGACAACTGGCACGTGGCTCGGGCAGTAATCCGGAGATTATGACTCTTGAGGACCTGTACTTCAATTTCCTTCCTAGTACTTGATAATCCCCAAATAGGTCCTCCACCCTAGCTTTGCCTATGTTGTTAGTCCCAACGTGGACCACATCAACTGGATCCTCCCCTTCCCACTCCAATATCCTTTCAAGCCAATCAGAGATGTCCCAAGCCCTGGCACCGTGTAGGCAACACACCATGAGAGACTCCCGATCCGGTTTGCATAGGATGCTATCTGTCCCCCTAATTATAGCGTCCCCTATAACAACTACTTGTAATCCCCTATAACAACTACTTTTGCTCCCCCCTCTTGAATGGCCTTCTGGACCATGGTGCCTTGGTCAGTTGGCTCTTCCTGTCCAGAGCCCTTTTCCTCATCCGAACAGGGAGCAAGAATCTCATACCTGTTGGACAAGGTCAAGGGCTGAGGTTCCTCCACTCCTGAACTCCGGTTCCCCCTACCTGCCTCACTTACAGTCACACTCTTTTGTGCCTGATCACTAGCTGAATGCGAATTACTTAATCTCCCAGGTGTGACTGCCTCCTGAAACAAAGTGTCCCGGTAACTCTCCCCCTCCCGGATGCGCCGCAGTGTTTGAAGCTCAGATTCCAGATCATCAACTCTGATCCGGAGTTCTTCCAGTAACCAACACTTGCTGCAGATGTGGTCACTGCCGTTCACAATGGGATCAGCCAGCTCCCACATCATACAGCAACAGCACATCACCTGCCCAGCCAGCTCTGCTTAGTTAGTTACTTTATTACTTTGTACAGGTTTGAGTTAAAATACTTTCTGATACCTCTCTGCTATAGACTTTTTCTAAAAACCAATTAATAAATAAACAAAAAAAGTATTTTTTTAACCAGGCACTGAAAAAGAAATAGAAAACCCTTCCCCTTACTCTTGCTCGCCTATTCACCCTCGACTCCCTTGCCCACCCCTCACTTGGCCTCCACTCTCTTGCGCTTCCTTCTCTCGCCATCCCCTCTCTCGCCTTGCCGTCTCTCGCCCTGCCGTCTCTCACCATCCACTTCTCTCTCCCTCCACTCTCTCTCCCGTTCCTCTCCATCGCCTCTCTCTCGCCAGCGCCTCTTTCTCGCCCTGCCCCTCTCTCGCCCTCCACTCTCTCGCCCTCCCCATTCTTCGCCCTCCCCTCTCACTCCCATCCCCCTCTCTCTCTCGCCCTCCCCTCTTTCTCACGCTCCCCTCTCTCCTCCTCCCCTCTCTAGCCTTCCACTCCTCGCCATCTGCGCTTTCGCCCTTTTCTCTCTCACCCTCCCATCTATCGCACTCCCTATCTCGCCCCTCCACTCTCTCGCCCTCCCCTCTCTCGCCCTACCATCTCCCGGCCTCCCATCTCTCGCCCTCCCCTCTCTCTCGCCCTTTCCTCTCTTGCCCTCCCCTCTCTCGCCCTCCACTCTCTTGTCCTCACCTCTCTCTTGCGCTCGCCCTCTCTCGTGCTCCCCTCTCTCTCTCTCACCCCTCCCCCTCCCCTCTCTCTTACTCTCCCCTCCCTCTCGCCCTCCCCTTTCTAGCACTTTCCCGTCCCTCGCCCACATCCCTCTCTCGCCCTCCCCTCTCTCGTCCTCCTCTCTCTCTGTTCATACCCTCTCTCTCACCCTCCCCTCTTTCACACCCGCAACTCTTTTGCCCACCACTCTCTCACCCTCCACTTCCTAGCCCTTCCCCATCCCTCGCTCACATCTGTCTCGCCCTCCCCTCTCTCTTGCCTTCCCAACTGTCTCGCCCTCCCGCTCTCGCCCTCCCCTCTCTCGCCCTCCCCCTTTTGCTCTCCACCCTCTCGCCCCCCTGTCTCGCTCTGCCATCTCTCTCCCTGCCTTTTCTCGTCCTCCTGTCTCTCGCACTACCATCTCTCACCCTCCCATCTCTCACCCACCCATCTCTCGTCCTCCCGTGTCTCGACCTCCCCTCTCTCGCCCTCCGCTCTTTCGCCCTCTACTCTGTCTCGTCCCTCTCTCAGGCCTTCCCCTCTATCACCCTCCCCTGTCTCTCACCCTCTCATCTCTCTCGCCCTCCTCTATCTCTCGCACTCCCCTCTCTCTCGCCCTCCCCTTTCTCGCCCTACCTTTTCTGGTCCTCCTGTCTCTCGTACACCCTCGCTCTCCACTCTCTAGCCCTCCCCTCCCTCGCTCTCCCATCTCTCTCCCTACCTTTTCTGGTCCTCCTGTCTCTCGTACTACCCTCTCTCGCCCACCCATCTCTCACCCACCCCTCTCTCGCCCTCCCGTCTCTCGATCTCCCCTCTCTCGCCACCCCTCTTTCGCCCTCCCCTCTCTCTCGCCGTCTCATCTCTCTCGCCCACCCATCTCTCACCCACCCCTCTCTCGCCCTCCCGTCTCTCGATTTCCACTCGCTCGCCCTCCACTCTCTCTCCCTCCCCTCCCCTTCCCCTCCCTCTTGCCCTCCCCCTCACGTACTCTCCTCTCTCTCCCTCCCCTCTCCCTCTCCCTCCCCATCTCCCGGTCCCACCTCTCTCGCCCTCCCCTCTCTCACACTCCCCTCTCTCGAGCTCCCATCTCTCTTGCCCTCCTCTCTCTTGCCCTCCCTCTCTCATGCCCTCCCGTCTCTCGCCCTCCCCTCTTTCGCCCACACCTCTCTCTCTCACCCTCGCCCTCTCGCCATTCCATCTCTCGCTCTCCCGTCTCTTTTGCCTTCCCCTCTCTGTCGCATTCCCCTTTCTCTCGCACTCCACTCTCTCGCCCCCCATTTTCACCCTCCTATCTCTCTCGCCCTCCCCTCTCTCGCCCTCCCCTCTCTCTCGCTCTCCCTTCTCTTTCAATATCCCCTCTCTTTTGCACTCCCCTCTCTCTCACTCCCCTTCTCGCTCTCCCCTCTATCGCCCACACCTTCAACACACACTCCACTCTCTCGCCCTCCCCTGTCTCTCGCCCTCCCCTGTCTCTCGCCCTTCCCTCTCTTGCCCTCCCCTCTAAATCTTCCTCCCCACTAACTCACCCTCCATTCTTTACCACCCTACTCTCTCTCACCCTCCTCTCTCTCTCATTCTTCTCTCTCTTCCTCCCATCTCTCTCGCTCTCCCCTCTCTCTCTAGCCGCGCTCTCGCCCTCTTGCCTCTATCTCCTTTCTCCACCTCCCCACACTCTCGTCCTCCCCAGTCTCTAGCCCTCCCCTCTCTGTTACCCTCCCTTTTCTGTCGACCTACACTCTCTGTTGCCCTCCCTTCTCTGTTGTCTTGCACTCTCTCTAGCCCTCCACTCTCTCCCTCTCCTCTCTCGCCCACATTTACTCTCCCTCCCCTTCCTCTCGCACTTACCTTTCTCACCCTCAGCTGCCTCGCCCTCCCCCTCTCGTCCTCCCCTCTCTCTCGCCTTCCCCTCTCTTGTCCTCTCCGCTCTCACCCTCCCCTGTCTCTCACCCATTCCCTCTCGCCACCCCCCTCTCGCGCCCTCCCCACTCTCTCGCAGTCTCCTCTCTCGCCCACCTCTCTCTCGTCTCACCTCTCTCTCGCCCTCCCTCATCTCACCCTCACCTCTCTCGCACTACCCCGCTCTCACGCTCTCCTCTCTCTCGGCGTCCCCAACTGTCACCCTCCCATCTCACTCTCCCACCCCTCTCTCTCGCTCCCCTCTCTCACACTCCGCTCTCTCGCCCTCCCCTGTCTCTTGCCCATCCCCTCTCGCCCTCCCCTCTCTCTCGCCCTCCCCACTCCCTCGCTCTCACCTCTCTTGCCCTCCACTCTCTCTCGCCCTCCACTCTCTCACCCTCCCTCTCTTGCCCTCCCCTCTCTTTCCCTCCCCTCTCTCTACCTCTCCTCTCTCGACCTCACCTCTCTCGCCCTCCCCAGTCTCTCGCCCTCCCATCTATCTCTTGCCCTCTCCTCACTCTCGCCCTCCCCTCTCTCTCACCCTCCCTCTCTAGCCCTCCCCTCTCTTTCCCTCCCCTCTCTCTACCTCTCCTCTCTCGACCTCCCCTCTCTCGCCCTCCCCAGTCTCTCACCCTCCCATCTATCTCTTGCCCTCTCCTGACTCTCGTCCTACCCTCTTTCTCCCCCTCCCCTTCTCTAGCCTCCCCTCTCTCGCCCTCCCCTCTCGCTCTTCCTCCCTTCTCTCCCCTCCACTCTTTCTTGCCCTACCCACTCCCGCCATCCCATTTCTCACCCTCCCCTCTCTCGTCCTCCTCTCTTTCACCCTCCTCTCTCTCGCCTTCCCTTCTCTCTCGGCCTCCCAGTCTCTCGCCCTCCCCTGTCTCTCATCCTCCCCTGTCTCTCTTGCCCTACCCTCCTTATTCCCATCCACCCTATCTCGCTCTCCGCTCTCTCTCGCCCCTCCCCTCTCTACCAAACCACTCCCTCGCCTTCTGCTCTCTCGCCCTCTGCTCTCCCTCCCACCTGTCTGTCGCACTTCCCTCTCTCGTCACTGCAGTGTCTCGCCCTACCCTCTCCCGCCCTTCGCTCTCTCGCCCTCCCCTCCCTCTCGCCCTCCCCTCTCTCTCGCCCTCCCTTCTCTCTTGCCTTCACTAGGTTCTCACCCTCCCATCTCTCTCTCACCCTCCCCTCTCTCTTGCCCTCACCTCCTTCTCCCCATCAACCCTCTCTCACCCTCCCCTCTCTCTCGCCCTCCCTTCCCTCTCAACCTCCTTTCCTTTATCATTCCCTATCTCGCACTCCCCTCTTTCTCCATCCCCACTCTCTCGACCTCCCCTCTGTGTCGCACACTCCTTCCTCATGCCCTGCCCTCTCTCTCGCCCTCCCCACTCTCTGGCCCTCCCCTCTCTCTGACCCTCCCTTCTCTGTCGTCCTCTCCCTCTCTCCCTCTATTCTATCGTGCTCCCCTCTTTCGCCCTCCCCTTTCACTCTCCCTCCACTACCTCTCGCCCTCCCCCTCTCACCCTCACCTCCCTCGCACTCCCCTCTCGCACCGTCCCCTCTCTCTCGCCCTCCCCCTCTGTCACCCTACCCTCTCACTCTCCCACCCCTCTCTCTCGCTCCGCTTTCTCGCACTCGAATCCCGCGCCCTCCGCTCTCTCGCCATCCCCCTCTCTCACACTCCGCTCTCTCGACCCTCCACCTCTAGCCCTCCACTCCCTCGTCCTCCGCTCTCTCGCAAACCGCGCTCTGTCCTTCCCGTCTGTCGCATTCCCCTCTCTCGCCCCTCCACTCTCTCTCCCTCTGCTCTTTCACCCTATTCTCTCCCGTCCTCCGCTCTCTCGCCCTCCCCTCTCTCTTGCCCTCACCTCACAATCGCCCTCTCCTCCCTTGCTCTCCCCTCTCTCTCGTCCACCCCTCTCTCGCCCTCCGGTCTCTCATCCTCCGCTCTCTCGCCCTCCACCTTTTCGCCCTCCACTCTGTCTCGTTGCTCTCACAGGCCTTCCTCTCTCTCGCCCTCCCCTCTCACACCCTCCCCTCTCTTGCCCTCCCCTCTCTCTCGCCATCTCCTCTCTCACTCCCTCCTCTCTCTCTCCCACCCTCTGTCTCTCCCATCTCTCACACTCTTTCGCCGATCCCTCGCTCACACACGCCCGTCTCTTGCTTTCGCCTCTCTCACCCTCCCTCCTCTCTTGCCCTCCTCTCTCTTGCCCACCCCTCTCTCTCCCTCCTCTATCTCTCCCTCCCCTCTGTCTCACCTATCTCTCACGCCCTCCCCGCTTTCGCCCACCACTCGGTCTCAACCTTCCCTCTATCGCCACCCCCCTCTTGCCCACCCCCCTCTTGCCCTCCCCTCTCTCGCCCTCCCCACTCTCGCCCTCCTCACTCTCTTGCACGCCTCTCTCTCTTGCACTCCCCTCTCTCTCGTCCTCCCGTTTCTCGTCCTCCCCTCTATCGCCCTCCCAAGTCTCTCGCCCACCCCATATCTCGCCTTCCACTCACTTCCCTCTCCTCTCTCTTGCCCTCCCCTCTCTCGCCCTCCCCTCTTTTTCACCCTCCTCCTCTCTCGCCATCACGTCTCTCATGCCCTCCTTCTTTCGACCACCGCTTTAACTCACCCTCCCTTCTCTCACCCTCCCTTCTCTCTCGCCCTCCCCTCTCTCACCCTCCCCTCTCTCTCCCTTCTTTCTCTCCCCTCTCCCCTCTCTGTTGCCCTCCCCTATCACGCCCACCCGTCTCTGGCCCTCCCCTCTCTCGCCCTCCTCTTTCTCTCCCTCCCCTCTCTCTCACCTTCCCTTCTCGCCTTCCCCAGTCTCTCACTCTCCCCTCTCTCTTGCCCTCCCCTCCTTCTCGCCATTCCCCCTCTCTCGCCCTCTGCTTTGTTTCGCCCCTCCCGGCTCGAGCCACCCACTCACTCACCTTCCGCCCTTTCGCCCACCGCCCTCTCTCTCCAATCTGTCGCACTCCCCTCTCTCGCCCCTCCACTCTCGCGCCCTACCCTCTCCCGCCCTCCCCTCTCTCAACCTCCCCTCTCTCTTGCCTATCTCTCACCCTCCTCTCTTTAGCACACCACTCTCTTGCCCTCCCCTGTCTTTCACCCTCCCCTGTCTCTCGTCCTCCCCTCTCTTTCACCCTCACCTCTTTCGCCCTCCCCTTTCTCGCCCTCCCCTCTCCCGCTGTCCCCTGTCTCTCGCCCTCCCCTCTCTCGCGCTCTCCTCTCTGTCGCCCTCCCCCTCTCTCTCGACACTCTCTCGCACTCCCCTCTCCCTCTCGCCCCTCCACTCCCCCATCTCTTATTATCCCCTCTGTCTCGCCTTCCCCTTTCTCGCCCTGCACCCTCTCTCGCCCTCCCCTCTCTTTCACCCTCACCTCACTCTCTCCCTCCCCTATTTCGCCCACCCCTTTCTCTTGCCCTCCCCTCTCCATTCTATCACACTCCCACCTCTCGCCCTCCCGTCTCTCGAGCTCCACTCTCTCGCCCTCCGCTCTTTCGCCATCCACTCTGCCTCGTCCCTCTCTCAGGCCTTCCCCTCTTTCGCCCTCCCGTCTCTCAAGCTCTCCCCTCTCTCATCCTCCCATCTCTCGCTGTCCCCTCTCTCTCGCCCTCCCGTCTCTAGCCCACACCTCTCTCGCCATCCCCACTCTCGCCCTCCCATCTCTATCGCACACTCCTCTCTCTCCCTCCTCTCTCTCTCCCACCTCTGTATTTCCCATCTCTCACACTCTCCCCTCTTTCATCCACCCCTCGATCGCACACTCGCTTCTCTCGCCTTCGCCTCTCTCGCCCTCCCCGTCGCTCACCCTCACCTCTCTTGCCCTACCCTCTCTCGCCCTCCTCTCTCTCTCCCTTCCCTCTGTCTCTCACATCCCTCTCGCGCTTCCCTATTTCGCCTACCCCTCGCTCTCACCCTCCCTTCTCTCACCATCTCCTCTCTCGCCCTCCCCTCTTGCCCTCCCCTCTCGCCCTCCCCAATCTCACCCTCCCCACTCTCACCCTCCCCTCTCTCTTATACTCCCCTCTCTCTTGCACTCCCCTCTGTCTTGCCCTCCCCTCTCTTGCTGCACTTTTGCACTCCTGTCTCTCGTCCAACTATCGCTCGCCCTCTCCTCACTCTCTCTCTGCCCTCTCTCTCCCCGCCCCAGCTCTCACCCTCCGCTCTCTCTCGCTGTCCCCTCTCTCTCGCCCACCCTTATTTTTACCTCCCCGTCTATCGCCCCACCCGTCGCACTCACCTCTCTCACCCTCACTTCCCTCGCTCTCCCCTCTCTCACACTCCATTCTCTCTCTCCCTCTCCCTCTGTCACCCTCCCATCTCACTCTCTCTCACCTCTCTCTCGTTCACCTCTCTCACCCTTGACTCCCTCGCCCTTCCCCTCACTTGACCTCTGTGCTTTTGCCTTTCCATCTCTCGTCATCCCATCTCTCACCCTGCCGTCCCTCGCCCTGCTGTCTCTCACCATCCCCCTCTCTCAACCTCCACTCTCTCTCTCCCTCCCCTCTCTCTCCCTCCACTCTCTCTCACCCTCCCCTTTCTCTCATCCTACCCTCTCTCACTCCCCTCTCTCTCCCTCCCCTCTCTCTCTCCTCACCTCTCTCTATCTCGTCTCACTCTCGTCCTCCCCAGTCACTCGCCTCCCCTCGCTCAACCTCCCCTCCCAACACTCCTCTCTCTCCCTCTCCCACCCTCCGTCTCTCACTTTTCTCATGCCCTCCGCTCTTTTGCCCACCCCTCACTCTCACCCTCCCTTCTCTCGCACCCTCCCCCCTCTCTCGCCATCGTCTCTCATGCCCTCCTCTCTTTCGACCACCCCTTTAACTCACCCTCCCCTCTCTCGCCCTCCCCTCTCTCTCGCCCTCCCCGCTCTCTCGCCCTCACGTCTCTCTCGGCCTCCCCTCTCTCGCACTCCCCCTCTCGCCCTCCCCTCTCGCGCCCACCGCTCTTTCGCCCTCCACTTTGTCTCGTTCCTATCTCAGGCTTTCCCTCTCTCGCCCTCCTCTCCCTCTCTCCCTCCTCTCTGTCTCTCCAATCTCTCACGCCCTCCCCTCTTTCGACCACCCCTCGCTCTCACCTTCCCCTCTCTCGCCCGCACCATTCTAGCACCTCCCCTCACTCACCCTCCGATCTCTCTCTGTCCGCTCTCCCTTCCTCCTCTCTCACCCTGTCGTCTCTTGCCCTATCCTCGCCCTCCGTTCTCTCGCCCCCTCTAGCCCTCCCCTTTTTCTTGCACTCCCCTCTCTCTTGCACTCCCTCTACTCGCACTTCCCTCTCTCGCTCTCCCCTCTCTCGTCCTCCCCTGTCTCTTGCCCTCCCATCCCTCTCTCGCCATTACCTCACCCTCACCCTCTTGCCGCTCCCCTCACTAGTCCTCCCTTCGCTCGGCCTCCCCTCTCTCTCCCTCCATTTTATCCCCTCCCCTCTCTCTTGCCCTCCTCTCTCTCCCCCTGCACTCTTTCGCCCACTACTCTCTCACCCTCCTCTCTCTCGCCCTCCCCTCTCTCACCCTGCCCTCTCTGTCGTCCTCCCCTCTCTCTCGCTATCCCTTTTCTCTCGACCTCCATTGTTTCGCGCTCCCCTCTCTCGCCCTCCCCCTCTCTCCCTCTCCAGTATCTCACCCTCCCCTCTATCTCCCTCCCTTCTCTCTCTTTCACGCTCTCTCGCACTCTCCTCTCTCTCCCATCTCTCACTCCCCATTCTCTCGCCCACCCCCTCCCTTGCCAACCGCACTCTCTCATCCTCCCCTCTCACTCGTCCGCCCCCTCTCTCGTACTCCACACTCTCTCGTCCTAACCGTTGTCTCGCCTTCCACTCTATCGCCCTCCGCTCTCTTTCCCTCCCCTCTCTTGCCCTCCTGTCTCTTGCACTACCATCGCTCACCCTCCCATCTCATGCGCTCCTGTCTCACGGGCTCCTGTCTCTCCCTCTCCTGTTTCTCGACTTCCGCTCTCTCGCCTTCTGCTCTCTCACCCTCCTCCCTCTCCTCCTTCTTGTCCTCCCCTCTTTCGCCCTCCCCTCTCTCTCGCCCTCCCCTCTGTCACACTCTGATCTCTCTCGTGCTGCCTTCACTCTCTCTCTCTCCCCTCACTCACCGTCCCCTCCCTCTCGGACTTCACCCTCTCTCCCCCTCCCCTCTCTCTTGCCCTCTGCTCTCTCGCCCTCCCCTCACTCTCCCATCCCCTCTCTATCCCTCCCCTCTGTTGCGCTCCCCTCTCTCACCCTCCTCTCTCTCGCCCGCCCTTCTCTCCACGTCCTCTCTCCCTTGCCCTCCTCGCTCTTGCCCTGCTCTCCCTCCACCTGCCCTATCCCTTGTCCTCCTCTCTCTTGCCCTGCCGTCTGTCGCCCTCCCCTCACTCGCCCTCTCCTCACTCGCCCTCCCGTCTCTCGTCCTCTCCTCTCTCGCCAAGCTCTCTCCCTCCCTCCCACCTGTCTCTCCCCTCTCTCACGCCCTCCTATCTTTCACCCAGCTCTCTCTCACCCTCCACTCAATCGAAATCCCGTCGCCCTGCCCTCTCACACTCGCCCTGCACTCTGACTCTCGCCTTCCCCTCTCTCTCGCCCTACCCCTCTGGCCCTGCCCTTTCTTTCGCCGTCCCCTCTCTCTCGCCCTCCACTCTGCTGCCCTCCCCAGTCCCTCACCCTCCCCTCTCACTCTCGCCTTTCCCTCTCTCTCTCACTCTGCCCTCTCTCTCACCCTCCCCTCTCTCACCTTCCGCTCTCTCGCCCCCTCTGTCGCAATCCCCTCTGTCGCACTCGACTCTGTCGCACTCCCGTCTCTCGCCCCTCCCCTCTCTCGCCTTCCCCTCTCTCGCCCTCCCGTTTCTCGCTGGCCCCCCTCTCTCGCCTTCTTCTCTTTCTCTCTCTCCCCTCTGTTTCTCCCCTCTCTCCCCCTCCCTTCTCTCTCTCGCCTCTCTCTCGCCCTTCCCTCTCCCTCGCCCTCCCTTCTCTTGCCCTCCCCTTTCTCGCCCTTCCCAGTCTCTCGCCTTCCCCTCTCTGTCTCGCATTCCCCTCTCTCTCGCATTCCCCTCTCTCTCGCCCTACCCTCTCTGTCGCATCCCCTCTCTCACCCTCTGCTCTCTCGCCCTCCCCTCTCTCTCCCTCCCCTCTCTCGCCCTCCCGTTTCTCTCGCCCTCCTCTCTCACCTTCCCCTCTCTCGCAACTCCACTCTTTCGCCCTCCGATCTCGCTCCCTCCGCAAACTCGCCCTCCTATCTCTCCCTCTCGTCTCTCGCCCTACCCTCTCTCATCCTCCCGTCTCTCGACCTCCCCTCTCTCGCTTACGGCTCTCTAACCCTCCACTCTGTCTCTCCCCACCCTCTGGTCCTACCCTCTTTCGAACTCCCCTCTCTCTCGCCCTCCCCTTTCTCTCGCCCTCCCCTCTGTCGCACTCCCAACTCTCTTGCCGTCCCATTTCTTGCCCTACCCTCTCTCGCCCTCCCGTCCCTCGCCCTCCAGTCTGTATCTAGCCCCCCTCTTCTCCTCCCCTCTTTCATCCTCCGTTTCTCTCGCCCTCCGCTCTCTCGCACTTCCATCTCTCTCGATCTCCCCTTTCTCTCTATCTCGCCCCTCCATCGCACTACTCAATCGCTCGCCCACCCCGTCATTCACCAACCCCTCTCTCACACTCCCCTCTCTCTCGCCCTCCCTTCTCTCTCGCCCTACCCTCTCTCTAGCCCTCCCCACTCTTGCCCTCCGCTCTTTCACCCTACTGTGTCTCTGCCTTCCATCTTGACCTCCACTCTTTCGCCCACTCCTCTCTATCGCCCTCCCTTCTCTCGCCCTCCCATCTCTCTCTCCATCCCCTATCGCTCACCCTCCCGACTCTGTCACTCCCCTCTCTCTCTCGACCTCCCTTCTCCCTCGCCCTCCCCTCACTCTTGCCTTCCCCTCTCTCTCACCCTCCCCCTCTCTCGCCTTCCCCTCTCTCTCGCCCTCGTCCTCTCTCGCCCTCTCCTCTCTCACGCCCTCCCGAATTCGCCCACCACTCTGTCGCCCTCCCCTCTTTTGCCCCCCTCGCTCTCCCCTCTCTGTCGCTCTTCCCATTCTCACGCTATCCCCTCTCTCGACCTCCCTTCTCTCGCTCTCCCCTCTCTCGCCCTCTCCTCTGTCTCGACCTACCCTCTCTCGCCCTTCCCCTCACTCTCCCTCCCCACATACACGCCCTCCCCTCTCCCGCCCCTCTCTCTCTGCCTCTCCTCTCTCTCTCTCACCGCACTCTCGCACTCCCTTATCTCTCGACCTCCCCTCTCTCGCCCTCCGCGCTCTCGTCCTCCGCGCTCTCGCCCTCCCCTCTGTCGCCCTCCACTCGCTCGCCGTCCCATCTCTTATGCCCTCCCCTGTCTTGCCCACCACTCTCTCTTCCTCCCCTCTTTCTCCTCAACCCCTCCATTGCCATCCCCTCTCACTCTCCCTCCCTACTCTTTCTCGCCCTCCCCTCTATCGCACTCTCATCTCGCTCGCCGTCCCATCTCTGACCCTCCCGTCTCTCGCCCTTCCGTCTCTCACCCTCCCCTCTCGCGCCCTCCACTCTTTCACCCTCCATTCTGTCTCTAGCCTCCCTCTTCTCCTCCCCTCTTTCGTTCTCCATCTCTCTCCCTTGCCTCTCGCTCGCACTTCCATCTCTCTTGCTCTCCCCTCTCTCTCCCACACCCTCTCTCACCATCCCCTCTCTCTCACTCTCCCTTCTCTCTCGCCCTACCTTCTCTCACCCTCCTGTCACTAGCCCTCCCCTCTCTCGCCCTCCGATCTTTCACCCTTCTCTCTGTCTCTACACTCGCTCTTCACCTCCCCTCTTTCGGCCTCACCTTTCTGTCTCCCTCCCCTCTCTCGCCCTCCCATTTCTCTCGCCATCCCCCCTTTCTCGCCCTCCCGACTCTTGCACTCCCCTCTCTCTCACTCTCCCCTGTCCCTCACCCTCCTCTCTCTCTCGCCCTTCCCTCTCTCTCGCCCTCCAGTCTTTCGCCCACACCCTCTCTCGCCCACTCCTCTCTCTCGAACTCCCATATATCGCCCTCCCCGTCTTTCACCCAACCCTCTCTCTCGCCCTACACTCTCTCTCGCCCTATCCTCTCTCACGCCGTCCCCTCTTTCGCCCACCACTCTCTCGCCCTCGTCCTCCCCGTCTCTTCTTCTCTCTGTCGTCCTCACCTCTCTCTCGCTATCCCCTCTGTCTTGACCTCCCTTCTCTCGCCCTCCCCACTCTTACCCTCCCCCTCACTCTCACTCCCCACTAACTCTCCCTCCCCTCTCTCCCTCGCCACTCTCTCGTACACCCCTCTCTCCTCTCTCTCTCTCTATACTCTCTCGCCCTCCCCCACTCTCGCCCTGCACGCTCTCTTGCTCTCCCCTCCCTCTCGCCACACTCTCACACTCCCCTCTCTCGCCCTCGCATCTTTCAACCTCCCCTCTCTCGCCAGCCCCTCTCTCGCCCTCTGATCTCCCTCCTTCCACTCTCTCGCACTCTCCTCTCTCGCCCTCTCGTCTCTCGCCCCACCCTCTCTCTCGCCCTTCCATCTCTAGTGCTCCCGTCTCGGCCTCCCGTCTCTCACCCTCCCATTTCTCGACCTCACTCTCTCGTCTTCCGCTCTCTCACCCTCCACTCTGTCTCTCCAAACCTCTTACCCTCCCCTATTTTGCGCTCCCATCTCTCTTGCCCTCCCTTTTCTCTCGCTCTTCCCTCTCTCGCCCTCCTCTCTCTCTTTCTCCCTCCCCCTCTCGTGCTCTCGCCTGTTGCCCTCCCTTCTCTCTTGCACTGATCTCTCTCCACCAACCCACTCCCTTTTCTTCCCCCTTCTGCCCAACCGTCTCTCACCCTCCGCTGTATCACCCTCGACTCTGTTTCTCTTCTCCCTCTTGTCCACCCCTCTTTCACCCTCTCCTCTCTCTCGCCCTCTCCTCTCTCTTGCCCTCGCTCTCTAGCCCTCCCCCTCTCGCGCCGTCCCCTCTCTCTCGCCCTCCCCTCTCTCTCGCCCTCCCCTCTCTCTTGCCCTCCCCTCTCTCGCCCTCCCCCTCTCTCTCCATCCCCTCTCTCTTGCTATCCCACTCTCTCAACCTCACTTCTCTCGCCCTCCTCCCACTCTCCCTCCTTACTATCTCGCCCTCCCCATTTCTCGCCCTCCTCTCTGTCTCTCGCACTCATCTCTCTCTCCCCTCTCCCCTCCCCTTCCCTCTCTCTCTTGCCCTCTCCTCTCTAGCCCTCCCCTCTCCCTCCCCAGCCACTCGCTCTCGTCCTCCCCTCTCTCTCGCCCTACCCTCTCTCTCATCCTCACCTTTCTCTTGCCATCACTCTCTCACCCTCCGGTCTCTCGCCCTCCGCTATCTCGCCCTCCCCTCTCTCGCCCTCCCGTCTCTCGCCCTACCATCTCTCACCCTTCTATCGCTAGTGCTCCTGCCTCTCGGCCTCCTGTCTCTCGCCCTCACCTCTCTCGATATTCCTCCATGCTGTCTCTCCCTCCCTCTTGCCCTCCACTCAGTCACGCTCCCATCTCTCTCGCCCTCCCTTCTCTCTCGCTCTTCCCTCTCTTGCACCTCCCCTCTGTCGCCCTCTGATCTCTCTCCCACTACTCTCTCGCTCTCTCCTCTCTCGTCTCTCGCCCTACCCTCTCTCTCGCCCTTCCGTCTCTAGTGCTCCCTTCTCTCGGCCTCCCGTCTCTCACCCTTCCGTTTCTCGACCTCACCTCTCTCGCCTTCCCCTCTCTCACCCTCCACTTGTCTCTCCCTCCCTCTTGCCCTCACGTCTTTTGCGCTCCCATCTCTCTTGCCTCCCTTCTCTCTCGCTCTTCCCTCTCTCGCCCTCCTCTATCTCTCCCTCCCCCTCTCACGCTCCCGCCAGTTGCCCTCCCCTCTCTCTTGCACTGATCTCTCTCCACCAACCCACTCCCTTTTCCTCCCCTCTTCTGCCCACCCGTCTCTCGCCCTCCGCTCTATCACCCTCGACTCATTCTCTCCCATCCCTCTTGTCCTCCCTTCTTTCGCCCTCTCCTCTGTCTTGCCCACTCCTCCTGTTGCACTCTCATCTCTCTCGCCCTCCCTTCTCTCTAGCTCTTCCCTCTCTCTCGCCTTCCCTCTGTCGCTCTCGCCCTCCCCCTCTCTACCCCCCTCTCTCTTGCCCTCACCTCTCTCGCCTGCCCCTCGCTCTCTCTCCTCTCTATCTCCCTCCGCTCTCTCGCCCTCACATCTCTCTTGCCCTCCCCTCTCTCTTGCACTGATCTCTCTCCACTAACCCACACTCTTGTCCTCCCCTATCTTGTCCTCCTATCACTCGCCCTCCGTTCTCTATCCCTCGTCTCTGTCTCTCCCATCCCTCTTGTCCATGCCTCTTTCGCCCTTCCCTCTCTCTCGCCCTCCCCTCTCTCGCTCTCCCATCTCTCTCTTCTCCCCTCTCTCTCTCACTCCCCTCTCTCACACCCTCCCGTCTTTCGCCCACCACTCTCTCACCCACCCCTCTCTCTCGCCCTGCCCTCTCTCTAGCTATCCACTGTGTCTCAATCTTCCTTCTCTCGCTCTCCCCCCTCTCGCCTTCCCCTCTCTCTTGCCCACCCCTCTCTCGCCCTCCCCTCTCTCCCCTTCCCTCTCTTCACTCGCCGCGCTCTCGCACTCCCCTCTCTCTCCCCTCTCCCCTTCGCCACTCTCTAGCCCTCCCGTCCCCCTCGCCAAACCCTTCTCTCGTCCTTTCTCTCACCCTCCACCCTATCGCCGTCGGCTGTCCCACCCTCCCCTCTCTTGCCCTCATGTCTCTCACACTGCCCTCTCCCGCCCTCCCGTCTCATATGCTCCTGTCTCTCGCTGTTCTGTCTCTCGCCCTCCCGTCACTTGCCCTCCTCTCTCTCGCCCTCCCGTCACTTGCCCTCCTCTCTCTCGCCCTCCCGTCACTTGCCCTCCTCTCCCTCGCCCTCCCGTCACTCGACCTCCGGTCTCTCGCCCTCCCGTCACTCGCCCTCCCGTCACTCGCCCTCCCGTCTCTCGCCCTCCAGTCACTCGCCCTCCCGTCACTTGCCCTCCGGTCTCTCGCCCTCCCGTCACTCGCCCTCCCGTCACTCGCCCTCCCGTCACTCGACCTCCGGTCTCTCGCCCTCCCGTCACTCGCCCTCCTGTCCCTCGACCTCCCCTCTCTCGCCCTCCACTCTCTTGCCCTCCACTCTCTCCCCCTCTGCTCTCTCGCCTTCCCCTCACTCGCCACCTCGCTCACCCTCCCCTCAATCACGCACTCCCCTCTTTCGCCCACCACTCTCTAGCCCTCCCCTCTCTCGCCCTCCACATTCTCTCGCCCTCCCCTCTCTCGCCCTCCCCCTCATCACCCTCACCTCTGTCTCGTCCTCCCCTCTCTCTCGTCCTCACCTCTCTCTCACTCTCCCCTCACTGGCCCCCTCTCTCTCACACTCCCCTCTCTTGCTCTCATGTCTCTCGAGCTCCCCTCTCTCGCCCTCCGCTCTCTCGCCATCTGCTCTCTCACCCTCCCCACACTCGCCCCCCTCTCTCACCCTCCCCTCTCTCTCGCCCTCCCCTCTTTCGCCCACCACTCTCTCGCCCTCCCCTCTTTCCCCCACTACTATCTCGCCCTCCCCTCTCTCGCCCTCCCCTCTCTCTTCTTCAACTCTCTCTCGCTCTCCCTTCTCTCTCGCCCTCCCCTCTCTCTCTCTCGCCCGCCCATCTCTCTCGCCCTCCCCTCTCACTCTCCCTCCCCCTCTCTCACCCTCCCCTCCCTCTCGCCCTACACACTCTCGCCCTCTCGTCTCACGCCCTCCCCTCTCTCGACCTCCCCTCTCATGCCCTCTTCTCTCTCGCCGTCCCCTCTCTCGCCCTCCTCTCTCTCACTCGTCACCCCCCTCTCGCCCTCCCCTCTCTCTCTCCCTGCCCACTCTTGCACTCACCTCTCTCTCATCCTCCCCTCTCTCTCACTCTCCCCTCTCTCACCCTCCCCTCTCTCTCACTCCCCCCTTTCTCACTCTCCCCTCTCTCTCGCCCTCCCTTCTCTATCGCCCTCCCCACCCTTGCACTCCCCTCTCTCGCCCTCCCCTTTCTCTCTCCCCCTCTCTCCCTCCCCTCTCTCTCACCCTCCCCCTTTCTCGTCCAAACCTCTCTCTCGCCCTCCAATCTCTCACCCAACTTTCTCTCTCCATCCCCTTTCTCTCTCCGCCCGCTCTCTCGCCCTCCCATCTCACGCCCTCCCTATGTCACACTTCCCTCTCTCGTCCTCCCCTCTCGCCCTCCCCACTCTCGCCCTCTCCAATCACACCTTCCCCTCTCTCACCTCCCTTCTCACTCCCTCCGCTCTCGCGCCCTCCCCTCTCTCGCCCTCCTGTCTCGCCCTCCGCAATCTCGCCCTTCCCAATCACACCCTACCCTCTCTCACCTCCCTTCTCACTCCCTCCGCTCTCACGCCCTCCCCTCTCACGCCCTCCCCTCTCTTGCACTCCCCTCTCACGCCTTCCCCTCTCACACCCTCCCCTCTCTCCCACTCCCTTCTCTCGCGCTCCCCTCGCTCGACCTCATTCTCTCTTCCTCCCCTCGGTCTGTCCCCTCTCCTATGCCATCCCCTCGTTCTCCCCTCTCTCACCCTCCCCTCTCTCTCCCCCCTCTCACCCTCCCCTCTCTCACGCCCTCCCCTCTCTCACGCCCTTCCCACTTTTGCACTCCCCCTCTCTCGCCCTGCCCCCTCTCTCTCCCCTCTCTCACCCTCCCCTCTCTCTCACTTTCCCCTCTTATGCCCATTACTCTCTTGCTCTCCCCGCTATCGCCCTCCCGTCTATTGCCCTACCCACTCTCTTGCCCTCCCCCCCTCTCTCGCCCTCCCCTCTCTCGCCCAAATTTCTGTCTCACTCCCCTCTATCGCCCTCCACTTTATCGCCCTACCCATTCTCTTGCCCTCCCCTTTCCCTCACCTTTCCCCACTCGCCCTTTCCTTTCTCTCTCCGTCCGCTCTCTCACCCTCCCCTGTCTCTCGCCCTCCTTTCTCTCAACCTCCCCTCTCTTGCCCTCCCCTCTCTCTTGCCCTGCCCTCTCTTTCCCTCCCCTCCCTCGCATTCCCGTCACTCGCCCTCCCCTCTCTCGCCCTCCTCCCTCTCACCCTCCCGGCTGTCTCTCCCCTCTCTTACGCCATCACCTCTTTCGCCCAACCCTCTCTCTCACCCTTCCCTCAATCACTCCCCCCCGCAGCCTCTCCTATCTCTCGAAATCCCCACTCTTGCACGCATCTCTTTTGCGCCTTCCCCCCTCTCTCTCTCCCTCTCCCTCTCCTCTCTCTCGCCCTCCTCTCTTTCGGCTACCTACTCTGGAGCTGCGCCCTCTCTGGCCCTCCCCTCTGCCTCGCTATTCCCTCTCTTTCGACCTCCCTTCTGTCGCTCACCTCTCTCTCACCCTCCTCTATCTCGCCCGACTTTCTCTCGCCCTCCCCACACTCTTGTCCTCCACTCTCTCTCTTGCTGCTGTCTCGCACTCCTCTCTCTCTCCCCTCCTTCCCTCCCCACTCCCTCGCCCACCACTCTCTCTCTCTTGCCACCACTCTTGCCCTCCGCTCATCCTCGTCTTCCCCTCTCTCGCCCTCCCCTCTCTCGGTCTCCCGTCTCACGCCCCCCACTCTCTCGCTCTCCCCTCTCTCGCCCTCCCCTCTCTCGCTCTCCCCTCTCTCGCTCTCCCGTCTCACGCCCCCCACTCTCTCGTCTTCCCTCTCTTGCCCGACACACTCCCTCTCCCTCCCCTCCCTCCCCATTCCTTCTCTCTCATCCTCCCCTCACTCGCTCTCTCCTCTCTCGCCCTCCGTTCTCTCCCCATCCCCTCTCTCGCCCTCCCCTCTCTCGCCCTCCACTCTCTCTCACCCTCCACTCTGTCCCTAGCCTCCCTCTTGTCCTCCCCTCCTTCGCCCTCACGTCTCTCTTGCTTTCCCCTCTCTCGTGCTCACCTCTCTCTCGCCCCCTCTCCCATTCCCCTCTCTTGCCCTTCCCTCTCTCACCCATTCCTGTCTCTACCGCCCCTCTCTCTCGCTCTCACCTTTTTCTCACCCTCCATACTCTCTCTTCCTCGCCTCTCTCTCGCCCTCCCGTCTCTCGCCCTCCCGTCCCTCGCCCTACCCTCTGGCGCCCTCCTCTCTCTCTCCCTCCCCTCTGTCTCTCCCCTCTGCTTTGCTATCCCTTCTTTCGTCCAACCCTCTCTCTAACCCTTGCCTCACTCGCCACATCCCTCTCGCCGTTCCCTCTCTCTCACCATCCCTCTCTCGCACTGCCCTCTCTCTCGCCCTCTCCATCTCTCGCCCTCCCCACTCTCTCACCCTCCTCTCTCTCGCCCTCCCCTCTTTTACCCAACACTCTCTAGCTCTCCCCTCTCTCGCCTTCCCCTCTCTCTCGAAATCCCTTCTCTCTCGACCTCCCTTCTCTCGCTCTCTGCTCTCTCGCCCTCCAATCACACTGTCCCTCCCCTCTCTCTCCCTCCCTCTCTCTCCCCATTCCTTCAACCTCAACCTCCCTCTCTCAGCCTCCCCTCTCTTGCACCGCCCATCTCTCGTCCTCCCCTCTCTCTCCTTCCGATCTCTTGCCCTCCCCTCTCTCACTCTCCCGTCTCTCGCCCTACACTCTGTCGCCTTCACGTTTCTCACGCTCCCATCTCTCGCGCGCCCATCTCTCGCCCTCACCTCTCTCGCCATCACCTCTCTCGCCCTCATGTCTCTCCAACTTTCCTCTCTCATCCTCTGCTCTCTCACACTCCACTCTGTCTCTAGCCTCCCTCCAGTCCTCCCCCTTCTTCCTCACCTCTCTCGCCATCCTCACTCTAGCCCTGCTCTCTCTCCACCTCCCCTCTCCCTTGCCCTCCTATCTCGTGCACCCCTCTCACTCACCCTACCCCTCTCTCCCCTCTCCTCTCTCTTGCCCTCCTCTCACCCACCTCCACTCTCTCGCCCTCCCCTCTCCCTCGACCTTCCATCCCTCCCCTACCATCTCTCTTCCCTCCCCTCTATCGCCCTCCCCTCTCTCTTGCCCTGCTCACTCTCCACCTCCCTTGCGCTCCTCTCTCTTTTGCCCACCTATCTCTCGCCCTCCCTTCATTCGCCCTCCAGTCTCTCGCACACCTCTCTCTCTCTCCCCCTCCCCTCTGTCTCACCCCTCTCTCTCTCTCCCTCCCCTCTCATGCTCCCTCCCCACTAACTCACACTCCCCTCTCTCTCGCACTCCTCCCTCTCTCCTGCCTCGGTCTCGCACTCCCCTCTCTCCTCTCTCCCCTCCCTACCCTCTCGCACTACCCTCTCTCTCGCCCTCCCCTCTCTACCCAGCCCCTCTCACTTGCCGACCCCTCTGTCTCTTCCTCCGCTCTTTCTCTTCCTCCACTCTCTCTCGTCCTCACCTTTCTCGCGCCCTCCACGCAATCGCCCTCCGCGCTCTCGCCCTCCCTCTCTTGCCCTTCTGTCTCTCGCTCTACCCTCTCTCGCCCTCCCGTCTCATGCGCTCCTATCTTACGCGTTCCTGTCTCTCACTCTCCCATCTCTCGCGCTCCCGTCTCTCGCCCTTCCATCTCTCATCCTCCCCTCTCTCGCCCTCCGGTCTCTCGACCACTCCTCTCTCACCTTCCGGTCTCTCAGCCTCCACTCTGTCTCTCCCCTACCCCATGTCCTCCCCTCTTTCACCCTACCCTCTCTCTTGCCCTGCCCTCTGTCGCACTCCAATCTCTCTTGCGCACCCTTCACTTTAGCTCTCCCCTCTCTGCCATCCCCTCTCTCTCGCCCTCCCATTTATCTCCCACGTCGTGTCTCTCCCTCCCTCTCTCACCCTCCCATCTCTCTTGCCCTGCTCTCTCTCCACCTCCCCTCTCCCTTGCCCACCTATCTTGTGCTCCCCTCTCACTCGCCCTTCCCCTCTCCCCACTCCCTTCTCTCTTTCACTCTTATCACCTGCCTCCCTTTTCTCTCCGTCCACTCTCACTCTCCCTCCCCTCTCTCAGCTTCCCCTCTCTCTCGCCCCCCCCCATCTCTCGCTCCCCTCTTTCGCCCACCACTCTCTTGCCCTCCCGTCTATCTCGCCATCCCCTCTCTCTCCCAATTTTCTCTCTCCCTCCCCTCTTTTTCGCCATCCCCCTCTCTCGCCTTCCCTTCTCTCTTGCCCTCCCATCTCTCGCCCAACTTTCTCTCCCTCCCCTCTCTCGCCCTCCCAACTCTCTTGCCCTGCTCTCTCCACCTCCCCTCTCCCTCGCACTCCTATCTCGTGCCCCCCTCTCACTCGCCCTATCCCTCTCTTCCCTGCCCTCTCTCTTACCCTCCTCTCACCCGCCTACCATCTCTCTCCCTCAACTCTCACTCTCCCTCCCCTCTCTCGCCCTCCTCTCTCCCTCGCCCTTCCATCTCTCACCTACCATCTCTCTTCCCTCCACTCTTTCGCCCTCCCCTCTCTCTTGCCCTGCTCTCTCCACCCCCCCTCCCATGTCTTCCTCTCTCTTGCCCACCAATCTCTCGCCCTCCCCTCACTCGCCATCCAGTCCCTCGCACTCCCCTCTCTCGCCCACCTCTCTCTCCCTCCCCTCTGTCTCTTCCCTCACTCTCGCCCTCCACTCTCATGCTCCCTCCCCACTAACTCCCGCTCCCCTCTCTCTCCCTCCCCTCTCTCTCTCCCGCCGCGCTCTCGCATTCCCCTCTCTCCCGTCTCCCCCTCCCTACTCTCTTACTCTCCCCTCTCTTTCGCTCTCCACTCCCTTGCCCTCCCCTCTCTCGCTCCCTCCCTCCACTCTCTCTCTCGCTGCTCTCTCGCACTCCCTTCACTCTCTCGCCCTCCCCTCTCTGGCCCTCCCCTCTACCTCACCCACCCCTCTCTCTCACCTCTCTCTCGCCCTCCGCGCTCTCATCCTCCACTCTGTCCCTAGCGACCCTTTTGTCCTTCTCTCTCTCGCTCTCCCCTCTCTCGTGCACTCGTCTCTCTCGCCCTCCTCTCTCTCTCCCACTCCCCGCTCCCTTGTCGTCCCCTCTCTCGCCCTGGCTCTCTCTCCCCATCCTCTCTCGCGCCCTCACCTCTATCTCGCCCTTCCCTCTCTCTCTCTCCGCTCTCTCCCTCCACACTCTCTTGCCCTCCCCCTCTCTCATCCTCCGCCCTCCCTCATCCTCACCTCTTTCGCCCTCCACTCTCTCACCCTCTGATCTCTCGCCCTCCCCTTCTCACCCTCCGCTCTCTCGCCCACCACACTCTCGCGCTCCCGTCTATCGGACTACCCTCTGTCGCCCTCCCGTCTCTCGAGCTCCCGTCTCTCTCCCTCCCATCTCTCGCTCTCCGCGCTCTCACCCTCCTCTCTCTCGACCTCCCCTCTCTCGCACTCCGCTCTCTCACACTCCACTCTGTCTCTAGACTCCCTCTTGTCTTCCCCTCTTTCGCCCTCACCTCTCTCTTGCCCTGCTGTCTCTCTCCACCTCCACTCTCCCTTGCCCTCCTCTCTCGTGCTCCCCTCTCATTCGCCCTCCACCCTCTCTCTCCCTTCCCTCTATCTTGCCCTCTTCTCTCCCGCCCTCCCCTCTCTCCCTCCCCTCTCACTCTCCCTCCCTCTATCGCCCACCCCCTCTCTTGCCCTGCTCACTCTCCACCTCCCGTCTCCCTAGCCCTCCTCTCTCTTGCCTTCCCATCTCTCGCCCTCCCCTCACTCGCCCTCCCCTCACTCGCTCTCCCGTTTGTCGTCCTCCACTCTCTCGCCCACCTGTCTCTCTCTCCCTCCCCTCTGTCTCTCCCATCTCTCTCCTCCTCCCACCTCACTCTCCCTCCACACAAACTCATCCTCCCTCTTTTTCTCCCTCCCCTCTCTCTCTCGCCATGCTCTCGGAAACATGTCTCTCCCCTTTCCCCCTCCCCACTCTCTCGCACTCCCCTCTCTCTCCCTTCTCCCCCCCTCTCTCGCCCTCCCCTCTCTAGCCCCCCTCCCTTAACAACCCCTCTCTCTAGCCCTGCTCCTCTCTCGTCCTCCGGTCTCTCTCGTCCTCACTTTTCTCTCGCCATCCACTCTCTCGCCCTCCCCTCTCTTGCCGTCCCGTCTCTTGCACTACGCTCTCTGGCCCTCCCGTCTCATGCGCTCCTGTCTCACGTGCTCCTGTCTCTCACTCTCCCGTCTCTCACCCTCCCTTCTCTCGCCTTCCACTCTCTCATCCTCCACTCTGTCTCTGCCCGCTCTCTTGTCCTCCCCCTTTCGCCCTCCCCTCTCTCTTGTCCTCCCCTCGGTCGCATTTCATCTCTCTCGCGCTCCCATCACTTTTGTTCTCCCCTCTCTCGCCGTCTCCTCTCTCTCGCCCTTCCCCCTCTCTCCCCCTTCCTCTCTCTTGCCCATCACTCTCTCTCCCTCCTCTCTCTCTCCCTCCCCTCTCTTGCCCTCCCCTCTCTTGCCCTCCCCTCTGTCTTCACTTGCTCTCTCTCCACCTCCCCTCTCCATTGCCCTCCTCTCTCTTGCACTCCCGTCTATCGCCATCCCCTCACTTGCCTTCCCCTCACTCGCCCTCTCATCTCTAGCCTTGCCCTCTCTCGCCCACCTCTCTCTCTCTGCACTCTGTCTCTCACCTCTCTCATGCCCTTCCCTCTTTCACCCACCATTCTCCCGCCCTCCCCTCTATCGCCCTTCCCTCTCTCACCTTACCCTCTCTCTCACCCTCTCCTCTCTCTCGCCCTACTCATTCTCTTGCCCACCCTTCGGTCTCTTTAACACCCCTCTCTCGACCTCCCTTCTCTCTCGCTCTCTCCTCTCTCGCCCGCCCCTCTCACAGTCAATCCCCACTAACTCGCCCTTCCCTCTCTCTCGCGCTCCCCTCACTCGCTCTCCTTCCTCTCTCCCTCCCTATTTTGTCGCCCTCCCCTCTCTCTCGCTCTCCCCCCTCTCTCTTGACACTCTCACGCACTCCCCACTCTCTCTCATCTCCCCCTCCCCTCTCCCTCGCCCTATCCTCTCCCTCGCCCACCACTCTCTCTCCCTCCTCTCTCTCGCCCTCCCCTCACTTGCCCTTCGCTTTCTCGCCCTCCTCTCTCTCGTCCTCCCCTCACCCGCCCTCCCCTCTCTCGCCCTCCCGTCCCTCTTTCGCACTTCCCTCTGTCACCATCCCCTCTCTCTTGGACTCCTCCCTCTCGCCCCCACTTTCTCTCGCCCTCCGCTCTCTCTTGCCTTCCCCTCTCTTGCCCTCCACTCTCTTGCCTTCCCGTTTCTCGCCCTTTGCTCTCGCACCCTCCACTCTGTCTCTCCCCTCCCTCTTGCCCACGCTTCTTCCTCCCTCCCCTCTCTCTCGCCCTCCCTCTTTCACCCTCCAATCTCTCTAGCCCCCATCTCTCTCTCCCCATCTCTCTCTCGCCCTCCCCTCTCTAAAGCCCTCCCCTCACTCGCCCTCCACTTTTTCGCCCTCCCATTTTTCGCCCTCTCCTCTGTCGCCCACCCTTCTCTCTTTCCCTCCCCTCTCTCCCCCTCCTCTCTCGCTATCCCCTCTCTCTCGACCTCCATTCTCTCGCACTCCCCTCTCTCGCGCTCCTGTCTCTCGAGCTCCTCTCTTTCGCCCTCCCCCTCTCTCGTCCTCCCCACCGTCGCACTCCCATCTCTC
Source organism: Chiloscyllium plagiosum (assembly GCF_037043375.1). Classification (NCBI taxonomy): domain Eukaryota; kingdom Metazoa; phylum Chordata; class Chondrichthyes; order Orectolobiformes; family Hemiscylliidae; genus Chiloscyllium; species Chiloscyllium plagiosum. The sequence continues at coordinate 77,304,580 of NW_028270160.1, read as the reverse complement.
TCGTGCTCCCATCACTCTCGCTCACCCCTCTCTCGGCCTTACCCCTCTCTCCCCCTCCCCTTTCTCTTGCCCTCCCCTGTCTCGACCTCTCCTCTCCCTCGTGCTCCCCTCTCTCTCGCACTCCCCTCTCTCTCGCCCTCCCCTCTCGCCCTCCCCTCGCTCACCCTCTCCTCTCTCTCGCCCTCCCCTCTCTCTCGCTATCCCCTCTCTGGCTTTCCCTTCTCACTCTCCCTCCTGTCTCTCTCCCTCCCCTCTCTCTCTCGCCCTCCCCTCTCTCTCGCCATCCCCTCTCTGGCTTTCCCTTCTCACTCTCCCTCCTGTCTCTCTCCCTCCCCTCTCTCTTGCCCTCCCCTCTCTCACAGTGTCCTATTTCGCCCAACCACCCTCTCCCCTCCACTCTCTCGCCCTCCACTCTTTTGCCCTCCCGTCTCTCGCACTACTATCTCTCACCCTCCCATCTCATGCGCTCCTGTCTCACGCACTCCTATGTCCCGCTGTCCTGTCTCTAGCCATCCCATCTGTCGCCCTCCCCTGTTGCGCTGTCCTGTCTGTCGACCTCCCCTCTCTCGCCCTCCGTGCTCTCCCTCTCCCTCTCGCCCTCCCTCTCTCACCTTCCCCTCACGCTTGCCCTCTCCTCTTTCACCCTGTCCTCTCTCTCTCCCTCCCCAACTCTCCCTCCCCTCACTCTAGTCCTCCCGTTTCTTAACCACCCCTCTCTCTCACTCCCCTCTGTCTATCACTCCCCTAACTCTCCCTCCCCCCTTTCACCCTCTTCTCACTACCCCTCCCTTCTCTCTCGCCCTCCCCCCATCACACTCCACTCACTCACCCTCTGCTCTGTCGCTCTCCCCTCTCTCGCCCGCCCCTCTCTCACACCTCCCCTCTCTCGCCCTCCGCACTCTCATCCTCCCGTCTCCTGCCCGACACTCTCTCGCTCTCCCGTCTCTTACGCTCCCGTCACTCGTCCTCCCATCTCTCGCCCACACTTCTCTTGCCCTGTCTCTCGACCTCCCCTCTCCCGCCTTCCGCTTTCTCACCCTCCACTTTGTCTCTCCCCTCCCTCTTGCCCTCCCTCTTTCGCCCTCCCCTCTCTCAAGCCCTCCCCTCTGTCGCCCTCCCCTCTTTTGCCCTCCCCTCTCTTTGCCTCCCCTCTGTCGCACTCCCATCTCTCGCCCTCCCTTCTGTCTTCCTTTTCGCTCTCTCGCCCTCCTCTCTCTCTGTCGGCCTCACCCTCTGTCCATCCCCTCTCTCTTACCCGCCCCTCTCTCGCCCTTCCCTCTCTCTCCCTCCCCTCTCTATCTCCTTCCCCTCTCTCGGCCTCTCCTCTTTCGCCCTCCCCTCTCTCTCCCTCTCCCACCCCCTAACTCTCCCTCCCCTCACGCTAGCCCTCCAGTCTCTCAACCACCCCTCTCTCTTCCTCCCCCTCTCTATCCCTCGCCTAACTCTCCCTCTCCTCTCTCTTGCCCTCCCCTCTTTCACCCTTCTCTCAATCTCCCTCCGTTCTCTCTCGCCCTCCCCTTTCTCTCGCTGCTCTCTCGCCTTCCACTCTCTCACCCTTTGCTCTGTCTCTCTCCCCTCTCTCACCCTCCACTAACTCACGCTTTGCTCTGTCTCTCTCCCCTCTCTCACCCGCCCCTCTCTCGCACATCCCCTTTCTCGCCGTCTGATATCCCTCCCTCGGCTCTCTCGCCCTCCACTCTCTCATCCTCCCGTCTCCCGCCCGACCCTCTCTCGCTCTGCCGTCTCTTACGCACCCATCTCTCGCCCACACCTCTCTCGCCCCATCTCTCGCCCACACCTCTCTTGCCCCCGTCGCTCGAACTCCCCTCTCCCGCCTTCTGCTCTCTCACCCTCCACTCTGTCTCTCCCCTCCCTCTTGCCTTCCCTCTTTCGCTCTCCCGTCTCTCTCGCACTCCCCAATCTTACACTCCCCTCTCGCCCTCCTTTCTCTCTCTCTCCTTCCCCTCTGTCTCTCCCCTCTCCTACGCCATCACCTCTTTCTCCCTATCCTCTCTCTCACCCTCCTCTCTCCCGCGCTCCCCTCTCTCTCGCACTCCCCTCTCTCTCTCGCCCGCCCCTCTCTCTCGCCCTTCCCTCTCTCACCCTCTCCTCTCCCTCGCATTCCCCACTCTCGGCCTCCCCGCCCTCGCCATTCCCTCTCCCTTGCCCTCTCTTCTCTCTCGCCCTCCCCTCTCTCTCGCCATCCCCTCTCTCGCCCTCCCGTCTCTCTCGCCGCTTTCTCGCACTCCTTTTTCTCTCTCCCCTCTCTCCTGTCCCCCTCCCCACTCCCTCACCCACCCCTCTTTCTCGCCCTACCCTCTCTTGCCCTATCTTCTCCCTGCCCAGCCCTCTCTCTCCCTCACCTCTCTCTCATCCTCCCCTCTCTCACTCTCCCCTCTGTTGCCCTCTTCTCTCTCGCCCTCGCATCTCTCGCCCTACACTTTCTCTCGCCATCCCCTTTCTCACCCTCCTATCTCTCTCGCCCTATCATCTCTTTCGCCCTTCCCTCTCTCACCCTACACTTTCTCTCCCTCCCCCTCTCTCCCATCCCCTCTCTCTCGCCCTTCCCCCTCTCTCACCCTGTCCTCTCTCGCCTCCCGTCTCTTGCCCTCCCTTCTCCATCGCCCACCACTCTCTCGCCCTCCCCTCTCTCTCGCCCTCCCCTCTCTTCCCCTTTATCTCTCCCCTCTCCTACGCCATCATCTCCTTCACCCAACCCTCTCTCTCACCCTGTCCTCTCCCTCGCCCACCCCTCTCTTGCCCTCCCCTCTCTCGCCCTCCCGTCTCTCTCGCCCTCACTACTCTTGCATTCCCCTCTATCTCACCCTCTCCTCTCTCTCCCTCCCCTCTCTCTCGCCATCCCCTCTCTCTCGCTATCCCCTTACTCACGACCTCCTTTCTCTCCCTGTCACTGTCCCTCCCCTCTAATTCTCTCTCCCCCTCTCTCGCCCTGCACTCTCTCACTCCCCTTTCTCTCTCCCCCTCCCCTCTCTCTCGCCCACCCCTCTCCCTCCCTCAACTCTCTCTCACCCTACCCTCTCTCGCCCTCCCCTCTCTCGCGCGTTTTTTCGCGCCGTACCCTTTCTCTCGCCATCCCCTTTCTCGCTTTCCCATCTCTCTCGCCCATCTCTCTCGCCCAACGTATCAGATTATGAAAGGATTAGACACTCTGGCAGCAGGAAACATGTTTTCGCTGATGGGTGAGTGCCGAACCAGAGGACACAGCTTAAAAATACGAGATAGACCATTTAGGACAGAGATGAGGAGAAACTTCTTCACCCAGAGAGTGGTGGCTGTGTGGAATGCTCTGCCCCACGGGGCAGTGGAGGCCCAGTCTCTGGATTCATTTAAGAAAGAGTTGGATAGAGCTCTCAAAGATAGTGGCATCAAGGGTTATGGAGATAAGGCAGGAACAGGATACTGATTAGGAATGATCAGCCATGATCATATTGAATGGTGGTGCAGGCTCGAACGGCTGAATGGCCTACTCCTGCACCTATTGTCTATTGTCTATTGTCTATTACCCTCTCTCTCGCTATTCCCTCTCTCGCCCTCCCCTCTCTCTCACCTCTCCTCTCTTGCCCTCCGCCCTCCCTCGCCCACCCCTCTTTCTCCCTCATCTCTCTCTCGCCCTTCCCTCTCTCTCCCTCATCTCTCCCTCATCTCTCTCGCCCTACCCTCTCCCGCTCTCCGGTCTGTTACGTTCCTGTCTCTCACCCTACCGTCTTTCGCGCTCCCCTCTCTCCCGCGATCCTCTTTCTGGCCCACCCATCTCTCTCACCCTACCCTCTCTCTCGCTCTTCCCTCTCTCACCCTCCTCTCTCTCCCTCCCCCTCTCTCGCCCTCTGCGCTCTCCTTTCAACCTCTCGCCCTCCCATTTCTCGCCTTACCGTCTCTCGCCCACCCATCTCTCGCCTTACCCTCTCTCACCCTCCCGTCTCTTGCGCTCCCCTCTCTACCTCTCGCCCACCCCCTGTCTCACCCTCCCCTCAAACTTGCCCTCCCACTTTGCCCTCCCCTCTCTCACACCCTAACCTCTCTCGCTCTCGTGTCTCACAAGCTGCTGTCTCTCGGTCTCACATCTCTTGACCTCACCTCTCTCGCCCACTGCGCTCCCGCCTTCCACTCTTTCTCTCCCCTCGCACTCGCTCTCCCCGCTTCTGCCCTCCACTTTTTCTCTCCCCTCGCTCTCGCTCTCCCCTCTCCCGCCCTCCTCTCTCTCTCGCCCTCCCCTCTCTTGCCCTCACCTCTCTCGCCATCCCCTCTCGTCCTCTCTCTCGTGATCCTCTCTCTCGCAGCTCCCTCTGTCGCCCCCCTCTGTCGCCCCCTCACTCTCCCTCCCCTCTTTCTCGCCTTCCCCTCTCTAGCCCTACCCTCTCTCCCGCCCTCCCCTCCCTCTCGTCCTCCCCTCGCTCACCCTCTCCAGTCTCTCGCCCTCCGCTCTCTATCCCTCCCCTCTTTCGCCCTACCCTCTCTCTAGCCCTCCCCTGTCTCTCGCCCTCCCCTCTCTTTCCCTACCCTTTCTTGCCCTCCCTTCTCTCTAGCCCTCCCCTCACTCCTGCTCTCCTCATCTCTCGTCCACCCCCTCTCTTTTGCCATCCCCTCTCTCTCGCCATCCCCTCTCACACTCCTATCTCTTGCCCTCCCCTCTCTCCGCCCCCTCTCTCGTCCTCCACGCTCTCTCGCACTCCCCTTTATCTCTGGCTGCCCTCCCTCACCCTCCCCTCTCTCCCTCCCCCTCTCTCCCTCTCACCTCTCTCTCATCCTCCCCTCTCTCTTGACCTCCCCTCTTCGCCCTCCTTGCTCTGTCGTCCTCCCCTCTCTCCTGCCCTCCCCACTCTCTCCCTCCCCACTCTCTCGCCCTCCCTTCTCTCTCGCCCTCCCCTCTCTCGCCCTCCCTTCTCTCTCGCCCTCCCCTCTCTCGACCTCCCTTCTCTCACCATCCCCTCTCTCTCACCCTCCTCTCTCTCGCCCTCCCCTCTCTTGCCCTCACCTCTCTCACCCTCCTCCTCCCCTCTCACGCCCTCTCCACTCTCCTGACATCTCCCCTCTCCCTCTCTCTCCCCTCTCCTGCCCTCCCCCTCTCTCGCCCTCCACTCTCTCGCTCTCCGCTCTCACGCCCTCTCCTCTCTCGCCCCATCTAACTCCCTCTCTCCCCCTCTCCCCTCTCTCTCACCCTCTCTCTGCCCTCTCTCTTCACCCCTCTTCCCCAACCGTCTCTATACCCAGCCTCCCTCCCTCTCACACCACTCTTTCTCCCACCCTCTCTCTATCCCACTCTCTCTCTCTCACCCACCCTCTCTCACCTACCCTCTATTCCACCCTTTCTCTCCCACCTTCTCTCTCCCCCTCTCCCCCTCTCTCCCCCTCTATCCACCTCGCTCCTTCCCTATCTCTTCTCCCCTCTCTCTCCCCCTCTCTTTCTCCACTCTGTCGTCTCCCCTCTCTCTACCCCCTCTCTCTATAAACCCTCTCTCTACCCCTCTTTATCCCCGTCTCTCTATCCCTCTCTCCTCCCCTTTCTCTACCTCAATCTCTCTACCTCTCTCTACCCCCTCTATCTACGACCTCTCTCTACTTCCCTCTCTCTACCCCCTCTCTCTCCCCTGTCTCACCCCCTCCTCGCTCCCCCTTCTCTCCCCGCCTCTCTCCACCCTCCTCTCTCTTCCCTCCTCTCTCGCTCCCCTCCCATCTCTCTTCCCTCCCCTCTCTCTACCACCCTCTCTTTCTCCTCTCTCTCTCCGTCTCTCTCCCCTCTCTCTCCCTCTCTCGCCCACGCTTTCTCTCCCACGCTCTCTCCCACTCTCTCTCTCCTCTGTGTCTCTCTTCCCTCTCTCTCTTTTCCCCCCTCTCTCTATCTCTGCTCTCTTCCCTCTCTCTCTGTGCTCCCTCCCCTCTCTCTCCCCTCTCTCTTCCCCTTTCTTTCTCTCTCCCATTCTCTCTCCCCTCTCTCTGTTCTCTCTCTCTCTCTCTATCTCTGCTCTTTCTTCCCCCCTCTCCCTCCGCGCTCTTCCCCCTCTCTCTCTTCCCACCCTCTGTCGCTCTCCTCTTTCAAAACCGTCTCTCTGCCCCCTCTCTCTCGTCCCCTCTCTCTCGCCCCTTTCTCTGACCCCCCTCTCTTGCCCCGCTTTCGCTCGCCCCTTTCTCTCACTCCTCTTTTTCACGTGCCCCTCTCTCTCGCCGCTCTTACTCTCGCCGCCTTTCTCTCGCCCCCCACTCGCTCGCCCCCGTCTCGCCCGAGCTCTCTCACCCCACTTTCTCTCGCCCTCCTTTTCCTCCCACTCTCTCAACCATTCTCTCTCTCCCTCTCTCTCCCCTGTCTCTCCCTTCCACTCTTTCGCCCACCCCACTCTCTCGCCCTCCCCCTCTCCCTCCCCTCTCTCTTTTCCCTCTTTCTCTCGATCTCTGCTCTCTCTTTTCCCTCTCTCTCTCTATACACTCTCTCCCGTCTCTCCCCTCTGTCCTTCCCCTCTCTTTCTCTCTCACACTCTCTCTCTCACCTCTCTCTTTTCCCTCTCTCTCGCTCTATCTCTGCTCTCTCTTCTCTTTCTATCTCTCGGCGCTCTCTCCCCTCTCCCTCCTGTCGCTCTCTTTCCCCTCTCTTTCTCTCTCCCACTCTCTATCCCCTCTCTCTTTTCCCTCTCTCCCTCCCTCTATCTCTGCTCTGTCTTCACTCTCTCTTTGCACTATTCCCCACTCTCTCCCCTTTCTCTCTCCCCCTCTCCTCTCTCTCTCCCACTCTCTCTCTCCCACTGTCTCTCCTCTCTCTCACTCTTCCCCTCTCTATATCTCTGCTCTCTCTCTCGCACTCCTCTCTCGCGCCCCCCTCTCTCTTTCCCCCTTTCTCTCGTCCCCCTTTTGTTCTGCCTGCTCTCTCTCGCCCCCCCTCTCTCGCCCCCACTCTCTCGCCCCCGTCTCTCTAACCCCGTTTCCTCTCGCCCCATTTCTCTCACCCACACTCTCACTCGCCCTCTGTCTCTCGCGCGCGCCCTCTCCTCTCGCCGCCTCTCACTCTCGTCACCCCTCTCTCTCGCATCGCCCTCCCTTTTTTCTCACCCCCGTCTCTCTCGCCCCCCTGTCTCACCCCCTCTCCTCTCGCCCGTCTCTCTCTCATCCCCCTCTCTATCGCATTACCCTCCCCTCTCTCTCTCGGCCCCTCTCTCGCCCCCTCTCGCTCGCCTTTCTCTCTCTTCTCATCTCTCTCTCTCATCCCCACTTTTCACCCCCTCTCTCATTATCTCCTCCCCGTCTCTCTCTCTCCCTCAGCCTATCTCTCCCTTGCTCCTCTCACCCTCTCCCTGTTTCTTCACTCTCTCTCCGCCTTCTCTCACTCTCGATCCCCCTCCCTCGGTGTTTCTCTCTCCCCACATCCCTCCGTTTCTCTTTGACTGAATCTCTCTCCTGCCCTCCGTTTCTATCTGACCAACTCTGTCTCCCTGGTTCTTTCCTCTCCCTCTGACCCAGAGACTGGGGGTTGGTGGTGAAGTTGCGTGGGGGGGGGTGGGGGTGAGATGATGGAGTGATGTAGTAGATGCGAGAAGGGGGAAAATCGGGTAGTGACGGAATTGCGGGAGGGAGAGAGGCGGCAGGAGAGAGAGAATGAGGGGGAGGGGGAGAGCGAAAAGTGGAGGCAGGTGGAAAAACAGGGGTTGGGTGTGTGTGTGAGAGAGAGAGAGAGAGAGGCGGACGAGGAACAGTGAAAAGGAGATGTGGTGAGAAAGAGAGTGTGTGCAGAATGAAAGAGAGAGAGGGAGAGAATTGACTAGAAAGAGTCGGGGAGGGGAAATGGGGATGCCGGGTTTGAGTGGGAGGACACAGAGTGAATTAAACCCAACTCCTGAGCTCAGGGCGTGCTGCGCTCCTCTTCCCTGAGGACCAGGACATTGGGCTGAGTCTGTCTCTCTCCAGCTCAGCTTCTCCAACACAAAGACACACAACATCGGTCACTCTGCTGCTCGGCACGCTTTAATCAACATTTTTCTTGTTTACAAATGGAAGTGATGGATACTGTCAGTGGGATGGTGCCTTTTCTCACTGGCACCTGAGTTGTGAGAAACATTGAAATGTTTCCTCTCACCCCCCTGTGGGATAAGGATGGACAAGCTAGCGTTACCCTCAGTCTGTTACCATAGCGACAGACTGCTCCATCGCCGAAACACTGACTGAAATGGGAAAATCCCGGATGGTGTGATTAATGCGGGAATTTGATGGATGGATGGATTTGGGTGAAGGGATATTTCAGCACATTCTTCAGCTGCTGCCTGAACTTAGTCTGGGTCACGGCATAAATCGCGGTGTTTGTGCAGCAACTGAGGAGCTGCAGCATGAAGCCCAATTCCCGCACAAAGGGATGGAGAGACACAGGGGTATTCACTTTATACCACATCCGTCACCATATAGAATACAGCATTAACATTGACCAGAACAGGATGAAATTGGCCGAGATCACAAACAGTAAAATGATGGATTTTTTTCGGTTTCTCATTTCAGTGTCAGACTGAGCGTCCCCATTGGTGTGAGTGCGGAGTCTCCTGCGGGCTCTGCTGGTCACTACAATGTGTCTGACGGTGAGAACATTGAGCAGCAGAATCAGGAGAAATGGGACACACGGGGTTAGAATGTGGTGGAGGGACTCGATTGTGACCCAGACACTGGAGAATAGAACAGCGTTTGTTACATCACAAAACCAGGGGGCGTTCAGCAGCACATACTGAGCCGAGAGGATAAAATACCAGGAAATGTTCTTTAAACAGCTCAGTACAGTCACTGCTCCCAGAACCACAGCCGCCGTTTTCTCACTGCAATATTTACTTTTCAGCTTCTGGCAACAAATGGCCACAAACCGATCAAAGGTGAAAGTGACGGTGAACCAGACAGAGCAGTCAGTGGCTGCATAAAGCAGGACGGCGTGGATATTACACACCGGGACGGAGTCACTCAGGAAATAAAACTGTTCCCGATAAACAATGGGAATGTGTCTCAGGATCAGGTCGAGGATAATGACCAGGAGATCCGCCGCTGCCATGGCCCCCAGGTAACGTCTGACACATGGAGACAATCCACAATCTTTATAAAGCAGGACGTAGATGGTCACTACGTTTACTGTAAGGAAGGAAAACAAATCCATTATCCATCAGCCTGGAGGCAAAGGGACCCGTTTGATCGGGGACCCAGTGAGATTTTCAAATGTGTCCCTGTATTCAGAGATTTATTAAAATAATTGGAGCCGGAATAACTAATGGGAAGGTCTGAATTTCTGACAAAAATGTGACATAAACCACAAGAAACCCTCCCTCCCCAAACACACAGAGACACATCCATAAGGACAGATGGTTTCTAGAATATTCCCACACACTGGATCACTCGAGACCCGACACAGGTCACTCTTTCCCAGTTCCTAATACGGAGGGTGGAAACGTTGCTGTCCTCAAGGATTCACTTCCAGTTTCCTGAAGACAAACAGAGTTTGGGAATTTCTGTATTTTGGTCTAAATTGTTGTCGATCCTGTGTCGTGGAGAAATGTAAATGCAGGGAAAACGTATTCACCCCTTTAACTGCCTGAGGGGCCTTCGGAACAGTGTCTCCTTCTCCCTGGAACGGGATCTCTTCTCTCGGGATCTTATCGTTTGTTTAATTCACTGACGTCCGTCCGTTCACAAACAGTGTCAGGGACAGAACGTTCCGGGGAATGTCAGTTATAGAATGTCAGGGACAGAACGTTCCGGGGAACTCCTTGACCTGTCCATCACCTTCCCCCCCTACCCACCCCACCAACATGCTGTCCTGTGCCTGGACACACTGTAACATTAATGGGGCGAGAGACGGAGGGTCCAATCACAGGAATGGGAACTAAAGGCATCGCCAGATCAGCTGAAATGGTTAGATATACCACATTCTCAATCCACCTCCCAGAACCAGCCAAGACACTATAAACCCAGAGGAGACATCTTTTCACCGTGGAACACTGTGCAGACCAGGCCAGTGTCCTGCTCAGTACAACCCAGCAATCTGGCCAGATTCATCCATTGCACTGTTCAATACAATTCAGCAATCTGCCCAGAGTGGAACACTGCACAGATCAGATCAGGGCATTGATCTATAAACCCAGACCATATATCTGTGCAGCGCGGTGAGCTGTGCAGACCACAGCAGTGCATTAATATATAAACCCGGACAAGATATCTGTCCAGCACATGGAGCTGTGCAGACGACAGCAGTGCAGGATCGTGTAAACCTGAAATAAATATCCATCCAGCATAAGGAGTTACACAAACCACATCATTGCATTATCAATAAACCTCAACCAGATAGTCTGACCAGCACAGCGACCTGTGCAGTGAACACCCATGAATGAACCTGTAAACCAGGGGCAGGTACCCTCCCAGCATGTAGGACTTTGTACACCACCCCAGTGCATTGATCTGTAAACTAGGAGCAGTTTCCCACCCAGTATGTAGGACTGTGTACATCTGCCCAGTGCATTGCTCAGTGACACTCTGTTAGATCCCTGCCCAGTGAGGGGCAACCTGATGTCCATGCTGGAAGTGACAGGCGCTGCAGCTCCCATTCATTTCCAGCTCCATCTCTCCATTGTGCCATGACAAGGGGGTGCTGTGGGTGTGAACATCACTGCCAGAGAGAGATGGTGAGAGAATCAGTTTAAATATCACCACATGGGAGGGGTGTGGGGTATAGACAGAGAGGGGGAGACTGAGAGACATTGTCATCGAAGGATGTGTTCTCAGGTTTCAGAATGCTGAAATGTAGACACTTCAATTGAATCCTGTAAAATGAGCCAGTGCTCCCAGGAAAGATGGGTAAAAGGGATATTGGTGTGAGGTCAGATGAGCATTTGTTCTGCATCTTTGTAACTGGAATTGGTTTCAACAGAATCTATGACTCATTGGGCAGTAATTTATCTTTGTTTGATTATCCTTGAGTGTGACAGAGGGACTATCTGCACGAGGCTGAGCCAGTTTCCTCGTGTTATCTTATCGGACTCACTTCATTTACTACCCACCCCACCCCATGGTATTCCTCTCATTGAATATCAGTCGGATTCTCCCACTCATTATGGCTGGAGGGAATCACTATCTCCCGGGTACCCCTGGATATTCCGACCATGGCACATAAGGGGCACTTACATCATGGTTTGTCGACAGGGGCACGGAAGTCCTGATGGATGAGCTAATACAGAAGGGGCCCATTCTCTTCCCCGGGGGTGGGGGATCAACACCACCAGACCCACCGAGCATGGTCTGAGCTCAGTGCAGTATCTGCTCTCTGAAAAAATGTCCAGAAATACAGAACAAACATCAATAACTTTCCACGCTCTGTCAGGATAAGGGTCACCGTATTCTGTCTGCTCCCCCACACTCACTGTATATCTGTTATAGCACCGACCCCCGAACAAAGGATTATGCTCCACCACTCTCACTACATGCAGGACCTTCTCCTCCACCCCCATCTCTCTCTCTCTCTCCCCTCCACTTTACCCCACTTCCCACACTAAAACACTGCATGGGTCCAACAATGTGGGCTGACTCCCTCCGAATCCGTCACCATGACCCCCACCTACACCAGCACTAACAGCAGGGCCATCCACTCCCACCCTCCCTCCAACGCTCCCTTTCTCCCATTCCAGAAGAAACAGCCTGGAATAGGACAGAAAGGGCCAAGCCGGGTGGTGGAGTGCCCGATATCTGTTTCCTCACCGCCTCCCCCCGCCATGTGGGGAGGACCTCGTGTGGAGATTCTGAAACATGCACGTCCCACCGACCGAGTAAGGAGCAAGGTTCAGTGAAGGGCGATTCTAACTTTAAACCCACTGGCAGCTCCGTTTCCCCCGACACAACTTAGAAGCCGTGGCCCTGATGCCATCTCCCTTTTGTGTTGAGCTGGTACAAATGGAAACCCCACGGTCTCGGTGGGCAGGAGGGTGGGCTCACAACACATCGTCACCACCACCTCCCAGGAAGGGAGCATGGAGACTCCCCCCTCAAACTCCTCCTGTAAACAGCTGAGATACTGAAACTAATCTGTGATAGGAACTGCGATCCCCACTTGTCCTGATATCTTCAACAATCTGTGCTCATATACACCCAGCACCCTCTGCTCCTGCACTCTATTTATAACGGGACAGCCTGTTTTACATTGTCGTTCACTGTCTTTCCTACCAAAGTGTATCACCTCAAACTGCTCTGTATTGATCCCCAGCTGCCATACACCTGAACACTACACCAACGTGTCACTGTACTGTTAAGAGTTCCACACTGTCATTATTGACTTTACAATTCTTCCAGGTTTGGTGCCATCTACAAATACTGAGATTGTCATAGTGTCACAGTCCCCATGAAACAACTGAAATCCTGCCATACTCACTAGTGTGAGCAAGTGAAACACTGATATATTCCCACGGACGGAGTCGAATAATGACGTGCTGTCAATGGAGCAACAAACGTCCTGACACTCACCAGACGGAGCGAATGAAATATTGACAAACCACAGAGCAAAAGAAATCCGATAATCTTCACTTATCGATATTCATCAGGGTATAATGTGATGAAGTTGAAAGTGTGTACTATACCTTTAAGAGAGGGTGAATGCTGTTCTGAACTGAGAGCTTACAAGCACCTGTGGTATGAGAGGATGGCAGACCCAGATACAGTATATTGTTATAGAGCTGGAGTCGGGTAATAAGCAGTTAAGAGAAAGAGGGTCTCAGAGTTGTGCAGAGTTAATGTAAAGTGTTCACTTTCAGAGTTCAAAAAATAAATTGATGTTTTTTTAATCAGTGAAATTTGGGAGTTCTATATCTCTCATATTTTAACAGTTTACGAGGCGAATTGAGTATTTCTTTATGTACCATTTAAGTTACCAGATGAGCTTCACGCCGTGCCCTAACCATCCCCGTGTGTGTATCTGTGTGTCTCTGTGTGGGGCAGGTCTGGCAGTCTCTGTGGTGCTTAAAGTGATGCAATGCCACCCTCTGTTGGCCTCCACACGCCACTGCACAGGCATTGGCAGAGGGTGAAAACCAACAGGGATTCATTCAGAGAGGGGGAGGGAGAGGGCAGCTGCTCACAGCACCATCCAAACTGATGTCTTATCCATGGACTGATCTAAATGTCCTTTAAACGTTATTAATGTTCCAACTTTCACCACTTCCTCTGGAAGTTCATTCCACACATTTGCCAGCTTCTGTCTAAAATAATTACCTCTCATGACTTTTCTAAATCTTTTTCCTTGCACCTTAAAATATCCCTCAGTTTTGAATCCCCAACTCGAGGGAAAAGACATCAGCCCTTCAGCTTCTCTGTACCGCTCATTATTTTATAAACTTCTGTAAAGTTACCTCTTAATCTCATACTCTCCATTGAAAAAAGTCCCAGCTTATCCAGCCTCTTCTTTGGCTCACGCCCTCCATTCCCAGCAACATCCAGGTTAATCTGTTCTCAACCCTCTCCAGCTTAATAATATCAAAGTCAATAATATTAAAGTGAAGAGTCAAGGTATTTTATGAGGGTAGGGGAGACCAAAACTAGAGGGCATAGTTTTAAGGTGAGATGGGGAAATTTTAAAAGTGACTTCAGGGGCAGCTTTTTCACCCAGAGGATGGTGTGCCTATGGAATGAGCTTGCAGGATGACCAGACTGGACACAGTATTCCAGAAGAAGTCTCGCCAATGTCCTGTACAATCTCAACATGACGTCCCAATTCCGATACTCAAAGGTCTGACCAATGAGGACAAGTGTGTTAAACACTTTCTTAACCACACTATCTATACGAGATGCAAATTTTAAAGAATTATAACTGACGGCCGAGGTCTCTGTTCGACAACACTGCCAAAGGCCCTACGTTTAATTGTATAGGCCCTGCTCTTTTTTGATTTTCCAAATCCAATACCTCGCATGAAAGGTCTTGATGATGCCTAAAGTGGGACCATTTCATGAGAGGGTGGTGTGCGTATGGATGAGCTGCCAGACGAAATGGTGGGGGCTGGTACAACTGCAGCATGTAAAAGGCATCTGGGTATTGATAGGTCTGCCGAGATTTTCCAGCAATTTCGGCATTTGTTAAAAAAATGTATTCATTTTGACACAAGTAGTGTCTTAAACAATTGTTTAATGACGCAGGAACATATAAACATGTCTTCGAATCGATCGAGACCATTTTCTGATGACGATACGGCTCTGTGTATGACAGTAGCAATGATGCATCTACATGGAGCAGGGATTGTGATGGAGACATAGTTTGGACAATGTACAAGGAGACCTCACATGGTCCACTTTGAGAGAGGATGACATTACTGTGTGATTCAACTCAGAGAGGGAGAACATGTAATCTGCCAGTGAAGGAATGGCCTATGGCACTCTCTCTCCTTCATTGTTCCTCATCATAGCAATGTGTGCGAGCTTAAAAATAAACTCTACAGTAATTGTTACCATTCTTACTTTTACAGAATTGCTGAAGTGTTGAAACACGCCCTTCGACCCAACAAGTCCATACCAACCTTCCAAAATGGAACCTTCCCAGGCCAGCTCCCTTACATTTACCCGGACCAATTCACCTAACCTGAACACTACGGACCATTTAGCATGACTAATCCACCTAACCAGCGCAGCTTTGGACTGTGGAACAAACTGGAGCACCCATTAGAAGCTCACACAGACAACGGGAGAGGATGGAAACTCCACACAAATAGTCACCCGAGTCTGCAATTGAAACCAAGTCCCTGGTACTGTGATGCAGCAGTGCTAACTATTGAGTCACTGTGCTACCCTTTGGGTGATCCCTGACCAGAAATCATTTGAATCTCCTCACAGCCTAATACAAAGGTAATTCAGCCAAATCTAAATTTTCCAGGATGAAATCCCATACCTAGCAGCTTGTGTGAGTAGGATATCTTCAGAAGCAGAATCTCACAATTTTTCCGTTTGTCATGAATTACACTAATATCTGGACAAAGTTCTTTAAACTTGAAATTGCAAAGATTTTGTTCACCGATTGTGTGTGTGCGCATGCGCCAGTGTTTTTAGAAAGGGAAATATTGATTAAATTGCTTACAGTGTGGAAACAGGCCCTTCAGCCCAACAAGTCTACACCAACCATCCAAAGAGCAACCCACCCAGAACCATTCCACTACATTTACCCCGTCACCTAACACGACAGTCAATTTAGCATGGCCAACTCACCTAACCTGCACATTTTGGACTGTGGGAGGAAACCCACGGAGAAACGGGGAGAATGTGCAAACGCCACACAGACAGTCGGTCGAGGCTGGAATTGAACCCGGGTCTCTGGCGCTGTAAGGCAGCAGTGCTAACCACGTTGCCACTCATTACATATTATGTATGTGCAATACCCAAACAGTTTGCCATTCATCTTTCCATCATAGGTTGAGTAACATTGCTCTGGATCATAAACGTGTTGTTTCATTTGAATAAAGAAACTAGCCTGACTTGTTCCTAAAACTGACCCTGACCCAGTCTGAGACTGAAATCATCGGCCATATCACCAACCTGGTAACATTTAACATTTGTTGTGAGCAGTGGAGAAGTGCGACTAGAAAAGGAAGCAGAGACCCAAAAAGCCGGGGAACTATAAACTGGTGAGCCTGATGTCAGAGGTGGGTAAGTTGGAGGGGATCCTGAAGAACAGGATTTACACATATTTGGGAAGGCAAGGGCTGATTGGGGTAGTCAATGTGGCTTTCTGCATGGGAAATCATGTCTCATTAATTTAATTGAGTTTTATGAAGATGTGACAGAGGAGATTGATGAAGGTAGTTTGGTAAACATTGTCTACATAGACCTCAGCAAGGTGTTCATAACATTCTGATTGGTAGTCAGATTAATAAGGTGCGGTCACATGGGATACCGAGGAAGTTAGTCACAATTGGCTTGAAGGAAGAGAGGTATTTTTCAGCCTGGACGCTTGTGAGCAGCAGTGTGGTGTAGGAATCAGTGCTGAGTTCACTGCATTTCATCATTCATATCAAGGGTTTGGATATGAATAATGGAGGCATAGTTAGTAAGTTTACAGATGACGGTGGTATTGTGGATTATCTCAGAATACAACGAGACTTCAATTAGATGGGACAAAGGGGCAACGAGTGAAAGATGAATTTTAATTTAGATAAGTGCGAGGTTTTGCATTTTGGGAAGGCAAATCAGGGCTGAAATTACACACTTAATGTAAGGTCTTGGGGAGTGTTGTGGAACAAAGGGACCTAGGGCTGCAGGTATAGTGTTCCTTGAAAGTGGAGTCGCAGGTAGACAGTGTGGTGCAGAACACATTTGGCACATTTGCCTTAATCAGTCAGAGCATTGAGTATAGGGTTTGTGGTGGCATGTTGTATCTGTACAGGATGTTGGTGAGGACACTTTAAGAATACGGCACACAACTCGGTTGTCTGCAGAAAAGATTGACACGGATGTTCTAGGACTGGAGAATTTGAGCTTTAGGGAGAGGTTGATTAGGTTGAGGTGTTTCCCCCTGGAGTGTCAGAGGCTGAGGGGTGACATTATAGATGTTTATAAAACCATCAGGGGCATGGATATTTTGAACAGCCACGTTCTGTTCCCCAGGATAGGGGAGTCCAGAACAAGAGGGCATAGGTTGAAGGGGAGAGGGTGAATGATTTAGAAGGGACCTGAAGATAAATGTTTCATACAGGGAGTGGTGTGTGAATAGAAGGGGCTGCCAGAGGAAGCGCTGAAGGCGGTTACAATCGCACACTTAAAATGTATCTGAAAGGGGAGGGATATTGGCCAAATGCTGGCAAATGGGACTTTCAGTCATCGAGCTCCGCGAACACTCTTGAGAAGAGAAATCTTGACATTCAATACCACCTGTTTGAAGAAAGCACTCGCTGCTCCTATATCATGGCCTATTGATGTGAACAAAAGAGGTTGACACAAGGGTTCAGGTAAAAATGACTGGCCCCGACATCAAGGCAGTGGTTAACGTCTGTTGACATCAAGGAACTGAACAAAACTGGTCTTAATGGGAATCAGAGTAACCTCTCCAGTGTGTGGTATCAAACATGGCACAAAGGAAGATGTTCATCATCTCCGTCATTGGTCACCTTTTTGGGAGGTCCTCAGGGTAGCTTCCTCTTTACAAACATCTTCAGCTGCTTCATCAATGTCTCCTCATCATCCCCCTCCCCACCATAAGATCAGAAGTTGGAATGGTCACTGAAGATTCCACAATTTTCAGAATGTTTTGTTCCCGTCAGATCCTGAACTGGTCTGTGTCCATGTGCAGCAAGACCCAGCATCCATTGAGACTTGTGCTGTTAAATTGTCCGTAACATTGATATAACAGCACTGCCTGACACTGCACATTGCCACAGCAAAACAAGAGTTCATTCAGCACCTAACGCTGGTTTCACAGGAATATGAGGAAACCATTCAGTCCATTGACACTATTGGAGAAGAACAGGGACAGCTTATTCAGTGCCTCCAGCCGAGGACTCAGGGAGAGAGGGAGTCTAGTATGATGGACTACACCAGAGCCCCTCGAAAATATTTGAATGTGGTAGCCTGGAATCTAATGTTTTCTTATTTTAAAGGAAATGTAAATTGTCTGTTCCAGTTGCAATGTGACTGGTCAAACTACTCAGTGTGAAGCAAAACACCATTTATTTAAACAAGAAAGATAAAATTTAACCAAAGAAAGAGGAATTTAGAATAATGTATTTCTATTGGACAAGTTAACAGAACAATAGACCGTGGAGCGATTACTAATGAACAGTTCCAATATCGGAAAATCCCATAAACACAGCCTTTGGCAAAAAGGCATATTCAGACACAGAATGTCACAATCATTTCTCCAATCCCGGAATTAAAAACAGCATCAAGAGAAAATTCAGAGAGAGTAGCAGCCAGGAGATAGTCGCTAAAGCTTCCAACTCTGTGGAGACCCCAATAGTTTCTGATGTTACTGAGAATGCAAAACCCAGAGATCCTAATCTGTGAGAGCTGGCCACACCTATTCAGGGTGCATTAAAATAAACCTAAGGTCTTCCTCGCTGCTTACTCAAGTGGTCTTAACTAACCAGCTTGGTAACGATTATTCAATCTCTTTCTTAAAAGAAACCACAACAAAATAACTTCTTAAAGCTGCAGCATCATCACACTTGTGAGCACATCGAACTTTCAAACAGGGACCAGGGGTAACCCAATCAGGCCCTTGGCCCTGTCCAATCGGACGAGGAAGAAGCAAGTCAGTCCCTTGAGTCACTTACACAGCAACAGTAGGAGGCCATTCCCTGTCAACATACTTACACAGGGACAGAATGAGGTAATTGATGTTGATTCCTGATGAATGGTATATGCCCAAAACGTCGATTCACCTGCTTCCCGGAAGCTGCCTGACCTGATCTGCTTTTCTAGCACCACACTACCGACTCTGATCACCAGCATCGGCAGTCTTCACTGACTACTAATTGATGCTCTAACATGATGAACAAGTGGAGCAGAGGTTGGACAGACAGACTGCTCCACGTTGTTCCTCGTGGCTCCGATGCTCATGACACACACGTGGGACATTAACGTGGTTTTCTAGTGGTGAGGAGGGAAGCCATATGTCTTGTGTGAAGTCTCAAGAAGGCGTCTGCTATCTCCGAGAAGCCAGCCTGGTGTTCTCCATGTAGAGCGGATGTTGGTGGAATTGGCTACCTGTTTCAGATGGAAGGCATAGTGGCTGCTGTTGGGGATTGTGAACAACACGACGTTCAGTCCGGGTTCACACACCGATTGCACAATATCGTGAGTAGAATTAATTAAGGCATATAAAGTATTAAGAAAGCCATACTAGGCTGATGAATGGACTCTCTTGTGTTCAAATAATGCTGATCTTGTTCATGTTGATCTTGTCTAGTGCAGTGCAATCTGTATGTCTTACTCTGCCCAAGTCTATTTCCACCCTATAATCTGACTGGCCATGTTTACTATGAATTGCTTCCACTGCTCATTAATAAAGACTTTTCCCTGTACTGAAGTACACGTGACAATAAATCAAACCAATCAATCCTGGTGTAGTATGGAAATTCTCACCTTATCAATGTCTCTTTTGGAAATAAGTGATCGCTGCCACTCCTCGTGTTTCAGCATCACCATTTCTTCTTCTCTCACTGCTCTATAGATTAAACCCTCAGCTTATTCACTCTGTCCTCATGTTACCACCACCCATGTCTCTGATAAGGAGATCATTCCTTACAAAGGTGATCAAATATGTACAGAGTGCCACAAATGCTCTCTCAGCAAGGCTCTACAACAGCAGGAAGGTGGCTACACTTATGTACTTGAATTATCATACAATGAAGGACAGCATACCATTGACTGCGCCCATTACTTACACAGATTTTGATTCGGAGAAGTCAGTGTAGACTTGTGAGTGGGAGATCATGCTTCCATCATTTGCTAGGGTTCTTTGATGAAGTGACCAGGAAGGTTGACGAGGACAGAATGGCAGACATAGTCTCCATGAATTTCAGGAATAAGTTTGATAAGTTTCCACATGGCAGGCTGCTCTGGAAGGTTACATCGCATGGAATGCTGGGGAAACTGGCCAATTGGGTACACAGTTGGCTTGATGGTAGGAAGCAGAGGGTTTAGTGGAAGGATGCTTGCAGAATGGAGGCTGGGTCCATTGCTGTTTGTTATCAATGATTTGGTTGAGTATGTACAAGGCATGATTAGTACGTTAGCAGCTGACACTAAAATAAGTGTTATCTTGATCAGTGAGTAAGTTTATCAGAAATAGCAGCAGGACCTTACTCAGGTGGGGCAGTGGGCCGAGAAATGGTAAATGGAATTTAATAAAGAAGTGTGAGGTCTTGTATTTTGGAAACTCAAATCAAGGTAGGAATTTCATGGTGAATGGGAGGGTCGTGAGGGGTGCAGTAGACAGAAAGACCTTGATGTTCAGGTGCACGGTTGTCTAAGGGTGGAGTCAGAGGTAGGCAGGGCGGTGAAGAAGACTTTTGGCACGTTGGCCTTCATCAGGGAGGATATTGAGTATAGAAGTTGGGAATTTATGTTGCAGTTACACAGGACTTTGGTAAGGCCGCACTTGAAGAATTGTGTTCAGTTTTGTCACCCTGTTACAGGGAGTGTGTTATTAAATTAGAAAGAATGCAGTATTAAATTAGAAAGAATGCAGGACCCAATGGTCTGAGTTATAGGGAGAGGTTGAACAAGCTAGGACATTTTCTTTAGCGTGTAGGAGACTGAGGGAATCCTTATCGAGCTGCATAAGTTCACGAGGGGTATGGACAGGGTTAATGCTCTCATTCTTTTTCCAAGGTGTAGATAATTGAGGATTAGATGGTATCAGTTTAAGGTTAAAGGGGAAGGAAGAAAAGGGAACCTGTGGGGCCATTTCTTTACAGAGATGATGGTACGTCGATGAGCTGTCAGCAGATGTGGTTGAAGGTGATACATTAACAACATTTCAAAAGCATTTGGACAAATATGTGGATAGGAAAGGACTGGAAGGTTATGGGCCAACAGCAGGGAAAAGGGTTTAGCGTGGATGGACATTTACAAATGGAGTCAAACATCTCTGTCAGTTAAAACCAAACCCCCAGAAAAGCTCGCCTCACCTTGTCATCTGTTAAAATATGAGTGACACAAATCTCCTACGTTCCACTATTTAATCAAAAAAACAAGTTAGTTTCTTAACTTTAATAGTGAGTTCTAAACAACAACTTTTCAAAATACAAACCCCTCTTCTAAACTACTTGCTATCTGACTCTAACTCTATAAAAAATATGCTATTCCAACAACCCACATATTAAACATTACAATCTCAAGACCACACAGTCTCCATCTTCCCCGCCGTGTTCACTCTTCCAGCTGTTAATCTCCCTGGGTCATGTATTTTTTTACAGCAAGTAGGTTTGACCTGAACATGTATCTTTGATAGAGAGTGTTTGAGATGGCCAGTTAGCACTCCTGCTCTACAGCAGTTACCCTGCTGTTGGATGGCAGTAGCTCTCCTTCCAGTGTTCAAAATGCTGGGTTGATATACTCCCCATGATACAATAATTCTCATAATTTGGTTGCTTTCCAGGTGTCCAAACAATAATATTCAAATCCCGTTGGCTTCTGGTATCCTGAGCGTTATTTAAACTCTTTGGTTATATTTGAATTGCTGTCAAAACAGCAACCAAAACTCAGGTATCCATTTCCCAGCTAATGGTGACATGTGGAACAGCCTGACGTTTAGCTGGCATCTGAGGCTGTACTTTCTATTCAGCAAAATCCGTTCTGTCTTAAAGTGACCAGACATGCTTTTGGCTTCATAACACCTCCCCCCTTCAGATAAAATAAACCATCAGAATGAAAAGCTGGCTTCATTTCTTTTCCTCTAATTCTTAATCCCATTATTATGAAATACAAAAGTATTAATCTCAGTTATACCGTTCATATTAATTCTGCACACATATATAACACTGGAATAAGTCAAATCTTATCTACATTATTTCCTTTAAATCAGCGATAACACATCTGCTATCACATTTTTAGGACCCACAGCATGTACATTTTGTAAATTCAAAGTTGGTAACATAAGACTCCAATGAAATAATCTCATATTCTGGTCTTTACATATTCCAAAAAATGCGAGAGGACTGTCATTATTGTCCATAACCGTCTCCGACAGTTTGTTTGTCATATAAACATTAAAATGTTGTCAGGCCATTACCGTACTCAATCATTCATTTTCAATCATGGAGATTTTATTTATTTTCTGGTGGATGTTGAGCTTTTTCGACAAGTTGCTAATTTGTGTATCAGTACATCTCCGCGCCCGAAACCCCTAGCGTCAAACACAATTTTCAACGGTATTCAAAATATTTGGTGCATCGAAAACTGGTGCAGTGATTAATCCTGCTTTAAAATTCTCAAAATGCCTGCTGGCATTGTTCTGTCCACCTCAATTCTGTGTTCTTCTTTAATAAATCCAGCAGTGG
This sequence comes from Chiloscyllium plagiosum, assembly GCF_037043375.1. Classification (NCBI taxonomy): domain Eukaryota; kingdom Metazoa; phylum Chordata; class Chondrichthyes; order Orectolobiformes; family Hemiscylliidae; genus Chiloscyllium; species Chiloscyllium plagiosum. The sequence goes on along the minus strand of NW_028270160.1, from coordinate 77,282,594 downwards.
TGCGATAGAATCCACTCAGTTCCAAAAATTGAAGCACCTCTTTCTTCGAAGATGGTGGTGGAAATTCCTCAAAGCCCTTCGTATTTGTGTTCCATGGGGTCAACCTTCCATGGCCAAAGTCATGATCCAAGAACGTCCCCTCTGCCTTCGTGGATTCTATTTTCTTTAAGTGTATTACCAAGTTTGCTTCTTGTAATCGTTCAACATGCTCTACCAGCGGTAACATGTGAGCTTTCAATCACTTGCTAAAGGTCACTACATCATACAGAAAAAATGCGCAATTTGTTCATCTGGCCATAACTCTGCTCCTGAGTCTTAAATGTGGTGATGCATTATTCATTCACATGACATACTCGATAACGTTTTTGTCATATCCGCTATCTCTACCAGATAGTTTACTGACTCAACATTTTTAGTTTGAAAGAGGCCACTAAACCTGGCTTTGCAGGGATTTCCTACCACTGGTGGCAATACAAATACGGGAAATCGTCAAAGTTTCAGAGTTTTTATCTGCCACCTGCTTCACTCTATGCTGTGCCCTCTTCAGATGCTGTTTAGCTAACTCACCTCTAATCTCACCTCACCTGTAATCTCATCTCTCCCTCACCTCAGATACATAATCCAAGTGTGAGATCGCCAACTTCGGTCTTGTCGCTTTATTATTAATTATTTTTAAAGTACCTCTCACTTCATGTATGAATATTAACTCAATGGAAGTAAACTGAATAGATTATTTTGGGACATCTAATGGCAAACAATTTAATGGGACACCTTTCTCCAAAACATTTGGCCAATCCTGGCAGTATGCTGTTAACATGGTCTTCAGTGTCTGATGCTAATTTTCCAAGGTTCCCTGGGATTCAGGATGGGACGCACCTGATTTAAAGTGCTGTATGCCTAAGCTATGCATGACTTCCTTAAACAGCTGAGCGGTAAAATGAGACCCTTGGTCTGACTGAATCTCTTTGGGTAGCCCACAGCGAGTAAAGAAAGCTACCAACTCCTCCACCTCCCTTTTTGCCTTAACACTCTATAATGGAATTGCCTCTGGAAATCTGGTAGACACATCCATTATGGCCAGCAAATATTGGTTTCCACTTTTATTTAAAAAGGGGAGCTCCACAATTTATCATAACCCACGTGAAAGGTTCTTCGAATGCAGTTATTGTCAACAAAGGTGCTGATTTCATATTTCACTGTGACTTATCTACCACTTGGCATATGACATATACAACAAAAATTACCCACGTCTTTGTGTATTCCAGGACATTAGAACTGCTTCTGTACGTTAGCTGAATCTTCCATACTTCTCGGTGACCACATGACGGTTGGTCATGTGCTACCCGTAACACTGTATGCTACCGCTAACACAATCTGGTGCACATCGGCCCATTTCTGTAATTAGCTGTTGTGGTCTCCATTTTACTTTTAGGATTCTATCTTTATATTGATAATGTTCGACAATATATTCTGATTCATTTTCTAAGTGTTTGTGTGTGTGTATGTGTATATATATATGTATTGTAAGTCCCCCAGGACTAAACATCTCTGCCTGACTCTCTGCCTGTTCAGGACAAGGTGTCAGTTAACTGAACATCAACTCCTTTTTCTTTTTCTTTTGTTTACCTTTACTGCTGTAACTTATGACAGTGGGATCTTGTTACTGCACAGTCTGGAAAAAGTCCTCGGTATTTTTATTTTAACTGACCAGTTTCCTAGTCTTCCATTGGCTTCTCCACCACAAGGGATGCTTCTTCCAACTTGAATCCTGCTAAGTCGTTCCCAAGAAAAAACTGTATTCCTGGAAATGACACTCTGTTACTCACTGTCACTGCTACTTCCCCAAAATTGATTTGGCATTCCAACCTAATGGTTCACAAGGGAACACTTAATTTCTGTCCCCATTCACAAATTATCACGCTCTTGAGTACCATGTCAGGAAGAGTGAAAATACTTCTATCACTTACTATTAGAGGCTGGGAGAATGTGAGGACTTCAGATGCTGGAGATCAGAGTTGGAAAGTGTGGGGCTGGGAAAGCAGGGGGAAGTGGGCTAAGAAATAAATAGGAGGATGGAGGTGGAGCTCAGTGGGAGGTAGCTTGAAAGGCGATAGTTAGATGCAGGTGGGTCTGATGGTGATAGGTCGGAGAGGAGGATGAAGTGGACAGGTGGTAGGACAGCTGGAACCCTCAAACTATACTGCATCAACGTTGACTTCACCAATTTCCAAATCTCCCCTGCCCCAACCTCATTCCCGATCCAACCTTTCAAATCAGCCCCACCCTCTTGAACTATCTTAATTGTCCATCTTCCCACCTCTCCATTCCACCCTCCCCTCCGACATATCACTGTCACTCCCACTACAACTTCCAATTGCCTTCCCGGCGACCCTCCCGCCAACCCAGCTCCTACCCTCCTATTTATTTTTTCTGCCTTCTTGTCCCCCACAACATTCCTGATGATGGGTTTATGCCTGATATGTCGATTGTCCTGGTCTTCGGATGCTGCCTGCTCTGCTGTGCTTTTCCTGCGCCTCACTTCTCAACTGTTAGAGACTGAGCAGATCCCGTATCTCGCAAATTGTAACATCTTGCCCTCCCCATCCACCTCCCTTCGTTCTTTCTGAGTAAGCTTTATCCACAGAGGCGAATTCTTTATAGAGATCAGGCACTGCCTCCATACCAAGCCCATGCCTCGGCTGTGCACTCTTCTGCAGCTCCTCAGCTCCACTTGGGGTCTCCTTTACCAGTTTCACTAATGCCACTGGCTTTCGCCTCTTTTACCTCACCTTTTCCCAAAGTGCCTTCTTCAATGCCCAGCACTGTGTGTACCAGCTTATTTTAGTGAAAACACCTTTTCCCAGTGCCCTTCTTAAACCATCAGCACAGTAATTTTATGTGTTTCACTCACTTATAGTGAGAACACCTGAAACCTTTCACCTCCTTTCAACCCCCTTAGACTTCTTTTTTCACCTGAAGTAAAGTATTGCCAGTGTGCTTTACTCTATGTTTTGCAGTGTAGGATCTCCCCTTCTCCAAATTTCTATCCCTCACAGGATGAAAATCCTCCCTGAAGCTAAATTTCATCTCATGCAACAATGTGCATTTTCCTGCCATTTCTGCTGCGCTTCTCGCTTCTTGAACTTTCTATTCATTCACATGAATTCTTACCATCTCTGGAAGTGAGTTCTTAAACACCTTTCGTAGAATAATCTCGCTTCGTGCCTCATAGGGCCTATCCATATTTAAAACCTGCACCTGTCTGTCAAAATGACTATGTTTAATTCTTTGAATCTCAACATAAGTCTGGTCTGGTTCCATCTCTATAGTTCTGAACTTCCGCCTATATGCTTCTAATACCAATTCATAAGCACTCAAAACAGCGTGTTTGTCATCTGCATAATCTTTTGATCCCTCATCTGATAGCGCTGCACTTGTCTCGCCAGCTGTACCCACCAGCTTAGTCTGAACTAGCATTACCCATAAGTTCACTGGACATACCATCTGCCGAGTCAATTTTTCGAATGAAATAAAACTGTTTTGACATTTTTCACACCGAAATATGGCAATATATTAACATAGTTTCATACATACCTACATTGTCCCTTTATCTTCATCCTGTTAATTTAACTTTCTTATCTAATTTCCAAATTCTGAATTTCAAATTCTCACTCTTTCTTTTTCCTGTCTTTCTCTTTCTTTTCTCTCTCTCTCTCTCTTTCTGTCTCTTTCTTCATCTTCGAAGTCCAGTTGCCGTATTTGCAATTTAAGTTTTTTCTCACTCGACTGCAGTTGCCTCTTTCTCTGATACACCATTACAATTTCAGCTTTCCTTTTATCTCTGGTGAAACCCAATTCTAATCTGTTTGTTAATTTTAAAAGTATGCCCTTCCTATATCTTTCTAAACTTACTTGGCAAATTTAGGAATCATCTTCAAACCCCAGAGCCTCTTTAGTAATGTTCAAAGCCATTTCTTTTAATTTAACCAACCACAAGGAAAAAAAATTAAATGAATTTTCTTACCTGTTTTATTTGAAGTTCTGGGTCACTAACTGCCAGGTGATGGAATCTGCTAGGACCATTTGTACCCCAAATCTGTTCAAATCCCATACGACATGCCGTCAAACCATTATGATGTTGATGTCGAACCCATCTGCTAATTAAAACCACACACCCAGAAAAGCTCACCTCCCCTCGTAATCTGTTAAAACATGAGTGACAGAGAAGTCCCAAATTCAACTATTAAAAGAAAAAAAATCAATTTATAAGTATGTAAGTTAGCTCGCTGAGTTTGAAGGTTTGAATTCATGTTTTATCACCATGACTAAGTAACATAATCAGTTAGAGTTTCTGGTGACACACTGGTGGTATGTCACGGCTCTGTATTTATAGCTTTTGGTTTTTTAAGTTGGGTGATTTCATTTCCACTTCATTATTGCAAGGGAATGTAGATAGGATCTAAATTGATGTGTTTATTAATGTACTTCTGGTTAGAATGCCATGCCTCTCAGAACTTTCGTGCGTGTCTTTGTTTCGCCTGTCCTCGGGTGTGTGTGTATCCTCAGTCAAAGTGGTGCCCTTCTTTGTTTGTATGTATGGAAACTAGTGAGAGTGGGGCATGTCTTTTAGTGGTCAGCAGGTGTTCATGTATCGTGGTAGCACGAGAACAGGATAGTTTGAAATGGAGGTAAAATAATTTTATATACACTGTTTAATCAGTGTGTGTTCAGATAAGGAAGATTCTTCATATTCTGAATGAACGACGGAGACACAGTTCACAAAAAATGGAGCACATGATGCATAACATTTACAAAGCATTATAACATTATTTGATCCTCATCTGAAGTGATATATTCCCCTTCTCTCAATATTCCCCCTTTTCTGGGATTCCTTACTCTTATCTCTCATTCTTATCAGGATGTCTGTTCTAAATCTCGCTTATGGTATCCCAACTTATTTCAGGTAATCCCCTATCTACCAGGAATTCAATATATTGGCCTGCTGTGTTCTTTCCAAAGCTAGTGTTTGTCATATTAATGGAGAGAAAACTTCTAGCATCAGTCTCAGCATTTGAACATATTACTCTGTTGTAAATGCACTGTAAAAAGGACCAAAGTACACAGGAATTGCCAAAACATTGAGGGATGTGCATATAATTCTTTTAATTACCTAGTTTTCTATTTTTTCTTATCTTCACCTCTCCATCCTGTCTCCCATTCTCTCTTTGCAGCGAGTTAAGAAATCCACCAATTATTCTTCGTGTCCCATGTCTCAAAACGCCTTCCTTCAGTTTATACTATCCCGAATCCACTTTGTAAAATTTCAATCTGTAACTGACCTGTATTTTTAAGGGAATCAGTACATTAGCAACCCCAATCCTTTGATTAAATTCCAGTCTGTATCACACGACTTGGTATCTGTTGTTCTATATATTAACCATCCAATCCAATCCCTGTTAAAATTGCCCACAGTGTTCAGAAATGTGTAGGTGAGGTGCATTAGTCAGGGGTAAATGTGGGGAAATGGGTCTGAATGGGTTATTCTTCTGAGGGTCAGTGTGGTCTTGTTGGGCTGAAGGGCTGGTTTCCCCACTGTCGGGATTATATGAATCACCCAGAACCCTCCCGATTATATTCCAACGTGTAACTCGCTTCCATGTATATGTGAGTTGCATGTTTCAAAAACACCCCAAAACCTTCAATTCTATTTCACTTGATGGAGTTTAATTTAGATAAACGTGAGGTGCTGCATTTTAGGAAAGCAAATTTGAGCTGGAGTCATGCACTTTATGATCAGGTCCGAGGGTGAGTTGCTGAACAAAGAGACTTTGAAGTGCAGGTTCGTAGCGCCTTGAAAGTAGAGTGGCAGGTGGATAAGATAATGCAGGCTTTCCTTTATTGATCAGAGTTTTGAGTATAGGCATTAATAAGTCATGTCACGGCTGGACTGGACATTGGTCAGGCCACTGTTGGAATATAGCTTGCAATTCTGGTCTACTTCCTATGGGAAGGATGTTGTGAAACTTGAAAGGGTTCAGAAAAGATTTACAAGGAGGTTGCCAGGGTTAGACGATTTGAGCTACAGAGAGAGGCTGAATAGGCTGGGATTGTTTTCCCTGGAACATCAGAGGCTGAGGGGTGACGTTATCGTGGTTAATAAAATCATGAGGGGCATCAATAGGATAAATAGTCAAAGTCTTTTCCTTGGGGTGGGGGAGTCCAGAACTAGAGGGCATAGGTTTAGTGTAAGAGAGGAAAGATATGAAAGAGACCTTAGGGACAACTAGTTCACTCAGAGGGTGGTACATAAATGGAATGAGCTCTCAGAGGAAGTGGTAGAGGCTGGTACAATTGCAACATTTAAAAAGCAGCTCGATGGGTGTGTGAATGGGAAGGCTTCGAGGGAGATGGGCCAAGTGCATTAAAAAGAGACGAGAGTAGGTTAAGATATCTGGTCGGCATTGACGGGTTGGACCAAGGTGTCTGTTTCCATGCTGTACATCTCTATGACTGTATGACTCCGCGATTTTGTAGCTCACTCTTTGTTCTCTGTTATTCTATATGTAAACCACCCGAAACCCTCAATTAGATTCCAGTCTGTCCCTCACTCCTGGGTATCTGATATGCTGGAAATAAACCCTAAACACCTCGATTACATTCCAGTGTGTACCTCACTCCTGGGTGTCTGGTATGCTGTATATAAACCACCCGAACCTCTCGATTACATTCCGGTCTTTTCCTCACTCCTGGGTAATGATATGTTGTATCCTAAACCCTAAACCCCTCGATTAGATTCCAGTCGGTCCTTCACTTCTGGGTATCTGATCAACCACCCAGAACCCATTGATTAGATTCCAGTCTGTAACTCTCTCTGGGGTATTTGTTATTCTGTATATAAACCACCCAGAACCGCTCGATTACATCCCAATCTGTAACTCACTCCGGGGTATCTGTTATTCTGTATATAAACCAACCACACTCTGAACCCCTCGATTAGACTCCAGGCTATAACTCACTCCGGGGCATCTGGTATTCTGTAACTCACTCCTGGATATCTGTTAATGGATCCGTGAAGTGGTCTTTGTTGCATATTAGACTGAAGACATGATAAACTAAAGGGTCAAATGTTACATTGGGAGCAGGAATACAGAAAGCTGCTGGGACATTTCTGTTCTGTCACATATCTCCAAGTTTCAGATTGGGCTTGGATTTCTGTCACAATGGGGAAAGTCTGAAAAGCATTTTATTTTCCTGCATGAATGCTTCATCAAAACATGAATTCCCTTGCAAGTTAGGAAATGGAGACAGCTCTTTGAAGGTGTCTGTATCTCTGCGTGTGTGATTCTGTGTGCCTGTGTATGTCTGTTTGTGTGTGATTCTGTGTGTGTGTGTTCAACGTTAAATATTTTCAATCTGTATTGATGTTGCCAGTCTCTTTCTTTTCCTTCTTTAGAAACTCAATGTCATCGCTGTGCGGATATAAAATGGTGGTTGTGGACAAATCTAAGATGTCTGCCTGACTGGTTTGTGTCAGGAATACTTTCAGCAAGGGAGAGGGGATAATGTGTCAAAAGCCTATTCATTGATGCTACCAGAAATAGGAAATGGAGACAGCTCTTTGAAGGTGATTAAAAGGCAAATCCCAGAACCTGCTTACAGTGAATACGGAGAGACAATGTGACATTCCAGTTAGGTCTTCCTTACTTTCCAAACTTCTAATGTATGAGAGAAACATAATATACAAAACCTGATAGAGATAAGCCACTGAATTGTATATTTGCAGCATTGGATCAGAATCCTGCCTGACTAGGCCTCATCCCAAATTGAATGGTTCCTCAAATCCCACACTGACCTTTTGTGGGTTCAAATTGTGTGCTGTCTACAAATAAAAGAAAATAATGCATCTGCAATTAAACAAAGCTCTTTCAAGTACTATCTGTGTCTGTTGGTTTCAGTGTCTTCAAGCAAGATTTAAGATAAATGAGCCAGTGAGAGATAGGCAGCACTGTAACCAGAATGGCAGTGCATTATAAAAGGTATATTAATATCTTCAGTGTAAGGGGAAAACCGAGGAGGATAGTCTTTAAACTAGGACCGTGAGGAATCAGTAAATTCGTGTAGTTTGTGACTGCACTACCTTTAAGGTGAGACAAGATTTGAAACCACTTGGCCTACAGTACACTTTGTGACTCCCTCCAAATTACAGGTTGTTCCACATAAAAAGCTTCACATATCCCTACATTAGATTCCAGAATGCAACTCAATGCGGAGCATCTGCTATTCTGTACCTAAGCAGGACTGAAACCCGGGATTAGATTCCAGCATGTAACTCACTCCGGGGTATCTGATATTCTGTAATACAAAACACCCTGAACACCTCGATTTGATTCCAGGCTGTAACAGATCCCTGTCTATCTGTTATTCTGTATATAAACCACCCTGAACCCCTTGATTAGATTCCAGGCTGCAACTCACTCCGGGCAATCTGTTATTCTGTTTCTAACCCACCCTGAACACCTCGATTAGACTCCAGGCTGTAACTCACTCTAGGATAGCTGTTATTCTGTATATAAACCACACTGAAACCCTCGATTAGATTTCAGGCTGTAACTCACTCCGGGTATCTGTTATTCTTTGTCTAAACCACCCTGAAACTCTCGATTGGATTCCAGGCTGTAACTCACTCCGGGGCATCTGTATTCTATATAAAAACAACCCTGAAACCCTTGATTAGATTCCAGGCTGTAACTCACTCCAGGCTAGCTGTTATTCTGTGTATAAAGCATCCCTGAACCCATTGATTTGATTCCACTTTCTGCCATGTTAAGCTTATGTTTCCAACAAAATCTAATCTCAGTAATGGTCAATGTCTCACTGGTCCTCCTATCTGCTGGCACTCCCAACATGCTAACTTTCTACTATACACAGAATAACAGCTAGCCTGGAGTGAGTTACAGCCTGGAATCTAATTGAGGTGTTCAGGGTGGTTTATATACAGAATATCAGATACCCCAGAGTGAGATACAAACTGGAATCTAATCGAGCAGTTCAGGATGGTTAGTGTACAGAATAACAGATACCCTAGAGAGAGTTACAGACTGGAATCTAATCAAGGGGTTCAGGGTGATTTATGTACAGAATATCAGATACCCAGGAGTGAGGGAAAGACCGGAATATAATCAAGGAGTTGTGGTGGCAGATCCAGTGAGGTTTTGTCCCTGACCCAGGGCAGGTTTCTGACTGGATATTATTACATTGCAACATGAAGGTACTGAGTGTAACAGTTTGCTACATCCCATAATAACATCTACTTTGCTCTCAGTGTTTTGTGAATTACATTGAAAGCATTGGCAGCTGCAAGAGAATATTCTGGAACATGATTTGCAGTAATAATAGATAAAGCTGAATGTTTCTGTGTAAAATGGTGAGAAATTCTGAAACGGTATTGTTCAGAGGCTATGGCTGATCATGTACAAAAACATCAGAAAGTTAGCATGATGGTAGTGCCAGCAGATAGGAGGACCAGTGATACATTGATCATTACTGAGATTAAATTGTGTGGGAACATGAGTTTATCATGACAGAAAGTGGAATCAAATCACTGGGTTCAGGGATGGTTTATATACAGAATAAGAGATACCACAGAGTGAGATACAGCCTGGAATCTAATCAATACTGGGTACCTGTTGTTTATATATTAACCATCCAATCCAATACCTGTCAAAATTGCCCACAGCGTTCAGGGATGTGTAGGTGAGGTGCATTAGTTACGGGGAAATGTGGGGAGGTGGCTCTGGATGGGTTATTCTTTCTGAGGGTCAGTGTGGTCTTGTTGGGCTGAAGGGCTTGTTTCCCCACTGTCTGGATTATATGAATCACCCAGAACCCTCTCGATTACATTCCAATGTGTAACTCACTTCCATGTTTGTGTGAGTCGCATGTTTCAAAAACACCACAAAACCTTCAATTCTTTTCCACTTGAAGGAGTTTAATTTAGCTAAACGTGAGGTTCTGCATTTCGGGAAAGCAAATTTGAGCAGGACTTATGCACTTTATGGTCAGGTCCGAGGTGAGCTGCTGAACAAAGAGACTTTGAAGTGCAGGCTCGTAGCTCCTTGGAAGTAGAGTGGCAGGTGGATAAGTTATGGAAGGCAGTGTACCCTGAACCCCTTGATTTGATTCCAGGCTGTAACTCACTCCGGGGCATCTGTTATTCTGTATGTAAACCACCCTGAACCCCGCGATTAGATTCCAGGCTGTAACTCACTCCGGAGTATCTCTTATTCTATGTATAAACAACACTGAACCCCTCGATTAAATACCAGGCTTTAACTCACTCCGGGCTATCTGTTATTCTGTATATAAACCACCCTGAACCCTGCGATTAGATTCCAGGCTGTATCTTATTCTGTGGTGTCTGTTGTTCTCTATATAAACCACCCTGAACTCCTTGATTGGATTTCAGGTTGTAACCCACTCCGGGCTATCTCTTATTCTGTATATAAACCATCCTGAACACCTCGATTAGATTCCAGGCTGTAACTCACACCAGGCTATCTATTATTCTTTGTGTAAACCATCCCTGAAACTATTGATTTGATTCCACTTCCTGTCATGTTAAGCTCATGTTCCCATACAATCTAATCTCAGTAATGATCAATGTATCACTGCTGGCACTTCCATCATGTTAACTTTCTGATGTTTTTGTACATGGTCAGCTGTAACCTCTGAACAATACTGTTTCAGAATTTCTCATCATTTTACACAGAAACATTCAGCTTTTTCTATTCTTACAGTACATCATGTTCCAGAACATTCTCTTGCACCTGCCAATGTTTTCAATGTAATTTACAAAACACTGACACCAAAGTAGATGACTTGATTGGTAGAGGAATTGAGTTCCGGAGTCCTGAGGTCATGTTGCAGTTGTATAAGACTCTGGTGCGGCCACATCTGGAGTATTGTGTGCAGTTTTGGTCGCCATACTATAGGAAGGATGTGGAGGCACTGGAACGGGTACAGAGGAGGTTTACCAGGATGTTGCCTGGTATGGTAGGAAGATCGTATGAGGAAAGGCTGAGGCACTTGGGGTTGTGTTCATTGGAGAAAAGAAGGTTTAGGGGTGACTTGATAGAGGTGTACAAGATGATTAGGGGTTTAGATCGGGTCGACAGTGAGAATCGTTTTCCACGTATGGAGTCAGCTATTACAAGGGGGCATAGCTTTAAATTAAGGGGGGGGGGTAGGTATAGGACAGATTTTAGGGGTAGGTTCTTTACTCAGCGAGTCGTGAGTTCATGGAATGCCCTGCCAGTAGCAGTGGTGGGCTCTCCCTCATTATGGCCATTCAAGCGGGCATTGGATAGGCATATGGAGGATAGTGGACTAGTGTAGGTTAGGTGGGCTTGGATCGGCGCAACATCGAGGGCCGAAGGGCCTGTACTGCGCTGTATTCTTCTATGTTCTATGTTCTATGTAACAAAGTACATTCATGTTGCAATGTAATAATATCCAGTCAGAAACCTGCACTAGGTCAGGGACAAAACCTCCCTGAGTCTGGAAGTGGGGACTGGGCAGAGAATCAGGAGTTTCGTCTGTCACTGAGTTAGTTTGGAAATCTATGCTGCACATCGGTATTTATCCACATTATATTCAGTTTCTATGTGTGGGTGTGTGAGATGGAGAGAGTTTAAACTGAGTATACCTCTGCGTCTCTGCTTAGGGATTTCCTGTCCTTCATATAATTGACTGCAGCATCATAGTAAGTGAGAGTATCTGCCGAATTCTCTCCCATCTTTCAGAACACATGGAAAGCTCCACATACAGCAGTTGAATCCTGTCTGGCTCAGCTCATTCTTGAATTTGTCACTGATGGGTACTTTCTCCTCTGCTTTCCCCCCTCTCGTATCTCGTTGCTCTGTCTATATATCACCCAATCCCCTCAATTTGATTGCAGCCTGCACCTCACTCCTGGGTTTCTGTTATTCTACACGTAATTATCCCAAATCCCCTTGGTAAAATTCCAATGTGTGATTGGCTTGTATTTTTAAGGTACTCTGCACATTAGCAACCCCAATCCTTTGATTAGATTCCAGTCTTTATAGATGCAATCGAGGGTTTCAGGGTGGTTTGTATACAGAATAACAGATCGACCGGGGTGTGTTACATCCAGGAATCTTATCGACGGGTTCAGGGTGGTTCATATTACAGAATAGCAGATACTCCGGAGTGAGTTACAGCCTGGCATCTAATCGAGGGTTTCAGTCCTGCTTAGGTACAGAATAGCACATGCTCCGCATCGAGTTACATTCTGGATCGAATGTAGTGATATTTGAAGCTTTTTATGTGGAATAACCTGTAAGTGAGAGGGAGTCACAAAGTGGACTATAGGCCAAGTGGTTTCAAATCTTGTCTTACCTTAAACGTAGTGCACTCACAAACTACACGAATTTACTGACTCCTCACGGTCCTAGTTTAAAGACTATCTCCTCTGTTTTCCCCTTTCACTTAAGATATTAATATACCTTTTATAATGCACTGCCATTCTGTTACAGTGCTGCCTATCTCTCACTGTCTCATTTATCTTCAATCCTGTTTGAAGACACTGAAGCCCACAGACACTCATAGTTCTAGAAAGAGCATTGTTTAATTGTAGATGCATTGTTTTCTTTTATTTGTAGACAACACACAATTTGAACCCACAGAAGGTCAGTGTGGGATTTAAGAAAACCTTCAGTTTGGGATGAGGCCTAGTCAGGCAGGATTCTGATCCAATGCTGCAAATCTACAATTCAGTGGATTGTAGATTTCCTTGGGTTGGGGGAGCCCAGAACTAGAGCCAGAGGTTAAGTGTAAGAGAGGAATGATACGAAAGAGACCTAAGGGGCAACTTGTTCACTCAGAGGGTGGTACATAAATGGAATGAGCTGTCAGATGAAGTGGTGGAGGCTGGTGCAATTGCAACATTTAAAATGCAGCTCGATAGGTATTTGAATGGGAAGGTTTGGAGGGATATGGTCCAAGTGCTGGCAAAAGAGAATTGAGTAGTTTAGGATATCTGGTCAGCATGGACGGGTTGGACCAAAGGGTGTGTTTCCATAATGTACATCTCTATGACTCTATGACTCTGCGATTTTATGACTCACTCCGGGTTATCAGCTATTCTGAATATAAACCTCCCCAAAACCCTCGGTTTGATTCCAATCTGAAACTCATTCCTGGGTATCTGTTATGCTGTATATTAACCACCAGAACCTCTCGATTAGATTCCAGTCTGTCCCTCACTCCTGGGTATCGGATATGCTGTATATAAACCCTTACGCCCTCGATTAGATTCCAGTCTGTCCCTCTCAACTGGGTATCTGTTATTCTGTATATAAAACATAAACCAATCGATTACATTCCAATCTGTAACTCACTCCTGTGTATCTATTATGCTGTACATAAACCACCCAGAACCTCTCGATTACATTCCGGTCTTTCCCTCACTCCTGGGTATCTGATATGCTGTATATATACTACCCAGAACCCGTTGATTAGATTCGAGTCTGTAACTCTCTCTGGGGTACCTGTTATTCTGTACAGAAACCTCCAAGAACCGCTCGATTAAATTCCAATCTGTAATTCACTCCTTAGTATCTGTTATTCTGTATATAAACCACCCTGAACTGCTCGATTAGATTCCAGGATGTAACTCACTCTGGGGCATCTGTTATTCTGTAACTCAGTCCTGGGTATCTTTTAATGGATCTGTGAAGTGATCCTTGTTGGATGTTAGACTGAAGACAAGATAAACTAAAGGGTCAAATGTTACATTGGGAGCAGGAACACAGAAAGCTGCTGGTACATTTCTGTTCTGTTACATATCTCCAAGTTTCAGATTGGGCTTGAATTTCTGTCACAATGGGGAAAGTCTCAAAAGCTGTTTGAGACATGAATTCCCTTGCAAGACAGGAAATGTCGACAACTCCTGGAAGGTGTCTGTATCTGTGTGTGTGTGTGTGTGATTCTGTGTGTCTGCGTATGTCTGTTCGTGTGTGATTCTGTATGCGTGTTCAATGTTAAATATTTTCAATCTGTATTTATGTTGCCAGTCTCTTTCTTTTCCTTCTTTAGAAACTCAATATCATTGGTGTGCTGATATAAAATGGTGGCAGTGGACAAATCTAAGATGTCTGCCTGACTGATTTGTGTCAGGAATACTTTCAGCAAGGGAGAGGCGGCAATGTGTCAAAAGCCATTTCCATTCATTGATGCTAGCAGAGATAGGGAATGGAGACAGCTCTTTGAAGTTGATTAGAATGCAAATCCTGGAACCTATTTGCAGTGAATGCGGAGAGACAATGTGATATTCCAGTGAGGTCTGCCTTACTTTCCAAGCTCCTAATATATGAGAGAAACATAATATACAAAACCTAAAAGAGCTCAACCACTGAATTGTATATTTGCAGCGTTGGATCAGAATCCTTCCTGGCTAGGCATCATCCCAAATTGAAGAGTTTCTCAAATCCCTCACTGACCTTCTGTGGGTTCAAATTGTGTGTTGTCTACAAATAAAAGCAAATAATGCATCTACAATTAATCAATGCTCTTTCTATATCTATGAGTGTCTGTTGGTTTCAGTGTCTTCAAACAAGATTGAAGATAAATGAGGCAGTGAGAGATAGACAGCACTGTAACCAGTGCATTATAAAAGATATATTAATATCTTCAGTGAAAGGGGAAAGTTTTCAAACTAGGACCGTGGGGAGTCAGTAATGTCGTTTAGTTTGTGACTGCATTACGTTTAAGGTGAGACAAGATTTGAAACCACTTGGCCTATTGTCCATTTTGTAACTCCCTCCCACTTACAGGTTGTTCCACATAAAAAGCTTCACATATCCCTACATTAGATTGCAGAATGTAACCCAATATGGAGCATCCGCTATTCTGTACCTAAGCAGGTCTGAAACCCTCGATTAGACTCCAGGCTGTAACTCACTCCGCGGTCTCTGTTATTCAGTAATATAAACCATTCTGAACCACTCGATTAGATTCCAGGCTGTAACACACCCCGGGATATCTCTTATTCTGTATGTAAACCACCCTGAACCCCTCGATTACATTGAAGTCTGTAACTCACTCCGGGTTATCTGTTATTCCTTATATAAACCACCCTGAACGCCTCGTCTGTAACACACTCCGAGCAATTTGTTATTCAACATCTGAACCATCCTGAAACCCTAGTTTAGATTCCAGGCTGTAACTCACTCTGGGGTATCTGTTATTCTGTACATAATCAACCCTGAACGCCTCGATTACATTCCAGGCTGTAACTCAGTCCGGGGTAGCTGTTGTTCTGTATATAAACCACTCTGAACCGTTGATTCGATTCCAGGCTGTAACACACCCCGGGATATCTGTTATTCTGCATATAAACCACCCTGAACCCCTCGATTAGATTCCAGTCTGTAACTATCTCTGGGGTATCTGTTATAGTGTATGGAAACAACCCTAAACCACTCGATTAGATTCCAGGCTGTAACTGACTCTGGGCTATCTGATATTCTGTACATAAACCACAATGAACCCCGCGATTAGATTCCTGGCTGCAACTTGCTGTCAGGGTTGAAAGGGAAGGCTGGTAGTTATAGTGAATGCTGGCTGACTAAAGAAATTGAGGGTTTGGTTCAGAAAATTAAGGAAGCATATGTCAAGTATAGACAGGATAGATTGAGTGAATCCTTAGAAGAGTATAAAGTAAGTTGGAGTATACTTTAGAGGGAAATCATGAGGGCAAAACGCGGACATGAGATAGCTTTGGCAATAGAATTAAGGAGAATCCAAAGTGTTTTTACAAATATATTAAGGACAAAGGGTAACTAGGGAGAGAATACGGCTCCTCAAACATCAGCATGGTGGCCTTTGTGTGAAGCCACAGAAAATGGGGGAGATATTAAATGAATATTTTGCATCAGTATTTACTGTGGAAAAGGATATGGAAGATATAGACTGTAGGGAAATCGATGGTGACGTCTTGCAAAATGTCCAGATATACAGAGGAGGAAGTGCTGGATGTCTTGAAACGGTTAATGGTGGATAAACCCCCAGGACCTGATCAGGTGTACCCGAGAACGCTGTGGGAAGCTAGAGAAGTGATTGCTGGACCTCCTGTTGAGATATTTGTATCATCAATAGTCACAGGTGCGGTGGCAGAAGATTGGAGGTTAACAAACGTGGTGCCACTGTTTAAGAAGGGCCGTAAAGACAAGCCAAGAACAATAGTCCGGTGAGCCTGACCTCGGTGGTGGGCAAGTTGTTGAAGGGAATCCTGAGGAACAGGATGTCTATGTATTTGGAAAGGCAAAGACTGATTAGGGATAGTCAACATGTGTTTGTGCGTGGGAAATCATGTCTCACAAACTTGATTGAGTTTTTTGAATAAGTAACAAAGAAGATTGATGAGGGCAGAGCGGTAGATGGGATCCATATGGACTTCAGTAAGGCGTTCGACAAGGTTCCCCATGGGAGACTGATTAGCAAGGTTCGATCTCATGGAATACAGGGAGAAGTAGCCATTTGGATACAGAACTGGCTCAAAGGTAGAAGACAGAGGGTGGTAGTGTCGGGTTGTTTTTCAGACTGGAGGCCTGTGACCAGTGGAGTGCCACAGAGATTGGTGCTGGTCTCTCTACCTTTTGTCATTTACATAAATGATTTTGATACGAGCATAAGAGGTACAGTTAGTAAGTTTGCAGATGACACCAAAATTGCAGGTGTAGTGGACAGCGAAGAGGGTTTCCTCAGATTAGAATAGGATCTGGACCAGATGGGCCAATGGGCTGAGAAGTGGCAGATGGAGTTTAATTCAGATAAATGCGAGGTGCTGCATTTCGGGAAAGCAAATCTTAGCAGGACTTCTACATTTATTGGTCAGGTCCTCGGGTGTGTTGCTGAACAAAGAGACCTTGGAGTGCAGGTTCATAGTTCTGTAAAGTGGAGTCGCAGGTAGATAGGATAGTGAAGAAGGCGTTTGGTACGCTTTCTTTTATTGGTCAGAGTACTGAGTACAGGAATTGGGAGGTCATGTTGCGGCTGAACAGGACATTTGTTAGGTCACTCTTGGAATATTGCGTGCATTTCTGGTCTCCTTCCTATCGGAAAGATGTTGTGAAACTTGAAAGGGTTCAGAAAAGATTTACAAGGATGTTGCCAGGGTTGGAGGATTTAAGCTACAGGGAGAGACTGAACAGCTTAATTTCTGTCCCCATTTCGCAAATTATAACACTGTTGAGTAATATGTCAGAAATAGTGAAAATACTTCCATCCGTTACTATTAGAGGCCGAGAGAAAGTGAGGACTGCAGATGCTGGAGATCTGAGTTGGAAAGTATGAGGATGCAAAAGCACAGCAGGTCAGAGAGGTGGGAGAGTTGACGTTTCAGGCACAAGTCCTTCATCATAAAAGTGGAGGAATGGAGAGGAAAGGGGGCTAAGAAATAAATAGGAGGGTGGGTGTGGAGCTGGGTGGAAGGTAGCTTGGAAGGCGAAAGGTCGATGCAGGTGGGGGGTGATGGTGATAGATCGGAGAGGAGGGTGAAGTGGGTAGGTGGTAGGACAGCTGAAACCCTCAAAATATACAGCTTTAACATCGACTTCACCAATTTCCAAATCTCCCGTCCCCAGCCTCATCCCAGATCCAACCATTGAATTTAGCACCGCCCTCTTCAACTGTCTGAATTGTCCATCTTCCCACCTATGCACTCCACCCTCCCCTCCGACATAGCACTATCAGTCCTACTTACATCTTCCTATCACCCTCCTAGTGACCCTCCCCCCAGCCCAGCTCCTACGATCCTATTTATCTTTCAGCCCCCGCCATATTCCTGACGATGGGTTTCTGCCTCATATGTCGATTGTCCTGCTCTTCAGATGCTGCCTGATCTGTTGTGCTTTTCCACTGCCCCACTTCTCAACTTTTAGAGACTGAGCAGATTCCGTATCTCACAAAATTATAACTTCTTGCCATTTTCCCCCTGTTCTTTCTGAGTAAACTTCATCCACAGAGGCAAATTCTTTGTAGAGATCAGGCACTTACTCCGCAACTAGTCACTGCTTCGGCTGTACACTTTCCTGCAGCTCCTCGTCTTCACTTGGGGTCTCCTTTACCAGTTTCACTCATGCCACTGGCTTAACCGCTTTTACCACATCTGTGTCTGAGCTTACTGCAATGAAACCGCCTTTTTCCCAGTGCCCCAATGACACCATCGGCATTATAATTTTATTTGTTCCACTCCCTTATTGTGAGAAAAAATGAGGCCATTCACCACCTTTCAAAACCTTTGGGCTTCTGTTTTCACCTGTGGTAATCTATTGCCAGTGTGACCTACTGTTTGTTCTGTAGTGTAGGATCTCCCTTTCTCCCAATTTCTATCCATTACAGGATGAAAATACTCCCAAAAGCTAAATTTCATCTCATGCACCAATGCGTATTTACCTCCCATTTCTGCCGCACATCTCACTTCTTGAACTTTCTGTTCATTCACATGAATTCCTACGATCTCTGGAAGTGAGTCTTTAAACTCCACCAGCAGAAGAATCTCCCTTCGAGCCTCACAGGTCTTATCCATTTTAAGGCAGCACCCATCTATCAAAATGACTGTGTTTAATTCTTTCAAAAGCCACATATGTCTGACCTGGTTCCCTCTCTATATTTCTGAACCTCTGTCTATATGCTTCTAGTACCAATGCACAACCACTCAAAATAGCCAGTTTAAAATCTGCATAACCTCTTGTTCCCTCATCAGACAGCGCTGCACATACCACAATAGCTGTGCCCACCCGCTTAGTCTGAAGGAGCATTACCCACAAGTTCACTGGACACACCATCAGCCGAGCCATTTTTTTCGAATGAAATCAAAACAGATTTTGACATTTTTCTCACCGAAATATGGCAATGTATTGACACAGCTGAATACATCCCTATGTTCTCCCTTCATCTCTGTCCTGTTAATTTAACTTTCTTGTCTAATTCCCAACTTCTGAATTTCAAATTCTCTCTCTCTTTTTCATCTTTCCCTTTCTCTTTGTTCTCTCTCTGTTTCTGACCCTTTTACACCTTCTAACTCCAGTTGCCATATTTGCAATTTAAGTTTTTTCTAGCTCTACTGCACTTGTCTGTTTCTCTGCTACTCCAAAGTACTTGACCAACTCCTTTACAATTTCAGCTTTCCTTTTCTCTCTGGTAAACCCCAATTCCAAACTATTTGCTAATTCTAAAGATATTCCTTCTTCTGACTTTCTAAACTTCCTTGGCAAATTTGGGAACCTCTTTAGTAATGTTAAAAACCATTTCCCTCACGTTTAATTGACCAACTACAAGATAACAAAATTAAACAAATTTTCCCACCGGTTTTATTTGAAGATCTAGGTCACTAATTGCCACGTGTTGAAATCTGCTGGGACCTTTTGTACCCCAAATCTGTTCAAATCTTTCAAAATCCCACACTTTAAGGCCCCAAACTGTTACGACATCAATATCGAATCACTCTGTTAATTAAAATCACACACCCAGAAAAGCTCATCTCACCTCGTAATCTGTTAAAACGTGAGTGACAGAGAACGCATAAATTTCATTAATAAACGAAAAATGACAATTTATATGAATGCAAGTTGGCTTGGTCAAGCGCTGGTGGTGTGTCCCGCCGCTCTATTTATAGCTCTGGGTTTCTTAAAGTGAGTTATGTCATTTCTGGTTCTTTTTTTTTTCAAGAGAATATAGATAGGATCTGAATTGATGTGTTTATTGATGGACGTCTGGTTAGAATGCCATTCCTCTAAGAAGGTCCTTGCGTGTCCTAGCATGTGTGTATGTTGCCCCAGTCCATGTGGTGCCCATCTTTCTCTGTATGTAAGGAACACAGTGACAGTGGGTCGTGTCTTTTGGGGGCCAGTTGGTTTTCATGTATCCTGGTAGCACGACAACAGTGCCATTACAATGGTGGATAAATGATTTTATACACATTGTTTAATCAATGTATGTGTGTGCAGATAAGTAACATTTTTCATATGTGCCCAACATTCTAAATGAACAACGGAGACACAGTTAACGAAAATTGATGCATATGACGTATAAACTTTGTAAAACATTAAAACATTATTTGATGCTCATCGAAAGTGATATGCTCCCTTCTCTCAACGTTCCCTCAAATTTCTGGAATTCACTACTCTAATATTGCATTCTTATCAGGATGTGTGTAAGCATTCTTGCTTCCGGTGTCCCAACTTATTTCAGTTAATCCCCTTTCTACCAGGAATTCAATATATTGGCCTGCTGGGTTCTTTCCAAAGCTAGTGTCTGTCATATTATTGGAGATAAATATTCTGGCATCAGATCCAGCATTTTACATATTACTCTGTTGTCCATGCACTGTACAAAGGACCGCAGCACACTGGAATTGCCAAAATATTGAGGAATGTACATCTACTTCTTTCAATAATCTAGTTTTCTCATTTTTCACATTTCCTCATCTATATTCTCTCTCTCTCTTTCTCTCTTTGTAGCTAGTTAAGAAATTTACCAATTATTCTTCGTGTGCCTTCTCTCAAAACTCCTTCTTTTGGTTTATATCTATTGCTCTCTTCTCGGTGTAATATGATTATAATTGAACAATGCAACTACAAAGACATACGGGAGGAGATTGCCAGAGTTAATTGGAAGGGGAGCCGAGCAGGAAAGACCATGGAGCAGCAAAGGCGGAAGTTTCTGGGG
Source organism: Chiloscyllium plagiosum (assembly GCF_037043375.1). Lineage (NCBI taxonomy): Eukaryota > Metazoa > Chordata > Chondrichthyes > Orectolobiformes > Hemiscylliidae > Chiloscyllium > Chiloscyllium plagiosum. The sequence continues at coordinate 77,261,846 of NW_028270160.1, read as the reverse complement.
ATAATTCGGAGGATATCAGAAATTCATTCCAAAGGAGATGAAACATACTTATGGGAGGACAAGACAGCCATAAGTGATAAGGCATCAAACCAAAAGAGGAAACATACAATATGGTGAAGATGATTGGGAATCCAGAGAATTCGTTGGCTCTTAAACTACATAAGACTGGCATCACAGAGTCTACAGAGCTCTTAATCATGGCCAGGGAGAGAAACAGAAGGAAAGGCAAACATTTTAAACACAGAAGATGGTATTACTCAACGAAAAAAAGATTCAGATGAATTAAACAATTGATTAAAATCAGTTAATTGGTTTTGCAGAATGTGTCAGATTGGAAGCATGACCCGGGAGAGACCCTCAGCAGAATGAGAATATGAAAATGGAAGTATTTCCACATTATAAACCAGAGTAGGTCACGGAGTACAGGGCTGATGGATGAATGTGTCTCGATGTGAACTAAGGGACAGGCAGCAGAATTGCACTGTAGATATTGCAGCTCAAAACTGCGTATTCATGTAGTGCTATAGACCACAGCAGCAGGAGAAGCAGAACACCATTCAACCATAACCTGTAACATGTTTGCCCATGGATAATCTTCTCAGTCTGCGATTACCATCAACATGATCTATGTTTCAGTAATGACTGTGGGTGAACATGACTGGGTCACAACCACATGAACCTAAACCTGACGTGAACCCATTAAAGCTACCACACTTGACCAACAGATCTGATCGAAGCTCTGCGTCCTGCCACATTCTGTCATTTATGGTGATGGACGATTAAATAAATGACTGGAGGAAAGGGCTCCACAAACATTCCCATCCTAAATAATCGAACAGCTTGCTCATCAGAGTAAAAGACAAGGATGTGGTGTCTGCACCATCCTCAGCCAGAAGTGTTGAGTTGGTGATTCACCTCACCATCGCCAAGATGCCCACAGAATCAGAGATGCCAGTCTTTAATCAATTCGATTCGCTCCACGTGACATGCAGAAACAGCGAGACACAGCAGATACGATAAAGGCAATGGGCCCTAACACCATTTCTGCGATATCACTGAAGACTTGTGCTGCACAAAAAGCCGTGTCCCTGAGGAAGCTGTTTCATTCCAGCAGCAACTCTGACATCCCCCGGCAATCTGGAAAATTTCTCAGCCATGTCCGGTCCCCTAAGAGGAGAATAATTATAATCTGACCAATTACCACCCCCTCAGTCCCACCACGGCCGTCAAATTGGTGGGAGTTCTATTTGACAGAGCTGTCAAACAGCACAGAAATAACCAGCTCAGTGTGGTTTCCGATAGGTCCCCATGTGGAGATGCTGCTGTTGTGGAAATGTCACTGGATTACTAATCCCGACCAGGCTAATGCTCTGGCAGCCAGTGGAAGTTAAAAATAATTAATAAAATATTAAGATGCAAAATCTGGTGGCAGTAACAGAGACCCTGAAGCCAATGTCGATTGTATACACAAATTTGCTTCCCCCAATGTACGTTCAGAAAGTGAATCTCCCGTGCTTTCCTGGTCTGGCCTAACAGTGACTCCAGACACACAGACATGTCATAAATTCTTCAATAGTCTCTGAATCGGCCAAGCAAGACACTGAATTGTATCAAACTGTTTCAAGGTCTTAAAGGATAAAACCGGACAGAACACCCGGCACCAGCCTCGGTATCGGAAAAGGGAATGGGAGACACAGTCCTGTCGACCCTGCAGAGACATCCTTCCTAACTCTGAGAGGTTGTGACAACTTTCCCACAAACTACACTGAAACACCGGGAAAGGAGTAGGTCATACAACACATTGAGCCTCCCCCATTCTAGTTCATGTTCAAACATCTGCTCAATGCACTTACCCCTCACAATGAATATATCATTTAATGTGAGTTACCTTGGGAAGCTATAAAATAGGAAGTGCAGTAGTCCCTTTGGTCCATCAATACGATTCTATGTTTTAGCAATGACTGTGGGTGAACATAACTTGGTCAGAACCACGAGAACCTAAACCTTTCGCAAACGCAATTCAATATCACGATGGCTAGCTCATTTATTTCCACACCGTACTCCTGCTCTCCCCTCATCCCTCATTACATGTCTGTAAATGCTTATTTATATTCAGTGTCCTGGCTTCCAGATGTGAGAAAATTCCCCAGGGTTACCAGTCTCTGAGTGCAGACATTTATTCTCATCTCAATGCAGATTGGCCTGCCTTTTCCTCCTACTGTGGCGCCATTTTTGAGTCGTCCCAGCCAGGGCAATTATCATCCCTGCTTACAACCTGTCTCGCCAAGTCAGGGTTTTACATATGTCACTAAGATCACCACTCATTTTCCAAAAACCCATGGAATACAGGCCCAGTCGCACCGAACACTGCTCCCACAACAAGCCTGTCATTCCCAGAGATCAATCTGGTCATCCTTCACTGCGCTTCCTCAATGTCAGGTTTATCCTTTATTTGGTAAGGAGACCAAAATTGCACACAATACTGCAGTGTTCGAGATGGGGTGTCACCAATGCCTTGTACAGCTGCAGTAAGACACCCTTACTCCTGGACTCAAGTTCCCGTGAAATGAAGGTCAACACAGCATTTATCTTCCGAACTGCCTTCTGTTCCTGCAATATTGCTTTCAGTGACTGGTGTACAAAGAGATACAGATCATTTTCAATGATACAGCTGCCCATTTGATGGGTCTATGTACACTGGGCAGCGTGCCATTGCCATTCCTCGTATTGACTTCTGGGTTCAGAACTCACTCGCTGCAGGGACCTCGGAGGGCTGCGCAGAAGGAAACAACAAAAAGGAGCATACGTCCCTTTGTAACTCAACATGTTTCAAACAATCCCTTTTCAAACAATAGGCTGCCAATCTATTGTTCCCACCAAGGGCACACCGTCACTTCAACCCACATTGCTCTCCATCTGCAACGTATTTGCCCACTCACACCACTTGTCTTAGTCAACTTGAAGCTTTTTTGCAACCTCCTCATCCACTCACAATCCAACATCCTTTAGTTCGGTCAGCAGGTTGGGATATATTGCATTTGATTCCCACAACCAAATGTTTAATGGGTATTGTGAACAGCTGGAGCCCGAGCACTGATCCCTGTGATACCTCAGCAACCTTCCTCTGTTAAAAAAACATTGTTTTTCGATTTATTTATTTCGTGAATCTGGGTTTCACGGGCTGGGCCAGCATTTATTATGTCTCCCTAGTTGCCCTTGAGATGGTGATGGTGAGTTGTTTGTTGTACCGCTGTAGTCCACCCGCTCTGGTTGACCCACAATGCCATTAGGGAGGGAATCCTAGGATTCTGACTCAGTGACAATGAAGGAACGGTGATATACTTCCAAGTCAGGATGGTGAATGGCTTGGAGATGAACTTGAAGATGGTGGTGTTCCCATACATCTGCTGCCCTTGTCCTTCTGGATAGACGTGGTCGTGAGTTGGGAAGATGGTGTCTGAGGATCTTTGGTGAATCATTTCAGTGCAGCATGTAGGTAGTAAAACACTGCTGCTGCTGAGTGATGATGGTGGAGCATTGTGGATGAAACGACACCCAAACTGACTGCTGTGTCCTGGATGGTATCAGGCTTCTTGTGTGTTGTTGGGGCTGCACTCATTCAGGCAAATAGGGAGTACTCTATCACACTTCTGACATTGTAGATGATAGACAGGCTCTTGGAAGTCCGGATGTGAAATACTCGCTGCAGTATTCCTAGCTTCCGACCTGCTTTTGTACTTACTGTATTTATGTGGCGAGTCCAGTGAGTTTCTAAGCAATGATTACCCCCCCCCCAGGATTTTGATACTGGGGTATTCAGTCATGGTAACACTATTGAATGCTAAGGAGCAGTAATTAGATTGTATTTTAGTGGTGATAGTCACGGTCTGGCATTTGTGTGGCCTGAATATTACTTGCCACTTGTCAGCCTGGATACTGTCCAGATCTTGTCGCATTTGGACATGGACTGCTTCAGTATCTGAGGAACCACAAATGTTGCTGAACGTTGTGCAATCATTGGCGAACATTCCCACTTCTGACATTGCAATAGATGGAAAGTTATTGATGAAGCAACCCTGAAGATGTTTGGGCGTAGGCCACTGCCCGATGGACTCCTACAGACTTGTCCTGGAGTTGAGTTGACTGACCTTCATCAACCATGACCATCTTCCTACGTGTCAGGTATGATTTTAACCAGCGGGGATTTTGCCCCTGATACCTATTGATTCCAGTTTTGTTAAGGCCCCTTGATAGCACACCTGGTCTAAGACAGACTTGATTTAAAGGGCTGTCACTCTCACCGCACCTCTGGAATTCAGCTCTTTTGTCCATGTTTGAACCAAGGTCATGAGGTGACGAGCTGAGTGGCTCTGGTGGAGCCCAAACTGGGCGACATTAACCAGGTTATTGCTGAGCAGGTGCTGCTTGAAAGCATTGACAACTTCCTTTACTCAACTACTGATCGAGAGTAGACTGATGGAGTGGTAATTGGCCGGATTAGATTTGATCTGCTTTTTATATACAGGAGATACTTGGGTAATTTGCCACGTAATCGGGGAAATGTTGTTGTTGTAACGGTATTGGAACAGCTTGGCCAGTGCAGTGACAAGTTCTGGAGCACAAGCTTTCAGTACTACTGTCAGAATGTTGTCAGCTTGTGTACCCTTTGGAGTATTCAGTATCTCCAACTGAATCTGGCTATCACGTGGAGTGAATCAAATTGGTTGATGACTGGTAACTGAATTGTTGAGGACCACTGAAGGAGCTCGAGATGGATCATCTCCTCAGCATTTTTTTTTTTTTTAGATTACATTACAGTGTGGAAACAGGCCCTTCGGCCCAACAAGTCCACACCGACCCGCCGAAGCGAAACCCACCCATACCCCTATATTTACCCCTTACCTAACACTACGGGCAATTTAGCATGGCCAATTCACCTGACCCTGCACATCTTTTTGGACTGTGGGAGGAAACCGGAGCACCCGGAGGAAACCGGAGCACCCGGGGAGAACGTGCAAACTCCACACAGTCAGTCGCCTGAGGCGGGAATTGAACCCGGGTCTCAGGCGCTGTGAGGCAGCAGTGCTAACCACTGTGCCACCGTGCCGCCCACATTTCTGACTGAAGATTGTTGCGAATGCATCCGCCTTCTCTTTTACCCTGAAGTGCTGGGCTTTTCCATCATTAAAGATGGGGATATTTGTGGAACCTCTTCCTCCAGTGAATTGTTTAATTGTCCTCAGCGTTATTCGATTAGACGTGGAAGGACTGCAGAGCTTAGATTTGATCCATTGCTTGTGGATCACTTAGCTCTGTCTATCACTTACTGCTTCTGCTGTTTGGCACGCACGTAGTCCGGTTTGGTGGCATCACCAGGCTGACATCTCAATGTCAAGTGTGCTTGGTGCTGCTACTGCCCTCCTGCAAACTCCATTGAACCAAGGATGATCCTCTGTCTTGATGGTAATCGTTGCGAGGGAGATATGCCAGGCCATGAGTTTGTGTGGGAGTACAATTCTGCTGCTATTGCTGACCCATAATACCTTATGGAAACCCAGACCTGAGCTGCTAGATCTGTTCGATGTCTATCTTATTTAGGATTCGGAGATGCCGATGTTGGACTGGGGTGTACAAAGTTAAAAATCACACAACACAAGTTTACCTGACAATCACCTGATGAAGGAGAGTCGCTCCGAATTCTAGTGTGCTTCCAATTAAACCTGTTGGACTATCACCTGGTGTTGTGTGATTTTTAACTTTATCTTATTTAGCACACAGATAGTGCCACTCAAAATGATGGAGGTTATTCTCAATGTGAAGGTGTGACTTTGTCTCCGCAATGAGAATGCAGTAGTAATTCTTACCAATATCGACATGGGCAGATACTTCAGCAATTGGAAAAATAGTAAGGATGTGGTCAAGTATATATTTTCCTCCAGTTGGTTCCTTCACCACCTGCCACAGACCCAGTCTAGCTTTTATATCCTTTCGGATCCGACCAGCTCGATCAGTAACGCTGCTGCAGAGCCACACTTGTTGATGGACATTGAAATCCCCTACCCATGGGCTGGGGCTGTTTTCGCTGGAGAATTGGAAGTTGAGGGGTGACATTATATAGGTTTTCAAAATTATAAGGGGCATGGATAGGGTAAATAGGAAAAGTCTTTTCCCTGGGGTCAGGGAGTCCAGAAGTGGAGGGCGCAGTTTTAGTGTGAGAAGGGAAAGATAAAAGAGACCTACGGGGCAACTATTTCATACAGAGTGTGGTACGCGTATGGAATGAGCTGCCAGCTGAAGTGGGGGAGGCTGGTACAAGTGCAACATTTAAGAGGCATTTGGATGGGTATATGAATAGGAAGGGGTTGGAGGGTTATGGGCCGGGAGCTGGCAGGTGGGACTAGATTGGTTTGGGATATGTGATCAGCATGGATGGGTTGGACCAAAGGGTCTGTTTCCATTCTGTACATCTCTATGACTCTATTACTTATATTAATCCCTGTTTTTGGTGTACCATACTATATCTTTGCTGTATCTTTACTCAGCGAGTCGTGAGTTCATGGAATGCCCTGCCAGTAGCAGTGGTGGACTCTCCCTCATTATGGGCATTTAAGCAGGCATTGGATAGGCATGTGGAGGATAGTGGGCTAGTGTAGGTTAGGTGGGCTTGGATCGGCGCAACATCGAGGGCCGAAGGGCCTGTACAGCGCTGTATTCTTCTATATTCTACGTTCTATGTTCATACTGGTGAGAAAGTCCAAAGGGATATTCTCCATGATGAGCTTACAAAGACCCAACAGGCCCGGAGAGTTTCAGACATCCAACACAACAGAATATTTTTTCCTAGCGCAGAAAATAAGGATATTTTTTTCCCCCATGTGCATCTGCGTAAGATACTCTTGGCAGGCCCAGGAAAAGAGAAACAGAGTCCATCTCCAATTCACTCTCCCACACCTAACACAATGATCCAATATACACAAAGCCTGCAGCAGGACCACATTAAATGAGTAAGAGTGCCTGTAGTCATTCTGCATTTAGGACATGCTGAAGATAATCCCACACTGAATTGTGAGAGAAAATCTGGTGTCAGATAGACCCTATGAAGAATTTTCAACTGCATGGAATGCATCCTATTACAGATCAAAATCCTTCGAGCATTTTCACAAATATCCTCCCATGTCTCCGAAGAGATCAAACACCCCCTCCCCCCACCACCAACTCTCTCGCACAGACGTCACGAAGCTGCACAGTCTTGTCTGAGAGGACACTCTCCAATAAATGATAAAGGGTACTGACAAAGAGTGTATCCTGAGCAATAAGCACCCGCTTCTCTGTATCGGATCTGTAAGAGTCTGTTAAAAATGTGTGTTTTTAAAATCAAATCTCTAATCTGGAAACCAAAGCAGAAGAAGTCTCTACTAGGTAGTCCATACTTACGAGTTATTTGATTAAATGATATCATTGTTACTCCCTCAAGTAACACGTGGTGACTCAATGGTTTGCACTGCTCACCCACCGAACCAGGGTCACGGGTTTGGTTCCAGTGTGAGGTGACTGGGTGTGGAGTTAGTATATTCTCAACTGTGTCTGCGAAGGTTTCCTCCCACACTCACAAAGATGAATTGGCCATTGCTAAATTGCTCATAGTGTTCCAGGATCTGTAAGCTCAGACATTAGTCAGGATAAATATAGGATGGTAGGGGAATGGGTCTGGGTGGGTGTTTAGAGTGTCGAAGTTGACTTTTTGGGCCCAAGGACCTGTTTCCACACTGTAGGGATTCTACTAATTCTAAATCACCCAAGCAAGGTACACCCCCCCCGCCCCCACCCCGCCCTCCTCGCCGCCCACAGTTTAAAACTGGAATCCTTTATTCCAGATCAACCAGGTTGACAACCCGGTATACCAATTATAAGGGTAACAAACATGGTTTTGGCTGTATTACCCTCAATCTAACACATCGTCCTTCAAGTTTTAACAGTACTGATCATCATTAGTTTTTGACAATACTCCATTAATGTTGTCATTTTATCTCAGAACAACAGACTAATAAGGGTTTACTTTGTCTGAGAGGGCTCAATGTCTAGCTGTATTGACGCCGAATCCTCACCAGCCTAGGCACTAACATAGGATGATAAAGTAACTTAATTGATTGGTTTTAATCGGAGAGATCTACTCCCCACAATCTGTAGGGCAATTGCAATTTTGTTAGCTTGATAAAGAATCGCTTATGGTGCCAAATAAAAGAGCTAAACCAGCCATTATGTCTCCGAAACATCTGTCTGGGAAACATCAAAGAAAGCATTCGCACGGAGTGTAGGAAATGAGGGAGGACAGTCATTTTAATAACAGCTATCCGACCTAGCCAGGATTTTGGAAATGCCTCCCATCTTTGAAGGACGTGTTTAATTTTGTTAAATAAATGGACACATTTCACGGTTAAATAAATGATCAAAAACAGATGTAATGAATATACTGAAATAGAGAAACCACCCCAGTGACCATTTAAAAGGAAACCAGGATTTGCCCCCAGTATCAGGTATTTCCCTAAGACCTCCCATAGGCATGGCCTTCAACTTTGTAACATTAATCTTATCGCCCAGAAAGGCAACAATCTAATTAATGCATTGCATCACATGAACTACCAAAATTCCGGGAATTGACAAAAAACATAAGACCCTCATCTGCATATAATGTAATCTTACTTCACTTCTATCCCACTTCTGTGGCAGATATGTTGGCATCTCTACGGATGGCCTCTGCCACTGGCTCAATCCCCAACATAAACAATAATGGTGATAGATATCAACCTTGTGGGCTGCCTGGAGAAATATTGATATTTCTGGTTTGCACACCATTAGTGAGAACCGCAGCCAGAGGATCGCGGTGAAGGACCCTCACCCACTTGATAAAAACTTTGCGTAGACCAAACCGTTCTAATGTACAGAAGAGATCCGGCCACTCAACCCAGTCAAATAACTTCTCTCATCTAAAGAGATCAATAATCCCTGGACAGATTGTTGTTAACACTCTTGGATCATATTGAGTAACCATTTAACATTGTAGGAAGATCTGCGGCCCTTTATAAAGAATGTTTCGTCATCTTTGGCAATGGAAGGCAGCAAAGTTTCCAACCTTAATGCACGGGTTTCAGACGGGATTTTGAAACTAACATTTAAAAGTGAGATTGGCGTTAAAGAAGCACAATCCTCCATGGTCTTCCTTTCTTAAGCATCAGAGAGATATGAGCCTCTCTTAAGGATGGAGGGAGGGGTTCCTGACTGAATGAGTGACAGAACATGTTAAACATCAGCCCTGACAATATGTTTATAAATTATTTATAAAATTCACTATGAAATCTCTCAGGAACGTGCACCTTTACATTCTGAAGCTGCTTCCCACCCTCCCGTGCTGACAATGGTGCATTGAGGCACAGCATTTATTCAGGGGTTATTCCTGGAAAACCCAGGTTCTTGAAAAATGACTCCACCTTAATCCATCTATTCTCAAAATGTTCAGTCTGAAATAATTCGGTGAAAAATCTCGGACAGGCTGCATGAATCTTTTTGGAATCGGAGGGAAGGAGTCTAGTACCTTCCCAAATTGAGGTAATGGCTTGAGGGGGCGCTCGTCTTCCTGGCAAGGTAGGCTAAATACTTGCCTGGCTTATCACAATGTTCAAATAACCTTTGTTCTGCAAAAGTAAGTTCCTTCTTGGCTGTCTGTGTGAGCGTGGAATTCACTGTAGACCGACGCGTTGTGATCCTCTGCAGCTTAGCCACAGTATGCCCTCTCGGCTGACCTCAGCCGTGTTTCAAGCAAGCATTGATGCTCCCCCTTCTGTCTCTTCCTGAGGAATAATTATTCCCTTGACATGAGCGTTAGCAGTTTCCCATAGAATCGATGGGTTACTGGTTGAATCTGAATTAATGGCTAAGAATGATCTGAAATCATTACAGAAACACTCAAGGAACTAACTCGCCTTAAGAAAACAGGGATCCATTCGCCAGCGTCTCACAACTGTTATACTGCTTCATGGTCAGAAATGGAAATTTTCCCAATTCTGCAGGATGCCACCAAATCTAAGATTTTTGCAGGGCTGTGAAAGCGATAAACCTTCGTCTGGCATTTCTATGGGTTAAAGGAAAAAATAAAATCCCTACTTGTGAGGTAGATCTGCCTCCAGACATCCACCAGCTCTAGTTCTGCACAAGAATCAACTAATTGCTTACATTCTGACGAGGGTATTGAGGGACCTTTGGGCATTGTGTCCACTGTGGGGTCCATAAAACAGTTGAAATCTTCTACTCTAATGTGCCACGAGGCAAGATAACCTAATTTGGAAAAAGCATCTACCACGGTTTTAAGAGGGTGCGCCGGGAGGCAATAACCATTCAAAATACTGTATTCTTTCCAATAATATGATCCTCTTGTGAATGTCTAATATAATCTAGTAATTTCACTGGAAGATTCTTCCAATCCAGTGTGGCTTCTCCCTTCTCCTACTATTAAAAAACGAGAAGTCAGCCCAATCAAACCTGCCCTGCTGTAATGTCAAATGTTCCTTGTCATCAAGGTGCATCTTTAACAATAGGACAACATCCACCCTCTCCTTTCTAAGACCAAAAAGTGCATTTTTCTTCTTGACTGGACAATGGCTCAACTTATTGTTCCAGGTACACCATTTAAGCACATCATTATCCATCACACACTGTAGAAACATTGAGCTCGAGAGAGGAAGAACTCGAATTACACATCACTGATCGTGAATGACAAAAGACTCATAGAGCTTCAAAACAACACAAACTAAGACTACTAGATCTAAAATGTTCTCAAAACTTTCCAAAACTAAACACTTAATAAAAAACAAAAAACGAAGCAAAATCCAAAGTGCCAATGACACTCCATAGGGAATTTACCCCACGCCCGCCCAGTGGGGACGGTTACATACCCCAAAACTTTATCTTCTGCTCGCTACCAATATGACATCCAGGGCAATTAACAACAAAAATCGGGCTTCAACTGCCCTTTGGTCTGTATTTAGTCATCACAACTACCTTTGTAACCCGCTCCAGCTTGAGCCACACCACAGACACAAGCAAGGAAAGAGAAAAAGAGTAGTCATACTAATGAAGAAGTTAGAAGTGAACACTCTACCCATCCCCGACTACAACTAAACACTGGTTAATACCAGATAAATCCAAGAAAATTTATTTAAGAGAAGCATGATTATCTAAACATCCACCTTACTTTAAAATGTCTACAAAGGTTTCGCTTTCTCTGGAGAGTCAGAAGAGTGTATGGATCCATTGAAAGGAATACGGAGCACCGCTGGGAACCGTAAGGAATACTGAATCCCGAGTTCCCTTACTCTTCTCTTGATATCATCTAAAGATTTTCTTTCCTGAATCACCGCCGTTGAAAAGTCCTGAAAGAACATAATACTGGAATCCTCATGAATTAAAGCCATCGGATCTTTCCCCTGGGTTCTGGAAGATTCTATCAGTCTTTGTTTATCCCGATAACTATGTAACTGCACAAAGACAGGGCGAAGACGTTGGTCTGAGTCTGACCTCCGCGCTGTAACCCGATGAACTGTCTCAGTCTTCAACGGTCCCTTTTCAGTTTTGAAGTGAAGGAATCACCGCTGCCAGTTCTCAATAAACTCACTGGCTGACCACCTTCCGTCCAGTCCAGCAATCCAACCATGTGAACATTCTTCATCCTACCCCTGTTCTCAAGGTCGTCATCATGTTCAGTTAAGCTATGGACCTGTTTTTCAAAGGCGAGGATCCTCTCCCGAGACGAATCGATCACGGGCTCTGTCGCTGCAGTTCGGCGCTTGACATCGTCTGTTCTGTTTCCAAGGATGTCAAGTTGCTGCTCATGTTTTTGGACCACGGCTGAGAGCAGCTCTAGCCACTGCCAAACCCTTCTTCAATCATGGCTTCAATCATTTCACATAACTTGGTGAACTCAGTCACCAAGGCCTGGTGAGATACTGGGTCGATTGAACGAGCAGAGTGGGTTGCAGCTACAGCCTCAGGCATGCTCGATGCTTCTGACGGGTGCACGGTATGTTGGGACTGACTCGATCCTTTCACATGTTTTGTCATTTCCACTTGATAAAACTGGATTAGTAAAGATTCTATCGCTCTTTTAGTGTTGAATTTTACGTAAATGGCGGGGATGGGATGGATTAGAGAACCACTTTGCCCGTGCTGTGATGCAGAGCCCAGGAAAGCAGACCTTCCAAAACACTGCCATCTTGGATTCCCCTTAATGTTTTATCGATATTATCATTTCATTTTGCGTCATATTCCTGGATGTACTGGACCCGTGTAATTTGATACCACTGTCTATATTTTCCCCTACGCTGCAAATTGCTGCCCATTCCTCCATAATCCTTGACTCTGTTGTTATTCATGAACCCTCTGTCGTGGTCTCAAAATTATTCAATATTTCTTCCTCCAATGGTATATGGGGAAGAGTGTTCCAAAGATTCACAGCACGTTGAGAAAACAAATATAAACCTTCCGATCTGAGTGTGAGATTATTATTTTTTTGTGTCTTCTTATCTGAGAAAGGATATAATTACATTGAAAGCAGTTCAAAGATGTTTTATCTCACCTATTCCTGGGTGAAGAACTCATATTATGATGACTTTAACAGGTTACTCTTGGAATGAGAATGAAACATACAAGACCTTGAGGAGACTGGATTTGGTATATACCTGCTGGGTGTTTGTATAGTCCAAATTTGTTGTCTTTGTCATAGAAGCTCTACATTGTGGAGGCAGGATATTCCGTCCATTAAGTCCGCACTGATCCATCAAATAGCATCCCACCTGGACGTGCCACCCTACCTTATCCACGTAACGCTGCATTTCCCATAACTAACCCACCTAACCTACGCATCCCTGGGCACTATGGGCAATCCACTTTAAACTGAACATCTTTGGACTGTGGCAGGAAACTGGAGCACTGAGAGGAAACCCACACAGGCACGGGGAGAATGTTCAAACTCCACATAGAGGGTCGCCCGAGGTTGGAATGGAACCCAGCTCCTTGGTGATGTGAGGAAGCACTGCTATCCAGAGATCTACCATACTCCTCCGTTAGTTCTGTTAGTAACTTGTGGCTGACTAAAGAAATCTGCCTGACTTGTTCTTATCACTGAATCTAACCCAGTCTGAGACCTTTATCATCGACCATATCACCAACCTGGTTACATTTAAAATTTGTTGTGAGCAGTGGAGGAGTGGGACTAGAAAATGAAATAGTGACATCCTCCATCCTCAGTCACAAATGGAGTGAGAAGAAATTCACAAAGTGGGAATTTATTCAAGTGGAAATCCTCTTTCCCAGAAGTTTGGGATTGCTGAATCTTTATATTATATCGAGGCTGGCTTCGTCGGATTTTCCACAGACAGGTGAATCAGGGATAATGGTGCATGGAGAGAAAAATGCAGCTTGGACCACAATGAGATGAGCCATGCCATCATTTACTGGTGAAGTAGTTTCAAAGAGCCGAATGGCCCCCTCGTGTCCATCAGTCCTATGTTCTGATGTTCCAATCACCCCTTCGGACCTGTGACACAGGGGCATATCGAGGCCACTCCGATAGTTAGGTGTAGTTTTGGAAATGTATTTAGAAAATCCAGACTGGACCAGAAAGTGACCCTCACCTCCAATCCCTGTTTCCAGGCTTCCCCTCTCTGTAACTTCTGCTCCAGATTGTAAGTCATGTCCCAGACCCAGATTCGCTGTGATTACAGCCCCTATACCCCACACAGGGTTAACTCAAACAAATCCACTGCTCATCCGAATGTAGCATTAAACAACACAACTTCCAGGAAATTAACCAGTTACTTTCTAAAAGCATAACATGTGAAATTAATAAATAGGAACAACAGTAGGCTATTCGGCCCCTGAATCTTGCCCGGTCATTTTATTCGAACATGGCTGATCTACTCCAGGGCTCGGCTCCACTTTCTTGCCGACTCCTTGAGGAGAATGGATTATGTATATACCCGCTGGGTGTTTGCATAATCCAAATGCGTTGTCTCTCCACACCTCTCCGAGCTAGGGAATTCCAGACATTCACTACCTTCTGAGAGAAGGCATCACTTTGCATCTCAGACTGAAATCGATGTTCCATATTCGGTATCTATGTCCACGAGTTCGAGACTCCACCCAGGAATGGTAACAACTTCTCAACAACTACTGTGTCAACACCTCACTGTGTCTTGTATTTTATAGCAGTATCACTCCTCATTCATTTAAACCCCAATGAATAATCGCCTCACCATTTTAGATATTCTCAATAACACAAACCTTTCATCCCAGGAACCTGTCTAATGAACCAACTCAGTTACTTGCTGCACCAGCATGCTGACTTTATGTTTCATGCACAGGAAGACTCCAATCCTTTGTACTGCACCTTTTCTGAAAGTCCTCTCCATTAAATAACAACCTGCCTTTTGGTTCTCAGTGTCATCCACATATTCGGATGTATATTGCACTCAGCTCCCTCCATCAGGCTATCATTATAGATTGTAAATAACTGATGCCATCGGACTCATAGCTGTGGTACTCCAGCAGATACACCTTTATCATGAAGATTCATTAATCCTGACTCTCCGGTTTCTATGTGATAACCAATCATCATTCCATGTTAATACATTATCCATCATTCTATGAACTTCTGTCTTGTGTAAGAACTTTTATTTTGTAATACCTTGTGGAATATCTCGGGAAAGCCTCGTGACTACCAGATCCCCTTTATCAAATCCGCTTGTTACATCTCAGGCGTCTCCAGAAATACTTTGCATAATTTTACAGGGCAAAGTATAATTTCCCTTTCACAAAACCACTCTGACCCTGCGTGAAGCTTTTTTAAATGTCCATGCTGGCCAGGTTTTCCAAATTAAGCTCATTCCACCTTCTTTCATTTGTCCCGTATGCCTCGAAATAAATTCATACGTTTATCCAAATTAGTTTTAAATGTTGGAGCTGTACTGGTATTTACCACTCTTCCTCTGGCAGCTCATTCCATATCCACACCACCCTCTGTTCCTTGTAAATCTTCCCTCTTTCACCTTAAACCTATGCCTTCTATGGCTGAACTCTCCCATACCGTTGGAAAGATCTTGTCTATTCACTCTATCCATATCTCTCATGATTTTAGAAACTTTTACAATGTCACCACCCAGCCTCCTACACTCCATCTGATACTAATTTCAAGAACAAACACTTAAAGATAAGCACTGTAAATTTGAAAAAATATTAAACATGACAGGAAAACAATACTCAGCCCAAACTTCAAATGGTGATTTGTTTTTCTCCATATTACAATACTAAGGCAGCATGAAATGCTTACTAGTGCCAATAAGAAGTCAAGCACGTGGATTCCTTTGTCTAAATGGGCGATGATCTCGACAGTAAAAACATATCTATGGCCAGATCTATATAATGCCACATAGTCAACATTCTCCCTCCTGGCCTCCTATGACCTTGTCTGGTTGTGTCTTCTTTATCTTGCACTCAATAGAGAGAACCCCTTTCCCCCATCCACACCTTAATTTAAACCCATTTTGCATCATCCACTCGTTCCCCAGTGCTAAAAGCCCGTTTATCTTTGCCACACACTCTTTTCCCTGTCACCCATCCCCACCTCTGACAAGGGATTGTAAAGCCAAGCTTCCAATACTTTTCAGTTCTGAAGAAGTGTCACACGGGGCTTGAAATGCTAACTCCGTTCCTCTGACTCTGCAGATGCTCTCAGACCTGCTGAGTTTCTCCAGAAATGAATAGGCACAGAACAAATGTTTACTAAAACAAATAACTGTGGATACTGGAAATAAAAATACAAAAAATGCTGGAGAAACTGGGAGCTTTGTAAAGGGTCACTGGACCTGAAAGTTTAACTCTGCATTCACTCCAGAAGATGCTGCAACATTTTCAGTAATTTCTTCAGCAATTTCTGTTTTTGGACAATTACTAATAAAGGATGTCAAAGATGCTCAAACATCCCGTCCAACCTGGAGTGCCGTACACTGGGGACTGAACAGTAACGCATGGTGCACAAGTGCCTTGACTCTGAAACTGCAAAGGACTGACATCACTGACACTACAGAGCGTTTAATCATGGTCAGGGAGAAAAACAGAGGGAAACACATTCACTTCAAGTACAGAAGTTGACGTTGTGGAAAAGAAACGATTTAGATTATTACCTTAAATTGTTTGAGTTAAATTAACAAATTGGAGGTGTGACACCAGGGAGATGCTCTCAGCAGAATGAGAATATGAAATTGGAAGTGTTACCGCATCAGAAACCAGGTTAGGTCACTGAATACAGGGTTGATGCTAAGGTCGGAATCACGCGCACCTAAACCTGTTGACAACTCATTAAAGCTGCCACACGTGACTGGTTGCATTCCAAATAGCAGAATTAACTTCTAATGAACAGGGAGCAATGATCCCAAGACAGATCAGATCTAAGCTCTGTCATCCTGCTAAATCCAAACATAAATGTCGATGGACAATTAAACAATTTACTGGAGGAGAGGACTCCACAAATTGACGATGGGTGCAGGAGAAGGCCATTCTACCCTTCGAGCCTGCACCACCATTCAATTTGATCATGGCTGATCATCCTTAATCAGTATCCTGTTCCTGCCTTATCTCCATAACCCTTGATTCCACAATCCTTGAGAGCTCTATCCAACTCTTTCTTAAATATCCTCCTCCTAAATATCGGAACAACTCTGTACATCAGTGAAAAAAAGTCAAGAATGTGGTGTCTGCACTATCCTCAGCCAGAAATGTTGAGAGGATGATCCAACTCACACTCATCATGATGCCCACAGAATCACAGATGCCAGTCTTCCAGAAATTTGATTTGCTGTACATGACATGAAGAAACACCTGAACACAGTAGATATGACAAAAGCAGTGGGCCCTGACACCATTCCTGTAATAGGACTGAACACTTGTGCTGCACAGCAAGCCGTATCACTGGGGAAGCTGATTCATTCCAGCTCCAACTCTGACATCTCCCTGGCAATGTGGAAAATTACTCAGCTTTCTGTTTCCTCCTCTTTTCAATATACACGAGGTTCTCTGATAACGCTTGTTTATTAAATACGATTTGACTGTTTCCTATAAAGTGAACTATCATCCCTGCATCCAGTCTGTCTCACACTCTCAGAGTTTGATATATTTCAATGAGATCTCCACTCATTTTCCTAATCCACATGAAATACAGGCCCAGACTCTGCTCCCAAAACAAGCCTGTCATCCCAGGGATCAGTCTGGTCATCCTTCACTGCTCTCCCTCAATGTCAGATTTGTCCTTTACTCGGCAAGGAATCCAAAACTGCACACAATACTGCACAATGTCCGAGATGGGGTCCCACTAAGGCCATGTACAGCTGCAGTAAATGACCCTTACTTCTGTATTCAAATCCCCCTGAAATGAAGGTTAATACACCATTTATTGGCCTACCTGCTTTCTGCTTCTGCAGTGTTGCATTCAGTGACTGGTGTACATGGAGATCCAGATTATTTTCAATGATACAGGTCCCCACTTGCTGTGTCGACATACACTGATCAGTGTGCCAATGCCATTTCCAGTATTGTCTTCTGGCTTCAGAACTCACTGCCCTACATGGACTCAGAGGGGTGTGCAGAAATAAATAAAAAATGCAGCTTAAGTTCATTTAGACAGCAACAATTTTCAACCACTCCCTTTTCAAATGATAGGCTGCCATTCTATTGTTCCCATCAAAGTGCACGACATCTCATCTCTCCCATTGCTCTCCATCTACCACGTATTTGCCCAGTCTCTCCATTTGTCTCAATCACTTTGGAGCCTTTTTTGCATCCTTCTCATCCACTCACAAGCTGACATCGTTTAGTACTGTCACCAGACTTGGGAAGAATGCTTTTGAGCCCCTCAACCAAAGATATGATGTGTACTGGGAATAGCTGAATGCCAAATCTTGATCCTTGTTATATCCTCCAAGCCTTCCAGTCAAAACAAAACATGGTTTTACTCTTACTCACTGTTTCTTGCCAGCTCTCCCATTCTAAAACCATGACTAACATTAGCCCAGTCCCACAGGATTCGAATTTGCACAAAAGGCTTGGGGCTTTATCAAAAATCTTTCTGAGATTCTAATCGTATTGCATTGATAACTTCTCCATAATTTTGCTAAAAGCCACTTTCCCAAACATGATTCCCATTTCATAAATCTCTGTTCACTTTGTCTATGTCCATTAATTTCAGTCCAATATTTTTCTCTATAACTGTTTAGTTGCTAATTTAGTTGCTATTCCCTTTTTCTCTCCAGACTAAAGTTCCGTAGTATTTCTAGGAAGTATTCTTTTTTGTTTTTTTTTCTGTGAAGGCATAACTGAAGTATATGCTCCATTGATCTGCTATTTCCCTGTCCTCAATTATCTGGTATCAGACTGTAAGAAATCTGCACCTTTTTCTCTTAATTTTGCCATTGACATATTTTCAGAAGATATTGCAAGTTCTGTCTTATATACTTTGATACGATATACTTCAGAAACACATCGATTCATATCTTATGCTACTCAATGATTGACCTCTCACATCCATTCAATAAAAGAATCACAGTTTCTGTACCATCAGAAATACAGCACGGTGTACATTGGGCCTATTTTCTGACATAAGGCCCGTAGCCGTGAATCTTATGGCATTTCAAGTGCACACCCACGTATTTTCTAATTGTTTTGAGGTTACCATGACAACCCCCCTCTCAAGAAGTGCATTCCAGACCCCAACACAGTCCTGGGTGAAAAACACTCCTCAAATTCTCAGTAAACCTCAAACCCTTCACTTTAAAGGTGTGGCCCTTTGACTAAAGGGAACAGCTGCTGTCTATCCACCATGTCCATGTCCCTCGTAATCTTA
Organism: Chiloscyllium plagiosum; assembly: GCF_037043375.1. NCBI lineage: Eukaryota > Metazoa > Chordata > Chondrichthyes > Orectolobiformes > Hemiscylliidae > Chiloscyllium > Chiloscyllium plagiosum. The sequence continues at coordinate 77,242,906 of NW_028270160.1, read as the reverse complement.
TCCTTCTGATTCACGGCCCGCTCAGCTTTCTCTGCTCTAAAGTAAACAGCTCTAGCTTACCCAGCCTCTCTCCATAACAGATATACTCCATCCCAGGGAACAGCCAGGTGAATCTCCTCTGCACCCCGCCAATACAATCACATCCGTCCTGTAATGTGGCTGCCATAACTACACATTTTATGCCATCTTTGTCTAACCAAAGTTCCGCATAGCTCTTATAATCTATGCTTCGGTGTATAAAGGCTGAGTTTACGCTCCCCTATGCTTTCCCAAATTGTGCAATAACATGTCCAGACACATTCAGGGATGTGTGGAGAAGCACCCTCTGAGCTTCCTCGTGTGCTGTCATTCATTGAGTCCTCCCCGTCTGGTTCCTTCTTGCAAACTTCATCAACTCATATTTATCAGGGTTACATTCCATCTGCCATTGATCCACCCATCTTACCATTTCCTCTGTATCTTCATGAAACATAAGGCCTTCCTCCTCACTGCCAACCACCCAGCCAATCTTTGTATCAAACATAAACTTACTTATGACCCTGAGGTCACAGTGGCTGAAGGACTTGAACTAACGGGAATTTATATTTGCCAGGAATTGGTGTTGGAGAGACTGTTCGGTCTGAAGTTTGATAAGTCCCCAGGGCCTGGTGGTCTACATCCCAGGGTACTGAAGGAGGTGGCTCGAGAAATCGTGAATTTCGTCATCAGGAATCTCACCATCTGAAGGATTAAAAGCTAGGACATTTTTACTTTTGTGTGTATGAGACTGAGGGAGGATCATATTGAAGTCGATAAGATCATGACAGGCAAGGATAGGGTGAATACACCCAGTCTTTTTTTCCCAGGGTTCGGCAATCACAGATGAGAGAGCATCAGTGTAAGGTCAGAGGGGAAAAAATAAAAGAGAACCTGAGGAACAACGTTTTAACACAGGGGCTGGTATGCATATGGAATGAGATGACAGGGGAAGTGGTTGAGGCGGATACATTACCAACATTTAAAAGGCATTTGGACAAATACATGGATAGGAAAGGATTAGAAGGATACGGGACAATGGCAAGGAAATCGGGTTAGCTGGTTGGACATTTTGTTCGGAATGGAGGGCCTGTCACCGTGCTATCGGACTCTATGACTCTAACTTGCTTGTCTCCCACTGAATGTTATATTGTACTTTCCAAGTTCACTGAAGCTATCTTGACACTCGAGCCTCTAGTCTTCCATGATGTTTGACCAGAATTTTCAAGCATTCTATATTGTATGCAGACACCGTGTAAAATGTACCTTAGTAATATAATTGTTCGTTAAAAGCTGCTTCAGACCAAGGTTAATAATTCTTCCTTCTGACCACACAGCATCAAATCCGAAATAACCTGCTCTCTAGTTTGCTTCACAACATTCTCTTCAACCTACCTCGTCTCCACTTACAGAACTTATTTGACAGCTTGAGCAGTCACTTAGTTAATGCAGTTTAGATGCAACTTAGAGTCATAGAGTCATAGACATTTAAGCATGGAAACAGACCCGTCGGTCAAACCCGTCCATGCCAACCAGCTATCCCAACCCAATCTCGTCCCACCTGACAGCACCCGACCCATATCCCTCCAAACCCTTCCTATTCATATACCCATCCAAATTCCTCTTAAATGTTGCAATTGTACCAGCCTCCACCACATCCTCTGGCAGCTCATTCCATACACTTACACTGCGTGAAAAAGTTGCCCCTTAGGTCTCTTCTATATCTTTCCCCTCTCAGCCTAAACCTATGTCCTCTAGTTCTGGACACCCCGACACCAGGGAAAAGACTTTGCCTATTTATCCTATCAGTGTTCCTCATAATCTTGTAAACCTCTATAAATTCACCTCTCAGCCTCCTATGCTCTGGGGAAAACAGCCCCAGCATGTTCAGCCTCTCCCTATAGCTCAGATCCTCCAACTCTGGCAACATCCTTGTTCAATCTTTTCTGAACCCTTTCAAGTTTCACAACACTGAGACCAAACAATAAGACGACAGTATCCACAATACTTGCCTATCTAATTTCCAGCATATGATGCTCAGATTTTCTGCTAGCGTTTTAGTTTTGATATATAACACACCAATATTTTCTTCTCCTTGCTATCTGTAAGCTCTACCCTAAACTGATTCTGTGGAAGCTGAGGGACAGGTCTGTGTCGTTTGTAGTGATAGACCTGGACAAGACATTCGAGGAGGCTCACCTCGACGCTGAGATGATCTGAAGAAATGTCCTGCAATACAGGACAGGCAACAATATCCTCCTCGCTTTGTCAGGATAAGAATTGCCATATGCTCTCTGCTCCCTCACACTCACTGAATATCTGTTATAGCACGTACCCCTGAACAAGTTTCACGCTCTATCTCCCAAAAAGTTTCAGGCACTACCACTCTCACTATTGAATTTAGTAACTTTCTTCCTCAATTTCTCTGTCACCTACGCAATACCCCTCAAAATAATAATACTATATGGATTCAAAACTGTCGACTGACTCATTCCAGACACCTCACAATTCCTCCCACCTACAGCAGCATAAACAGCAGGGTCACCCACTCCCATTCTCCCTCCATCCCTTTCTCCCATTCCAGGAGAAACAGCCTGGAATAGGACAGAAAGGTCCAAGCCGGGTAGTGGAGTGCCCGATATCCGTTCCCTCACACCCCCTCCCCCTGCCATGTGGGGAGTACCCTGGTACGAGCCAGAGAGGACAGGGACGCCTCGTGTGGAGATTCTGAAACATCCACGTCCCACCGACCGAGTAAGGAGCAATGTTCAGTGAAGGACAATTCTCACTTTAAACCCACTGGCAGTTCCAACAACAATCCATTCACTGCCAAAAAAAAGCACAGATTCCTCACTGCACAGAGAGGCAGACACAGAAATACACAGAGGTTTTGCTAAACATCCCAATATACGAACACACACAATACTTCCAAGGAGATAGGCATAGACACACGAAGAGACACATAGAGACATATACAGTCACATACAAATAGACACAAACACAGATACAAGCACAGACTGAAACACAGACAGACTGATGTAGACACGCAAATACGCAGATAACAAGCAATGGACACACACACATACACACACACACACACACACACACATATATACACACATACACACACATGCAGGCACACACGCACGCACACACATAGAGACACACAGAAGCACATCAAGACACAGATCGATATATTTTTCATTTGGAAGGGGATCAATGATTCTTGGGAGAATGCAGAAGAATGAGATCGAGGTATATATAAGAAATTATTGAACGGAATTTTAGACTCAAGAGGCTGAATGGCCTCAATCTGCTTATTTCCTTCAGGCTCCTGCGGTATTATGCTATCAGGCATTCTCTTCCTGATACATCAGCAGAGGCTGGATGTGACACATATTAGATTGGAAAGGGTCAGTGGGAATGTGGGACAGTTTTGGTGTCCGGAATGGTTAATCTTTATTCCTAATTCTGCTGTCCTTTTGTCTGAAAAGAGGTGGTGATTTGTTGTTCAGTTAAGACAGTTGAAAAATAACAGCCCCACAATGAAATAAGGACGTCCCTTTCAATTTAGTGTTGTGTTACCTCTGGTGTCCTCATCCTCAGGGAGCAGTGAAGCATTGGTTATTAAATAATTTTCAAGGCTCAGCTCGACTGATCTTTGCTGGACAGAAGAGTCAGTGTTTATAGGGAACAGACAGGAAATGGATGGTCAGACACAATCGAATCAGCAATGAGCATTCTGAATGGTGCAGCCGAATGGACAACCTCTGTCCCTACCCCATGTGTTGTTCCCTCAATCCACCCCCCGTGGCTGTTACAGTGATATACTGCTGCCCCTACCCCATGTGTTGTTCCCTCATTCCAGTCCTTGATGCTGTTACAGGGTTAGGGACCACCCCATGTCAGACAGGATCGTTACAATGAGACACGAGGAGACCATTCTGCCCCTCTAATGAATTACACAGGAATATAGAATGAATAAATTCAGCTCGTTTAGTACATTACACAGCCCAGGAGGAGGCCTTTCAAACTGCCTGAATGGCTACCAGGAACAGGGAATCTGTCGCTAACAGGAAATAGAGAACAGACACAGATGTTTATTTTCAGGCTGCAAAGCTGTAACTGATGGAATACCTCAGAGATCACTAATGACCAATAATCTGTATCAAAGATATGGAGGAAGGGGAGGGAATGGCTTGGAGCTTAGTTAGCTTGTACACCAAGATGGTCATTCAATGTTTCGTCAAATGGAGGTAGTGAGTCTGCAATGTGATATAGACAGGGAAGGTTAGTGAGCAAACCTTCAGCAGAAATAACATAAGGTAAGTTGTCTATGTTGCCATGAAGGATGAAGGATGGTAATCAATTTAAATGTAGAGAGCTTGCAGAATCTGTGATACAAGCGGTTTCCATGTTCTTGGTACATGAATCATATGAAGTCAGTCTGCAGATGAAGCAAGTGATTTGGGAGGTAAATAGAATGATGTTGTTTTTGGCAAAAGGTATCAGGTTCAATCGCAGGAATGTTTAACTGCATCTGTACAGGGCATTGCTGAGACCATACCTGATGCACTGTGTGTAGTTTTGATCTCGTGAAATAAAATGAAAGGATATAATTCATTTCAAAGTGGTTTCCCTTTACTCATTCCTGAATGCCGGCCTTTTGTTATGAGGGATTATCAGTTTCGATCTTAGCTGAGAAATAGTATTGAACCATCCACGACTTTCTGAAAAGTGTATCAGCTCGATGCATAATATCTCTTGAATAAATTTTAAGAAAAAGATGTATTGATATTAACACACATACTATGACGACACCTACCAATATTTACAACTTACACACACACATACCTTTAAATTAAAAAGTGGGAATATTTTTTTTGCAATTGAAAGGAATGACGCACTTGCATATAATCTATAATCAAGTTTTCCAAAGAATGTTCCAGTAGTGTACACATGGTCCAGTTTGGTGTTTAGTTGACATTTTTGTATGTTCCAACACAGAGAGGGTGAAAAATGTTTCCTGCCTGAGAAGCAGCAGCCAATTGATCCCTCTCTCTTACTTTGTTCTGCCCGATAGCCAAGTGTGAGACCAGAAAATCCCTGAGTTATCTTGACCACTTGTGAAGGATTCCCCGTGAGGATTCAGTGGAGTCTCTCCACTGAATGAAACAAAGGAGAATTCAGCCAAATGCAACTGTTCTCGAAAGAAATCCCACTACCAGTACATTTTGTGAGCAGAATATCTTCAAAGGCAGAATAACATTAGGGGCACTCTACCATCTTACATTTATTCAAAGTTGAATTTGGTGACATTTGACAGACAAGTCAATTTAGGAAAATGGGAAACAGGCAGAAAAGTGCTGCTGATACCACAATCACATCACCCATGATCTTTGTGCGTGGTGGAACGATGACAAAGTGTCTAATGGCCCACTCCTGCTGCTCAGCCCTATGTTCCATTCAATCCCTCACCGTTCCTGCACTGAGCAGATCGAGGCCACTTCCTACAAATACCTGATCCACAGTAGCACAGGATATCATTCATTCCCTCCAGACTATAACGTATGGTTTGGTGTGGGTTGGAAAATGTTATTGGGAAATAGAGGTTCAGTTCGAAAGACGCCTCGAGTCTCTTTACACATTGTCTCCTCTCTGCAACTTGTGATTTATTTGTTGGTCATATTACAGGCCCAGATTCCCTGTGAATACAGCCCCCATAACTCACCCAGAGATGACTCACAAAATACTTTACTCTCTCAAATTGTAATATTCAATAACAGAACGTTCAGGAAAATTACAACCATTAACTTTGTAATTACAGAATATGAGGACATGAGGAACAGGATCGGTAATTCGGACGATCAAGCCATTGTATACAATCATGCCTGAACTTTTGTTGACATCAACTCCCCCTTAATGCCCAATTCTTCACACACCTTAGCTCTCTGACGTCTAACTTCCATCTATATCCTCCTTAAATACTTTCAGTGATGTAGCTCCAATAACTCTGTAGCCTCGATAATTCCTGACAGTGATTACCCCCTGTGAGAGGCAAACACTTCCTACACCGTCGCCTATTGATATGAACAAGAGGTGAACACAGGGGCTCAGGAAAGAGTGTATGGCTTTGATATCAATGCAGCATTTGACTGAGGATGGCATCGAGACCACCTACTTACTTGAGCTGAATGGGAATCAGTTGTAGCCTCCCAATTGTCTGGGTCTTTCAGAGCACAAAGAAATATGCTTGTGGTCAGTGCCCAATAATCCTCTCAGTTCCGGGACATCTCTGCAGGAGATCCTCAGGTTAACGTCCTCAGCATAAACATCTTCAGCTGCTCCATCAATGTCTTTCCCCATCATAAGATCTGAAGTGGGGATGATGACTGAAGATCAGACAATGTTCAGAACATTTTGTCCCCCATCAGCTCCTGAACTATTCTGTGTCCATGTGCAGCAAGACCCGGACAGCATTCTGGTTTGTGCTTTTAAAGTGTCGGTAACATTCATGTAACAGCACGGCCCAGACACTGCACATTTCTACAGTTAAAGGAGGAGCTCACTCACTATCTCAAATTGATTATACACGGATATGTGGAAGCCATTCAGCAAACTACTGAACAAGAAGAGGGACAACCCATTCAATCCTCCTGCCTGTTCCACAGAAATAGAAGGGGTCTGTCAGTTCATCGAGCTGTTAAACAGGAACAGGAAGAGCCCAATCAGACCCTTAAACCTGTTCCATGAGACCAGGAGGAAGCTATTCAGCCCCACGAGACAGTTATACTGGAACAGGAGGGTGTCATTGATAGTCCAACATGACAAACCAATGAAACCGAGACTGAACTGATAGAGGGCTCTATTGTGTTAATCTTGGTTCCACTATTTGTAGAACGTGTGCTACCTTAACACGATTTGCTGGCAGTGAGGAGGGAAGACAAATGTTTTGTGTCAAGTCTCAAGGAGGCATCTTTCATCTCCGAGAATACACACACATGATCTCCATGGGGGTCAAATGTTGCTGGGAAGAGTTAACTCTTTTATAATGAAAGTCTTGTGGCTGCTGTCGTGATTATGGATGACATGACGTTCATTACAGGATCACACACCAATTGAACTGTACTAATGTTTGGAGAGTTTTTTCAAAACCCTGAACCTCTCTCTCTCTCTCTCTCTCTCTCTGTCTCAATCAAAATAGTGAGGTCATGCGGTTGGGTGGAACGTTCGCAGAGGCTCTTAAACTATCGAGAATCATGTAACACGAGTGAGAAAAAAAGCCATGGAATTCATCTCCGTATCAGTGACTGTTTAGAACATCATGAGTGTTTGTCCATCCCCCTTAAGGTTCAATGCAATCACCTCCTATTCTCTCACTGAGCTTCACTCAGTGCTCATGGTGCCATCATCCCAGTGATTAGTCTAGTGAAACTTGGGAGAAAATCTATCCACAGTACCCCAAATACTGCCTCAACAACACTCTCAGGCATTGTCAAAAACATCTTTTCTCTCACTTGGACATCGCCATTTCTTTCCTGTGCCACAAAAAGCCATTCAATGGGAGAATTTCAATGAGATTGAATACACCTAATATAGGGGATAATCACGTGCCTGAATGGAAATGAGATGTAGCAAGACATAAAACAGGCAGAGAAAGGGAGCTATCTTTACCTTGTTCTTCTCTCACAGGATGTATGAAGCCCTGCTCAGGGCAGCATGTTGTGCAGACCTTGAACTGAGTGGCTAGTTCAGCTGTTCCACAGGACTGTAAAGAGTGAAACGCATAGCTATGTTTTTGTAGTGTTACAACACAGGATAAATCTTCCTGCTTAATTAAAAGCAGTTATAGAAAAAAAGATTTATCCCATGCAGTAATCTGTGATAATTCTAGAGTCCAAATCCATTTAAAGTAAAAATTAACAACTTTATTTCTTAAAGTATAACAGAGTAATAAACGAACAACTATTTACAACTTCTTCCTCTGACCTGTCTTTTACCTTTCCCCTCCACAATACTAGTCCGATAAGACTCCGAATTAAGATTTATGAAACAAAATTCGTATCTCAAAACCAGGAAGCTTTCGGTTTTCTCCATATTCCTGTCTTCTTTTCTTCTTGGGGACTCTGCTTCACCAGTTACTAATCAATAAAGGTATCTATAGGAGACCTATTTTTCAGGCAGTCTTTCAATGCTGGTAGTTTGGCAGTTCTCCTCTCAATTGTTCAATTTTCCATGGTCTTGTACTGCCAAACTATTGGATTGTATCATTAGTTGTTAAGATTGTCAATATAATAAATTGATACTTGGTTGGAGGTGGGTATTTTGGGGTATAATTGAAAATGTTTTGCTGAATTTGTTTTGAAACAATGAGCTAATCGGGTTGTTTGACCAAATGTTACATTATATCTATTTTTTCAGAACTCTTTCTGCTGTCAGGTAGTTATTGTTGGTAATTAATTCTCTCAAATGTACAGTACACCCACGTGTTCATCACAGAAGTCACACGGAAACCTGACGAGGGAACCATGACACATTGACTTCCCTAAATGACTTGTGGCAAGCAGATTGATTTTTATAACAAATGATAATTGTTGCTTTTAAACTCCCAAATTTCCTTCATGAGATATCAACAGACCATCATTCTGTGGCTCTAGATTATGGGTCAATGTCTTTCCCACCATAAACTATGTGCAGAGAACAAGTTAAACATTCTTAATAGCAATTATTCAGTGACGGACATGTGGTTGCAAGGAATGTAAACTGTTGCATCCAGATTGAACAAAGGCACAAATGGTTTATTCAGATATTGCACTGAGACTGAGGACGAGACTGGGATATAATGATGGTGGTATTGGTCAGGATTGTTGAGTGGGGAGGACATGGAGATGCAAATCTGTGAAGGACAAAATTGATTATGGAGTTTGAGATGAGTCTGGTTCCTTCTCGCATATCAGTGAGTAATTTTTAAATCGTAGTTTGATAGTTATAATATATAAAGAAATGAATTTTTGTTTGGAACTGAAGATATTGACTTGCACTTTCCAAAATGTACTTATTATGAGAAGACGTTCAATTCTATCCAGTTTAGTAGGCAAATATAATAACTTACCAGGAACTCTGACTATCGCGAGGATGGGATATTAACCACCTTGAATAATCCAAAGGATAACCTGGTTTTGATATGCTAATGATATCCAAGGCTGAGAAAGCCAGTAAAGACCCAAGGATAAACTCACGTCCATTGTTGGAACATTCCAGTCTAATGTTCTCAGATTCAGATCCATTGTTGGAACATTCCAGTCTAATGTTCTCAGATTCTGATCCATTGTTGTAACATTCCAGTCTAATGTTCTCAGATTCTGATCCATTGTTGGAACATTCCAATCCTTGGTCCTCAGATTATGAACAATCATTGCAACGTTCCTGTCTAATGTTCTCAGAGTCTGATCTTTCCTCCCCCTCTCTTTCGAGCTGCTGATCCCTGTTCGTGCTGTCAGTGATGTTACTACTCACACGATGGGATAACACATTGAATAGAGCCCATTTATCTTTCAACGATGAAAACTCTGTACTGTGATAATTAGGATTCATGGAGATGGACATTAATCACAGTCACTGTACAAATATCTCAGTTTAAGCCATTTGAGCTCAATATTGATTTTATTAAAATTCCAAAGAACGTTTAAAATTTACTCATTTAGCTTGGGATATGTGGGGGTGGCTGAGCGACGGAATATTGGAGATGGTAGATTGATTGTGTGTAATCATTTAATCTGCCTTGGATATGCGAGTAATGTCAAAGGATTGTCAGAAGATAAACAAGTTTCTCCGTTTATAAATGGAAACGTACAGTCTTTAACTTCTGATCAGTGATTATAATGTCAGTAAAATATGGAGAGAACTTTTCTCGTCCATAATCTAACAGGCAAATGTGTCTACGACAACATGAGTTATAACAGACAAATGACATGGATATGTTAACAGAGAATATGATGTGTTACACAATTCAGCTGGTTAGTCGAGGATTAGAGAGGGCAGGTGAGGGTCATGCTGTTAATGTTGTCGATGTTAATCAACTGTGATTAAGGGTCATGCACTGGTTTTCAGTTTCAGTGTGATTATGATATTGGGGACATGGCTGCTGAGACTGGAGGGGTTGGGGGGACATGATATTTCCCAGTCATCGGTATTGGGATGTTACTCTTTATAAGTCATAAGAAGATCAAATTCCAGGATACATCTCCAATGAGGAATGAGGAGAGCCAATATTAACCATATGACCAGAATACATTGGAGCAGATATTTGGCCTTTCAGCCCATTGAGCCTGCTCCGCCATTCAAAGATGGCTACTAAGCTTCTCAATCCCATTCTTCCGGTTTCTATCCGTATTCCTTCATCCCCTTTACAATCAAGAAACTGTCTGTCTTACTCTCAGATATACTCAATTACCTGGCCTCGATAGCCTTCTGTTGCAGTGCATTCCCTAGATTCACCACTCTCTGGCTGAAGAGGTTCGTCTTTATCTGTGTTTGAAAGGGTCTTCTCTTTACTCTGTCGCCTCAGATTCTAGTCTCCCCTCCATTGGAAATATCTTCCCAAAATCCAACCTGTCCAGGTCATTCAATATTCTTTAAGTTTAAATTATACCTTCTAACATCCTTCTGAACTCCATCAAATATAGATCCAGAGCCCTCAGATGTTCTTCATGTGTTAATTTTTTTCATTCCTGGGGCCATTTTCCTGAATCTCATCGGAAAATGCTCCAGGGCCAATGCATTCTTCCTGAGATATGGGACCAAAACCTGTGCACAATTATCCAAATGTAACCTGACAACAATCTTATAGAGACTCAGAAGTACATCCGTGCATTTATATTCATGCCCTCTTGAAATAAATGGAATGCTGTCCTCTGCCTTCCAAACTGCTGACAACCTCTAGGTTTACCTTTCAAGATCCTTGGACTAGAAACTCCACCCCTCCCCCAACCCCCCTCCCAGTCTTCTGAACTTGCTCGCTATTTAGAAAATAGTCCATGCCTTTATTTTTCCTGGCAAACTGCACGACCTCACACTTGCCCACGTTATACTCCATCTGCCACTTCTTTGCTCACTCCCCTAACCTGTGCAAATCCTTCAGCAGAAGAAAGTGAGGACCGCAGATGCTGGAGATCAGAGTCAAAAAGTGTGGTGCTAGGAAAGCACAGCCAGTCAGGCGAACGCTGAGGAACAGGATATTTGACGTTTCAGTCATAAAGCCTTTATCAGGAATGAAGTGGGTGGGCGGAAGGAGGTTGAGATATGAATAGGAGGGGCTGGTAGGAAGTTAGCTTGGAAGGCGATGGCTAAATGAAGGTGAGTGGTGAGAATGGAAGGTGGAGTGAATAGATGGGAAGGAAGATAGACCACAGGCGGTGCACAGTTGGCGGATTAGATCTGGGATAAGGTGGAGGGAGGGGAGATGAAACTGGTGACATTGTGCTGGATACCGTGTGTGTGAAGGGTCCCAAGGTGGAAGACGATGCTGGCTAGAATGTGGCAGTGGAGGAGGCCAAGAACTTGCATGTCCTTGGAGGAGTGGTAGGGAGAGGCGAAGTATTCAGCCACAGGAAAGTGGGGTTGTTGGTTGTGTGATGGAGAGTGTTCTCTGAAGCGTTCTGCAAGTTGACGTCCTGTATCCCCAGTGTAGAGGAGATCGGGAGCAATGGACAGAGTAGATAACGTGTTTTGATGAACAGGATATTCTCTGCCTGATGTGGAAATATCATTTGGGATCTTGGCTGGAGGTGAGGAGGAAGTTGTTGGCACAGGTTTCATACCTCTTGCCATGGCAAGTGAAGGTGCCGGGAGTGGAAGTTGGCTTGTTGGGGTATGGGAGGGGGACGCGTAAACCTAATGAGGAAATGGTCTCTGCAGAATGCTGATAGGGGTGGGGAGTGAAGTATATCTCTGGTGGTGTGGTCTGACTGTTGGTGGCAGAAATGGTGGAGGATGATGCGTTGTATCCTGAGGTTGGTGGTCTGGAAGGCGAGCATCAGAGGGGTGCTAGAGGGTGCTACTGCACCCTCCTGCAGCCGAACCATTTCTTCGATGCTACCTATCCCTCTATTCCATCTTTGCATTGTTTGAAAACCTAGCCGGACTGCCCTCAGTTCCTTCATGTAGACCATTAATGCACAAAGCGAATTTTGTGGTCCCAACACTGAGTCTTGAGGAATACCACTTGGCACTGAATACCATCCTGAGGAGACACTTTTATCCCCACTCTCTGCTTTCTGTCAGACAGCCATGCAACTATCAAAGATAGCACCTTGCCTGTAACACCAGGGGCCCTAATCTTCCTTAATAGCCTCCTGCATGGCACCTTATCAAAGGAATTTAGAGAAGCTGGTGGATAACATCTACTGGTTCTCCTTGGTCAAATCTGCTCGTTACTCCATCAAAGTATTCCAGCAGTTTTGTCAGGCATGAGCTCCCATTGATGAAACAATGCTGACTTTGCACTATTTTAGTAAATACTTCCAAGTATTCAGAAATCCCATACTTCAGGATAGATTCCAGGATGTTACTCACAACCAAGGTTAGGCTAATCAGTTTGTAATTTTCCATCTTCTGCCTAACTCCCTTATTAAATGGTGTGTCACGTAAGCAATTTTCCAGCCTTTCCAGATTTTAGTCATTCCTGAAAGATTACCACTTTCACTTTCACAACCTCTTCAGCTATCTCCCTTACAATGCTGGGGTGTAGTCCATATGGTTCAGGTGATTTCTCCAAATTCAGGCCATTCAGTTTTCTAGCATGTTCTTCTTGGTGATGACCACCATACTCAGCTCTTCCCTCTCACACTCTTCAATTTTTGGAAAATTACTCGTGTCTTCCACCATGAACATTGATGCAAAGTTGCTCATTCATTTCTTTGTTTTCCACGACTGTCTCTCCAGCATCATTTTCCAGTGGTCCATATTAACTATTGCCTGTCTTTTGCACTTTATATGTCTAAAGAACCTCTTACAGTCTCCTTTCTATTACTGTTTAGCTTACATCCATATGTAATCTTCTCTGTCTTTTTTGCCTCTATTAGTCTTTGTAAGTTTCCCAATTCTCTAGTTTCCCATTGCCCCTCGCCACATTATACGCTTGCTCTTTTGCTTGTGTGCAATCCCTGAATTCACTCGTCATCCTGGCTGTCGCATCCTCCCTGTACCATGCCTCTATTCCTCGGCAAGAATCTCTGCTGTGTCTCCTGAATTAATCTTGGAATCTGCTGCCATTGCTGTTCCCCCGTCATTCATGCTTGACCCCTCTCCCAATCAATTCTACCCAGCTTCTCCCTTATGCCTCTGTAGTTGCCTTTATTCAGCTGAAATACTGTTATCTCTGATTCTATCTTCTCTCTCTCTCTCAAATTGCAGAATAAATTCAACCATGTTCTGATCATTGCTTCCGAAGTTTACCTTCACCCTAATCTCCCTTACGAATCCTGCGTCATAAAATCCAGTATCATCTGTGCCCGAGTGGGCTCCACCAGAAGTTGCTGCAAAAAGCCATCTTCTAAACTTGCCTAAAATTCCCTTTCTTGTGAACCACTAGCAATCCAATGTTCCCAGTTCCTCTACATACTGAAATCACTCATGATTACTGTACTTTGCCTTTCCTACACATCTTTTTTATCTCCAGTGTATCTTGTGCCCCAGCTCCTGACTACGCTTTGGAGCCCTGTACAAGACTTCAACTGTGGTATTCTTACCTTTGTGGTTCCTCAATTCTACCCACGCAGATTCTACACCATCTGACCTTACTTCCTTTCTTACTATTGATTTAATTTAATTTCTTACTAATAATGCAAATCCATCCCCTCTGCCCACCTGCCTATGTTTTCGATTGGATAAATATCCTTAAATATTCAGATCCCCTTGCAGCCACATCTCCGTGATGTCCATCGCTTCATACCTGCCGATTTAATTCTGCGCCACAAACTCATTTACCTTATTCCTTATACAGCATGCATTCAGTTATAACCCCTTAAGTCCTGCATTAACCGTCCCTCTTCTCATTGTCATTCATTTGTGCAGTGCCCTTGAAGTTTGATATTTTAAACATTTCCAGATGCTCTATCCGATTTGTGTCTGTGCTGGAGATTTTAATAACCTCTCCTGAGTTCTATACTCTTACCTCCTCTTTTAATTTAGCTTTTCTAATTAAACCCTATAACTGCACCCCCACCCCGCACACACACACACTCCTAATCAGTTTAAAGCTCAGTCTGCAGCCCTGGTTAGGATTCACTCGGATTCTGGTCGCAACACTGTTCAGATGATGACTGTCCCATCTGAGCAGGCTCTTTCTTCCTCAGTAATAAAATGTGTTTATTCAACACAAAATACAAGGATGAAAAAGCTTTTCCGTACATACCAAAATATGAAAACTACAAAAAGACAATATTGTTAAAATACACTTACGATGTTAAGCTATATAAATTGTAATGTGAATTACAGAACCATGGAAGTGGTGTGCAAACTTTATCAATCATTATTTGACCCACAGCTGAGATCCTGATTTCCCCTCTGCCAGTGATTCCCTTCACTGAGATTCCACCCTGCATCTCACGCAGTGTCTAGAGGGGCTACAAGTTCCTGTTGGCCCAGAATATTTAAATTAATCCACCTTCTCCCTGGAACCAATCTATTGGTCTATTGGATTGTGTTTAGCTGTCAGCAAATCAGCTCTGGGATGTTATTGGCGATAAATGATCTGGGATGACAGCCAGTATCAGCATGGTGTTCAGAGGGTATGGCACCAGACAAAGGGCTTACAGTCTGTGAGAGTTTCCAAGAAAAGTTTCTATGTATTTCTCCTCATTCTGTCTCCTAATCTAACTTCACATTTGTCTGAAACCCCTGGCTCTCACTCACTCTGTCACTCCTTTTTTTCATTTTGTTTATCTTACTTCACTGTCTTTCTCTCTGTTTATTTCTCTCCCTCTCAGTCTAGCTCCGATCATTCCCTCTATTTTCAAGTTGTCAAGTTGGAGAGCTCATGGACACATGGTGGGCCGAATGGGCTGCTTCTGTGTTGTATTAATTCTGAAGTTCTCTGACCAATAGTAACAGGTTTTGGTGCCTGGAGAGACAAGCTGGTCCAGTGAAGGGCACAGTGGACAATTAACCATTATCTCTTCCTATTTTCTGACATGCAGCGAAATCAAAATATCTACTCAAACAAACAAATTCCTCGTATTAAAATCAGCACACTTCAGACTGGCAGGCCACTGTGATCAGTACCCTCTGTTTTTATGCTGTTCTTAGCTGTACTGGGTTTAGTCTCCAACTCCCCCTCAGTCACTGTACCTGTGGACCTACTGCTGTGGTTCCACACACCCCTCCCCCACCGCCGCCACACACAAGTTTAAACCCTCGTAAAGGACAATAGCAAACCTGCCTGCCAGGAGATTGCTGCCAGTTCAAGTCCATCCCGTCCATCTTGTTTATATCCTACCAACCCGGGAGTCCCAATGATCCACACATCGGAGATTGTTATCAGTTCATGTGCATCCCGTTCTTCTTGTGTGTATCCTGCTGACCCGTGAATCCCAATAATCCACATATCGTAAATTGCTGCCAGTTCAGGTTCATACTGTCCTTTTTGTGTATATCCTAGCGACTCGGGTATCCCAATGATCCACATATCAGAAGTGCTTCCTCCCCGACCAGCACTTTGATCGTGTATTTAACTGTGCGACCTTACGATTCGTCACCTCACCCGCACGTGACATATTCTAATGTCCCCAAATTTCAAATATCCTTTCAGCACAACTCTAGCAAGGCCTTTTATTTAAACTGGATAGACTTGATAATAAAAACTTAAGTGTGACGTCAAGAAAGTGAGACCCCTGAATCAGTCCAATGACCACCGGATCTGATATCTATCCCCGCCACCAAACCTGTTTGACAAGGCATACATATGGACCATCTATTTGCAGTTGGACGAGGATAAACGAAGATTAGTAAATGTCACAGCAGATGGATGTAATTCAGCTTGTTTACTCAGCTTTGTTATTAAATTGGATTCTAGTTATACTGTTCCTTTCAATGGCAGGGTTTTTACTCAGAATCCCCAGCGGGTCAGAAAGTTCCCAGTGTCGTCGTGTGCACAGTCCTGCAAAGGGAGTATCCAGTACCAGGCAATGGGGTGTGGGGAGTCCCAGGGGTGGCACAGGAAAGGCTGCATGTAGTGACGATGGACTGAGGGAACTGAGAGAGAAGGAATGGGGATCCAGGGACACTGCACTCAGGCAAGTGGTCGGGCAATGTTCCTAAATACCTAGAGGAACCCGGGAACCACGGCTGCTTTTACAAAAACCTTTCAAATTTGCTGCATTTCTCCATCAAACAAAAGCAAAAATACTGTAGATGGTAGAAATCTGAAGCAAACACTGAGACGTACTGTGGAGAGCGAAATGAGTTAATGCTCCCAATGTAGACACGGGAAGAATGTACAAAGTCCATGCAGGCAGGGTCCAGAGATTGGAAATGAACCCAAGTCCCTAGCACTGTGAGGCAGCATTGCTGTGTCGCATAATGCCCAACGATGGATAATTGGGGATAGTATAGTTAAAAGCATAGATACTGTTCTCCGTGATCGGGATTGAGAGTCCTGAAGGTTGTGTTGCCTAACTGGTACTCGGGTTTGGGATATGTCATCTGGATGGCAGAACTTGGAGCGGGAGGGGAATGATCCAGTGGTCAGGGTCCGTGTAGGTACCAACGGCTGGACAAACAAATGACGATGAGAAGATCGACGGGTAATACAGGACTGAACTATTATATCGGAATACATGCAAATGAGGAATAAGGCAAATGAGCTTGTGCCTCATCCATACATTGGCAGGTACGACAGAGTGGGCATTACAGTGACTTCGCTCCAAGAGGATTAGGATTGGGAGCTGAATATTCAAGGATATTCATCCTGTCGAAAAGAGAGATAGGTGGACTGAGAGATAGAGTTATCTCAGTATCAAGAATGGTACTGAATCAATAATCATTAATAAGAAATGAAATAAGGTCAGATGGTGTAGAATCTGTGTCGGTAGAATTGAGGAATCAAAAAGGTGAAAAAAATGCTGTTGGAGTTATATACAGGGAGCTGGGGTGTAAGATACACCAGGAGCTAGAAAGATCTGTAGGAAAGGCAAAGTCACAGTAATCATGTGGGATTTTTTTATACAGCTGGACTGGGAATTCAGATTGATAGTGGTTGGCAAGAAAAAGAATTTGTGGAATGTCTACGAGATGGCTTTTTGGAGCAGTTTGTGCAGGCAAACTGGATGAGGGGAGCTTAAGGTGACAGTGGTCATAATATGATTGAATTTACTCTGCAATTTCAGATGGAGAAGTTAGAATCAGAAGTAACGGTATTACAGCTGAATAAAGGCAATTACACAGACATGAGTGAGGAGGTGGTTAGAATTGACTGGGAGACGGGCCCAGCAGGAAAGCAATGGCAGGAGATTTTTGGAATAATTGAGGATACAACAGAGACTTATCCTGAGAAAAAAGGGGCTTGTATAGGGAGGATGGGACAACGATAGCTGACGAGGGAAGTCAGGTATAGCATAAAAGCAAATGATATAATGTGGCAAAGTGCAGTGGGAAACCTGAGGATTGGAAAACTTACAAAGACAAAACAGAGGGCAAACAAAATAAAATAAGGAGGGATACTATTAAATATGGGGGCAAGCTAGCCAGTAATATAAAGGAAGACTGTAACAGTTTCTTTCGATATATAAAGTACAAAAGAGAGGCAAAAGTGAACATTGGATTGCTGGAAAATGGTACTGGAGAGATAGTAGTGGGGAACGAGAAAATGGCCAAGGAACTGAATAATTACTTTGCATCAGCTTTCATGGTGGAAGGCACGAGTAATACCTTAAACATTCAAGAGATTGAGGGGCCAGAACTGAGTATGATGGCCCCCACCGTGGAGAACATGGTAGAAAAAAATGCAATGGCCCGAAGGTGGTTAAATAACCTTGACCAGATGGACTACATCCCAGTATTATAAGGGAGATAGCTGAAGAGGGAGAGGAGGCAATCGTGGTGATCTTTCAGGAATCACTAGAGTAAGGAACGATCCCAGATCACTGGAAAAACACTAACGTGACACCCCTTTTTAACAAAGGAATAAGGAAAAAGAGAAAAAAACCCACCATGAATAGTTTAACCTCTGTCAAGGGTAAGATCCTGGAATCCATTGTGAATGATGAGATTTCTGAATACTTGAAAGTGTTTGGTAAAATTGGGCAAAGTCGGCATGATTTTATCAAGGGAAGTTAATGTCTGACAAATCTATTGGAATTCTTTGAAGAGGAAATAAGCAGGCTTGACCAAGCACAACCAATGGTTGTTATCCACCTGGAATTCAAGAAGGCCTTTGACAAAGTGTCACACAGGAGATTACTGAATATGACAAGGGTCCGTGGTGTTAGAGGCAAGGTAGTGGCATGGATAGAAACTTCACTGTCAGGCAGAAAGCAGAGAGCGTGGATAAAAGAGTACGGTGACAAGTGATGATGCAGAATGCTCAGTGTTGGAATCATAACTTTTTACTTGTTACATTAACAATCTAGATGAGGGAACTGAGGGCACTCTGGCTAGGTTTGCAGATAATACAAAGATAGGCAGATGGACAGATCATACTGAGGAAGCAGAGAGGCTGAACAAGGATTTGGACAGGTAAATAGATCGTCAGATGCATTCCAACGTTGGAAAGTGTGTGGCCATGCACTTTGGCATGAAGAATAGAGGCATGGTCTATTTTCTAAATGGCGAGAAAATTCAGAAATCTGAAGTGCAAAGGGACTTGGGAGTTCTAGTGCAGGGTTCTCTCGAGGTCAGCTTGCAGGTTGAGGCAGTAGTTAGGAGGGCAATTGCAATTATGATTGGGAACATTTACTCCGAGTAGAATTGCATATAAGAACTGACTGTATACCGCTCTGGTCAGACCACATTTGGAGTATTGTGCTCATTTTTGTGCTCCATATCTCAGGAGGATGTGCTGGTCCTGGAGCGTATTCAGAAGATTTTCACGAGAATGTTCATAGGAATGAAAAGCTTATTGCATGAGGAATGTATGAGTAATCAAGTTTGTGTCTATAATTGATAAAAGTTTGAAAGGATGAGAGGGAATGTAATTGAAATAGACAGAATACTGAATGACCTGGAGAGAGTGGATGTTGGTAAGATGCTTCCATTGGACAAGGATCCGAGGGCTCAGCCTTAGATGAAAGGGAACACCTTTTGGAACGGTGATAAGGAGAAAGTTATTTAACCATAGAATGGTTAATCTTTGAAATTTATTGCCACAGCAGGCGGTGGGGGCAGGTCATTGAGCAGATTTGAGCCGGAGATAGATAGTTTTTGATTATCTAGGGGATGAAGGGTTATGGGGAGAAGGTCGGAGAATGGGTTTAAGAAATCTATCAGTGATGATTGATTGACAGAGCAGACCTGATGGGCTAACTGTCCTTATTTAAGCTCCAATGTCTTATAGTCTTCTGGTCTCAACCTTAAGGAAGTACCTTGCATATCTGAGAAGATAGATTCATATTCTTCATGAAAGTCAGAAGCTGGCGGGAATAGTTTACTGTTTTAGAATGAAGGTAGTGTGGCTGCTGTCGGGTTGGTGGATAATATGACATTCAGTGCAGGATCACACACCAACTGCCCTTTATTAAAGTGGGGAGAGTTTATTGAATACCTGGACCTCTCCCGTCTCTCTCATGGGGAGTAGGGGATGGGGTCGGTGGGCGTAACTTCCGCCCAGGCACTAAAACTATGCTGAATCATGCATTCTGAGTGAAATAGCAGTCATGGAATTTATCACCTTCTCATTGTCTGTTTCGAATATAAGGAGTGATTGTCCATCCCTTTCAGTGTTCAATGCAATCACCTCTTATTCTCTCACAGCGCTACAGATCAACCTTCACTCACTCCTCATGGTGCCATCATCCCAGGGATTAATCTGGTGGAACTCATCATCACTCTCTCTGTGACAAGGAGATCACGCCATATCAAGGAAATAAAATCTGCCCACAATACCCCAAATACTGCCTCAACAACACTCTCAGGTTTGATCACAATAATTCCTTTCCCTCACTTAGCTGGCTCCAATTCTTTCTTGTGACACAGGAAACCATTCATTTACAACACACTGTCACTGGTGTAGAATTTAAAAACATCCTTACATCTGTAGGTCAGCATCAATGAATCCAGCACCAGAGGTGCCCATGGAGATGGACATCACACTTCGGAGAGACTCAGTCACAAAAAATAATCTAAAAAAGTGAATGGCTACCTACCTGAATGGAAATGAGCCATTGGAATATGGGATGCAGGCAGAGGAAGGGAGCTACCTTTCCTTTTGTCCTGCTGTCATGGGGTGTGTGCAGCCATGGTCAGGCCAGCATGTTATGCCGATCTTGAACTGAGTGGCTGGTTCAGCTGTTCCAAAGGACAATTTATAGTAAAACAAATTGCCGTGGGTTTGCAGTTAAATAGAGACTTGACCACAGAAGGATGACCCACTACCTTCTCTAATGGGCATAAGACCAGCCGATATCAACAGATTATTATTTTGTGGTTCTAGAATACGAGCCAATGACGTGACCCACCATACACTGTCTGCCCATCTTTCAGATTATGTGCAGGGACCAAGTTAAACATCTCAACTGCAATTATTTTGCAATGGACACGTGGTTAGAAGGGAGTTGAAACAGATGTATCTGGAATTAAAAAAGGCACAAACGATGGTTTATTCAGGAATTGTACTGAGGCTGAGGAGGAGACTGGAACGTCTTAATGGTACTGGACTGGGTTGGTATGTGGGGAGGATATGGAGATGTACACTTTGCAGGAGAAAATGAATCAAAGAAGTTGAGAAGAGTGTGTCTTATCCTCGCGTATTGGTGAGTAATTTGTAAATGATAGTTTGCTAGTTATAATTTCTAAGGAATGGACTCTTTGGTTGGAGCTGAAAACGTTGGCTTGAACCTTTCCAAAATCTGCATATCATCAGCATCGATTCAGTTCAGATTTCACTAAACAGACAGAGTGACTTTCCAGGAACACCAGCTATAGCAAGGATAAGATAGTAACCAGCTTGAATAACCATCAGTACATCTTCAATCCGCGATGCTAATGATATCCAAGGCTGGGAAAGCCAGTAAAGACCATAGGATAAACTCCTATCCATTGTTGGAAAATTCCAGTCTAATGTTCCCAGATTTCCATCTCTCCTGCCCTTCTCTCTGAAGCTGCTAATCCCTCTTACTGCTGTTGGACATGCCCCCGCTCACACTATGGGATAAAACACTGAAAGTATTCCCTTATTGACAGAAAAGAGAAACTCTCTTGTGACGCATATGATTCATGGAGACTGAAATAATTACAATCGCTGAACATATAGCTCCAGTTAACCCCTTTGAATTCAATGCTACTTTATTAAAATTCAAAATAACGTTGAACTTTTATGCATTCTGGGTGTGATATGCGAGTATGACTGAAGGAAGGAATGTTGAAGATGGCAGATTGATTGTGTGTCATCATTCAGTCAGCCTTGGATATGAAAGTAATGCCAAAAGTTTAAGGGAACATAAACATGCTTCTCTGTTCATAAATACAGAAATAAATCCCGTAACTACTGATCAGTCATTGCAATGTCTGTAAAACATTGAGAAAACAACTATCATCCATGATGAGATAGCAAAATCTGCCAATAAAGAAAACCCTGGGTTACAACAAACAAACGGCATGGATACGTTAACAGAGAATTGCACATGGCCAACACAGTTCAGATTGTTATTCCAGGATCAGAGGGGCAGCTGTGGGTCATGCTGTTGATGTTATCGATGTTAAAGAACTGTCATGAAGTGTCATTTAATGGTCTTCAATTACATTGTGATTATGATGTTGGGGAAAAGACAGAAGACAGAGAGGATTGGGGGACATAGCTGATTAGACTGGGTGGAGGAACAATGATGTTCCCCATTTACCAGAATTGGAATGTTACTCTTTATAACTCATATGAAGACCAGATTCAAGAATACATCTACAATGAGGAATTAGCAGAGATAATATTAATGAAATGCATTTATGCAATATAAAATACAGGAAGAAAATGCACCCACCAATATATGCAAAGTACAAAGAGATAAAGTTATTAAAATACACTCCTGATATTGAGCTATATAAATTGAAATGTGAATTACATAAGTAGGAAAGTGGTGTGCGAACTTTATCAATCATTATTTGCCCCACAGCTAAGATCGTGATTTCATCTCTGTCAGTGAATCCCCTCACTGAGATTCTTTGTCCTAGTCTCTCATACAGTATTGGTGAGGGGTGTGTGTAGGGACGGGTGTCGTGGAGGCGGCGTGGTGGTTATCATTTCCTGCTGCTCTTGGCACAGTCTCTTTAAAAACTCTGCTTTATCCATAAAATCTATTGGCCTAATGGGTTCTGTTTAGCTGTCAGTAACCCAGCTCTGTGATATTGTTGGAAATAAATAATCTTGGATTACAGCCAGTATCAGCACAGTGCTCATAGTGTATGTCGCCCAGTCAAAGGGCTTGCCGTCCAGAGGAATTTCTAAGTAAAGCTTCTAACTTCTGTCTGTCCATATTTATCTACCGTAATGCAGTCTTCTGATCTATCTAACTTCACCCTCATCTAACACCTCTTCCTCTCGCACTCAGTCAGTCGCTCCCCTTTCTATCCTCTCTCAGTTTATCTCCCTTCACTTGCTTTCTCTCTCTTTCTTTCTCTCTCACACAATCTCTCTTCAAACACTCTCTTTATCTCCAATTGTGCAGTTGGAGAGCTTGTGACTCTACGATGGGCTGAATGGCCTCCATCCATGCAATAATAATTGAGGTTCTCTGACCCACAATAAATACTTCCTGGACAGACATGCCGGTCCGGTGACAGGTACAGTGCACAATCACCCATTATCTTTTCCTGCTCTTCTCTGGTGTACAGCTGTCTTGGAATGTCTGTTCAAGCAAAACAGACTGAATGAAATTCGAGCAGTCGAAAAGGCGTTCATAACTGTGTATTTCAATCAGGATGTAATGAAGGATGAGATTGCAGAATAACATAAGCAATGAAAGAAAAACAGGGCAACACAAGAAATGGCAGCTGAGTACAACATGTGGTTCCAAATAGGTCTCATGGTATTACCAATAGATTATCAATCCAGAAAAATCAGCTCCTGTTCTGTGGATCCAAGTTGATTCCCACCACTGCAGACGGTGGAAATTAAATTCAATAATGTAAAAATATCCTTGCAAATAAGGATCGACTGATGGGAATGAAATCATTGCCGATTGTCAGAAAAATCCATCTCTTTCACCAATATCCTACAATGAAGGAATCTTCCGTCCTCACCTGGTCTGGCTGACATGCAACTCCAGACCCAAAGCAATGTCATTGACTCTCAATCGCCCCCTGAAACGGTATCGTGAGTCATTCAGTTGTACTAATCGCTACAAAGTTTCAAATAAATGAAACCGAATGGACCACCTGGCATCGAAATGGGCACCGGAAAAGTCATCATTAGAAACATCACTGTAGAACCTGCAAAGTCTTCCTTACTAACGTCTGAGGTCTAGTGCCAACATTGGAACTTTTGCCTTCCAGACTAGTTAAGCAACAGCCTGACATAGTCATACTCAGAAATACTTCCAAACAGAAATACTTGCGTGCCAGATAGCATAAACAGCAAGGGACAGACAGAGCTTAGCGATTACAGAAACAATGCATCAGAATTAAGCTCTGCAGTCCTGCTAATCCGATCGTTAATGGTGGCGGACGATTAAACAACTCACCGGAGTAGGAGTCTCCACAAATATCCCCAACCTCAATGATGGAAGAGCCCAGCACATCAGTGCAAAATATAAGGCTAAAGCTTTCGGTGCAATCTTCAGTCAGAAGTTTTGAGTGGATGATCCCCATCATTACAGATAGCAGTCTTCAGCAAATTCGATTAACTGATATCAAGAAACGATTGAAGGCACTGGATACTGCAAAGGCTCTGGGCCCTGACAACATGCCGGCAATAGTCCTGAAGACTTGTACTCCAGAACATCCCACTCCTCCAGCCAAGCTGTTCCAGTGTGTTTACAAACCGACAATGGGGAAAAAAACTGCTCGTGTATTTTCTGTACACAAAACGCAGGACAAATTCAGCCCATCCAAATACGGCCTAATCAGTCTACTCTCCATCATTAGTAAAATGATGGAAGGTGTCATCAACAGTGCTATCAAGCAGCATCTGCTCAAAACTAACCTGCTCAGTGACGCCCAGTTTGGGTTTTGCCATGGTCACTCAGCTCCTGAACTCGTCACAGCCTTGGTTCAAACATAGAAAAATGAACTGAATTCCAGCCCTTGACATCAAGGCTGCATTCTGACAAATGTGACATCAAGAACCCAAAGCAAAAACGGTAACGCGGGCCAACACTCCATTATTGGAGTCATACCTGACAGATAGGAAGATAATCATTGTTGTTGGAGGTCAGTCATTTAAGCTCCATAACAGGCTCTGCAGTAGTCCGTTCGGATAATGTCCTCGGTCCAAACATCTTCAGCTGCTTCAACAATGACCTTCCTTCCATCATAAGGTCAGAAGAGGGGATATTTGACAATGCCTGCACAATGTTCAGCACAATTCGCAAATGCTCAGATACGGAAGCAGTCCATACCCAAAGCAACAATATCTGGGCAATATCCAAGCTTGGGCTGGCAAGTGGCAAGTAACATTTGCGCCACAGACATTCAGACAATGACCGTCAACAATAAGAAACAATATAACCACTTTGTATTCAGCAGAATTATCATCACTAAACTCCCCCACTATCAATATCGTGGGGTGGGGGCTTCATTAACCATAAATTCAACTGGTCTCGCCATATGAATATAACAGCAGATCAGAGGCTAGGAACACTGCACGAGAAACTCACCTCCTGACTACCCCAAGCCTGTCCGTCATCTACAAGGCACAAGTCAGGAATGAGATGGAATATCCTCACTTGCCTGAATGGGTGCAGCCCCAACAACACTAAAGAAGCTTGACACAATCCAGGACAAAACAGCCCATTTGATTTGCACCACAACCACAAGCATTCACTCCCTTCACCATTGTCACTCAGGAGCAGCAGTGTGCACTATCTACAAAACAAAATGAAGAAATTCCCCAAAGATCCTCAGACAGCTCCTTCCAATCTCACGAACACTTCCATCTGGAATGACAAGGGCAGTAGACTTTTGGGAACACCACCACCTTCAAATTCCCCTCCAAACGAGTCAACATCCTGATTTGGAAATGTGTTGCCGCTCCTTCACTGTTGCTGCGTGAAACCCCTGGAATTATCTCTTTAATCACTAGTGGGTCACCGCACAGCAGGTAGATTGCAGCAGTTCGGGAAGGCAGCTCAGCACCACCTTCTCAAGGGGAACTTCGGACGGGCAAGAAATGCTGTGCACATCCAGCAATGTCCACATCCAAAATAGTTCCAAGTTGAGCATCTCGATGGGACAGGTTATCTGATTTGAACACGAACAGGAAAGCAGTGTTTCTAATATTGAACATTTTAGACATTTCTGTTATTAAAGGGTGTTCTGTATGGAATGTTGTTGCTGAGTGTTTTGATAAATTGCACCTGTTTTGCTTAAATCAACAATACTGGCATAACAGGATCAATCCTTCGAAATTACCAGACAGAAAATTACAATCATTGTAGAGAGAATGTACTCCTGCCAGATGAGGCTCACTGATAGCAGCTCATATTCGAAATATTAACGGATTACTGGCTGACACTGAATCTTCCCACCGTCCATATCACAGAGGTTACCATTGACCAGAACGTGAAGTAAAATCAACATACAAATACAAGGATTACCAGAGCAGGCCAGAGACATAGAAGTCTATACTCAATAATAGACTCTATGACCTCAACGGCATGAGATATAGCAATAGATTTAGGCCATTCATCCCATTCCTTCGCTCTGATACTGTGCCATTCTGTCATTGTCACTATGAAAAGTGGAAATATCTTCTACACACTGACGGTATCGATCTTTGCAGTAATCCATTAGTTTCAATCAGACCCCCCACGCTCCCGACAATTCTTCTAAATTATATCGAGTACACACACTGCCAATCATATGACAGGCCGTCATCGCCAGGATGGATCAGCTCGAACACCAGCAAATCTTTCTCCAGAGATAGTGACCAAAACAGCTCACAATTGGTCAACTGCCAGCTGTACATAGCCCATTACATTCTCAGCAGTATGTCTCCCGTCTTGCATTCTTGCTCTCTTGAAATGAATGCGAACATTGCTTTTGTTTTCGTAACAGCCAACTGAACATGCACGAGGTAAAAACAATGACTGCAGATGCTGGAAACCAGATTCTGGATTAGTGGTGCTGGAAGAGCTCAGCAGTTCAGGCAGCATCCAAGGAGCTTCGAAATCGATTTCGAAGCTCCTTGGATGCTGCCTGAACTGCTGTGCTCTTCCATCACCACTAATTCAGAAACTGAACATGCACGTTAACCATAAGAGTGGACGAGTGAGTGCTTCAAAATCCTTTTGTGCTTCAGATTTAATTGATCCTATTAGAATATAGTGTCTCCTCTATTCCTCCTGCCAAAGTGCATATTCTCACACGTTCCCATATTGTGTTCCATCAGCCACGTGTTTTCCCACAGTCCTAGACTGTTCAAGTTTCTGCAGCTTCCCCACTTCCTCAATATCATCTGCAAACTTAGCAAAACTGCCCTCAAGTCCTTTGTTAAGTTTGTTCATATATAATACACTTCCTGGCTTCCTAAGGACCATCCACCATCCACAAGGCACAACAGTCAAGGTACTTGACTCCATCCAAGTTGAAGCAGTGGCTTGGCTTGAATTACACCTGTAAAGTCTTCACTCCCAGCACCACTGACTCTTAGTAGAAGCACACCATACCCCCTTTTGTCGTGAGTTTACTTCATTATGGCGCACAATCCCAGTCTATTGATGTCGCTCCGTATCAACACTAACTGAGTGGTGCTCACACCAACCATGTCATTGTGTATTGATGACGATGGAGGGAGGTCAGCGAGGGGATGTCTATGATGAATAACTATGTGATTGCCAGGCTGAAACCTGCCCCGACAGCCTCGGATGTAACTGTGCCCACTCTCACCGCTGCACACATGATCAGTCTTCCTGCAGGTCAAATCAAGGAAAGCGACGGGCTTGGATAATGTTTCCGGCTGAGCACTCAGATCCTATGAGGGCCAACTGGCAGAGATATTCACATACAATTTCAGCCTTTCCCTCCCACAAGCTGAAGTCCCAACCTGCTTCAAGAAAACCAACATCAACCTTGCAAGTGAGAAAGCTCACGCTTTAATGATTACCGCCCAATGGCTCTAACCTCAATAAACATGGAGTGATTTGAAAGGCTGGTTCTGGCCCACATCACCTCCAATCTCCCAGGCTAACTTGATCCCCTATAATATGCCGACTGATGTAACGGGTCCACAACAGATGTCGTATCCCGAGCCCTGCACTCATCCCGAGGACATCTGGACATCAAAGACACCTACACCAGACTCCCGTTCATTGACGACAGCTCCACCTTAAACATCATTACCCCCTCCAGACTGATCTCAAAATTCCGTGACCTGAGTCGCGGCTTCAACCTCTGCAACTGGCTCCCCCGGTTTCTGACCCACTGACCACAATTAGTGAAGATAGTTATCTGCACCCCCACCACAATAACACTCAATACTGGAGCTCCTGGAGTAAGTGTCCTCAGCCCCCTACTGTACTCCCTGTACACACACGGCTGTGTCCCTCAGCTCGCTACTGTACGCCCTGTACCCACACAGCTGTGTCCTCTGCCCCCTACTGTAGTCCCTGTACACCGACGGTTGTGCCCTAAGCCCCCTACTCTACACCCTGCGCATACCTGGCTGTGTCCCTCAGCACCCTACTGTACTCCCTGTATACCAACAGCTGTTTCCAACCCCTACTGCATTCCCTGTACACCCACGGCTGTGTCCTCATCCCCGACTATACACCCTGTACACCAAGAGATGTTCCCTCAGCCCCCAACTGTACTCCCTGTACACACACGGCTGTGTTCTCAGCCCACTACTGTACTCCCTCTACACCACGGCTGTGTCCTCATCCCTCTACTGTACTCCCTGTACACAATCGGATGTGTCCTCAGCTCCCCACTGCACTCCCTGTACATCCACGGCTGTGACATAAACCCCTACTCTACTCACTGTACATACACGGCTGTGTCCACATCCCCCTACTGTACTCCCTGTACACAACCGGATGTGTCCTCAGCCCCCCACTGTACTCCCTGGACACACACGGCTGTGTCCTCAGCTCACTTCTGTACTCCCTGTACACACACGACTGCATCCCTCAGCCCCCTACTGTAATCTCTGTACACCCATGGCTGTGTCCTCAACTCCCTACTGTACTCCCTGTACACGCACAGCTGTGCCCTCAGCCCCTACTGTACTCCCTGTACACATACGGCTGTGTCCGCAGTCCCCTACTGTACTCCCTGTACACATACGGCTGTGTCCTCAGCCCCCTACTGTACGCCCTGTACACATACGGCTGTGTCATCAGCCCCCTACTGTACTCCTGTACACACACGGCTGTGTCTTCAGCCCCCGACTGTACTCCTGTACACACACGGCTTTGTCATCAGCCCCCTACTGTACTCCGCTACACATGTGGCTGTGTTGCCAAATTCCAAACAATGCTAACTGTAAGTTTGCTGATGACATCACCAAAGCAGGAGGGGTATCAAACCACGATGAGTCTGACCACAGAAAGGAGATAGTGGGTTTGGTGGCATGGTGGAATGATAATAACCTCCCCATCAAATTCGACAAAAGTAAAGAACTGATCATTGGCTTTAGAACAAAAGGAGGGGAACAAGCCCCGAGCTTCATTAACGGTTGAGAGACTGCAGGGCGTCAAGTCCCTCGGAGTGATGATAACTGGCAACCTACCCTGGACTTCTCACATAGGTGTGACAGTCAACATGGTTCAAAAACTCCTTCCTTACTTGGCTCAGGATATTTAGCATGTACTACTTCTACAGATGCACTATTGTGAACGTACTGTCCGGGTGTGTAATGGCCTGGTATGGCAACACTATGCCCAGGATCATCAGAAACTACAGAAGATTGTGTTCACAGCCCAGACTATGTCGGACTCCAATCTCCTAACCATTGACTATATTTACACGGCTCGTTGCCGCAGAAAGACTGCCAACATCTATCCCAGGTTACTGAGGGAAGGGAGAGAGGAAATAGCTGGGGCCTTAACAGATATCTTTGTAACATTCTTGAATACAACTGAGGTCCCGGAGGACGGGAACGTTTCTAATCCCCTTGTTTAAGAAGGGTAGCATGAATAATCCAGTGAATTATAGACCAGTGAACCTGACGTCTGGGGTAGGGAAGCTGAGAGAGAAGATACTGAGGGATAGGATCTATGCTTATTTGGATGAAAATGGTCTAATCAGTGATAGGCAACATGGTTTAGGACATGAAGGTCATGTCTTACCAATTTAATAGAATTATTTGAGGAAGTGACAAAGTTAATTCATGAGGGAAGGGCTGTAGAGGTCATGTACATGGACTTCAGGAAGACGTTTGATAAGATTCCCCAAGGTCGTGTTATGGAGAAAGTGAAGTCACGCGGTGTCCAGGGCATGCTAGCTACATGGATAAAGAACTTACTTGGCAACAGGGGACAGAGAGTAGTAGGGGAAGGGAGTTTCTCAAAGTGGAGAACTGTGACCAGTTGTGCTCCATTTAAGATGTTTCCGGAAAGATACATGAATGGGCAGGGAGCATAGGGACACAGACCGTTAGAAAATAAGAGACAGGTTGAGATAGAGGATTTGGATCGGCACAGGCTTGGATCGCAGAATGACCTGTTCCTGTACTGGAATGTTCTTTGTTCTAACAATACCAAAGATGCATGACATGCTTGTAAAGATCTCCCACAACCTCTTCCATCAGTCTAAAAGATACAGACACTTGAACACACAGAGTAGCAAGTTCAGGAACAGGTTCTTCCTCGCTGTTATTAGACTGATGAATGGACTCTCTAATCTCAGACAGTGCTTATTTTGTTCATATTGATCTCGCCTAGCGCACGCCCTGTTCAGTGTAACCTATATGCCTCTCAGATATGTTTTACAGCCATCGTTCAGTACATTCATTCTTACCATGATCTTTCTGCACATCTTGGCACAGGAAAAAAATAAATCCTCACCTCCCGACCCCCAGCTCCCTCCCGTGCTCACGCCCAGGCCAATCCAATCCTCACCCCAAGCTCCTCCCATTCCCCCAGCTCCCCTTGACCCTACCCCAAGCTCCCTGTGACCTTTGTCTCTCACTGTTTCTCTCACACTGTCTATTTCCCTGTGTTTACCTTTTCCCTGTCTTCTGCTTCTTTCCCTGAACCTATTATCTTCCCTTCTCCCTGCACATGTGACTGTTTGTTTCCTTGTTTTGTTTCCTTGCTCTCTTTGTCTGACTGTCCATCTGTTTCCCTCACTGTGTTCTGTCTCCTTCCCTTTTTTTCTCTCTCTTTCTCTCTCGTTGGTGATGGTGATGGTTTCTCTATTCTTTTGAAGCAGGTGATGGCTCATTGGTTCCATGTTGGCAATACAATACAATCAACAAGGTTTTGATATAGAGGACATAATTTAAAATTATCAGTTAAATTTCAGTTGTTGTCAAAACAGCAACCAGAACGTGGTTATCCATTTAACAGCCAATTGTTACATCTAACTATTTTGAAACCGCCCGTCTCCCAGTGCTCTGTATACTGGCAACTCAAAGGATTCTATTCGGGTGCATAATGACCTGACATGGTAACTGCTCTGCATAGGACCATAAGAAACTACAGACGGTTGTATGCACAGTCCAGACCGTCATGGAAGACAACCTTCCGTCCATTTGTACTTGTCATTGTCGCAGAAAGGTTGGCAACATCAAAGATCTCTCCCAAACCAGTAATGATCTCCTACAACCTCTTCCAACAGGGAGGCGACACAGAGGCTTGAAAACATGGACCAGCATTCTCAGGAACACTTCCTTCCCTACCATTATTAGACTGACAAATTGACACTTTTCAAATAATATTGATCTTGCTAATGTCGATCTTACTTTGCACACCTCCTGTGAAACTGTAACCTTGTATGCCTCACTCTGTCCAAGGACCCTGTGATCTCTGTTTTCTTGTTTTGGGTAATGTGCTGCACTACAATTAATAACAAACCTTTCCATTGTACATTTGGCTAAAATAAGTGAAACCAAATCAGATCAAACACGTGGACTGCAGTGGCTCAAGTCTTCTCAAGGGCAACCGGAAAAATGAACTAATGCTGCCCCAGTCAGAGATACCCATATCCCATTAATGAATATAAGAAGATGACCACACTCAGGGAGGACAGACAGAGGGAATCAAATCACTTTAAACATGATCTTAGATATATACAGGTTTTCCTCACTATTTGTAAGTAGAATGTTCCTACAAAACCGTTCGCAAGCTGATATGGTGTAAAGTGCAGTAGCACTAATTTATATGGGGAAAAAATCGTCTTTCTTCGTAAAAGTGAAAATCCTGTTCGGATTTCTTTTGGTTAGCAAAACAATATTCTAATGGAAGTCATTCGGAAAGGGAAATGGCGAAAAGCAAACTTTTGAAAAGTGGGGGATACCTGTATTTACATGGGCATAATATTCAGGAAAATGGGAATGGAAAAAAAATGAGGTGAATCTCACATTTGATTTCCAGCCCAGCTGATCATCATTCTCTTTGTTTGCTCTTTTTCTTCTATATCTCTCTTTCTCTATTGATTCCTCCTGCCCTTCAAAGCAGACTTCCTTGTCAACGGTATTAATCACACTCCTTTCCAGCTGCTTTCTGTTCAGGAAAGTTCCCCAGCACTTTCTGTTCGTTTCTTTGCATTTCTTTCTATAATTTCAGATTTTCAGCTACTTCTTTTATTTGATTTCACCTTCAATTTTGTTAATTCGTGGGATGTTGGCATCTCTGCCAAGGGCAACATTTGGTTACCATCACTAATTACCCTGATCATGAGGCCGTTCCACAAGCCAATATAAAGTTAAGCACATTGTCATGGGTCTCAAGTCACAATTAACCCAGGCCTGGTAATACCATTAGATTTCTTTACCGAAGGTGATCAGAGAAAGAAGAAGGTTTTCAGACAAAATGTTGCTTTTATGTTTGTTTTTTCGCGAGATTCACTTTTATTCCAATTTTTATCATTTTTATTTAAGTTCTGTCATCAGCTGTGGTGGACTTCAAACAAATCAGTCGAAACACTATCTTGCGTTTAATAAGCTTTGCTTCTGAATTACATCCAGCGACATTCCTACATTCGTACATCGTCCTAATCATGGAGTAAAGTCCGAGACAAGAGCAATTTTGTGATTAAAATATTTGTAATTGGAAAAGTGGTCAGAAGAGAGCTTGAAACATTAAATCTGAATTTTACCAACGTGCAGCCAATGGTTGGTTCAGCAACAATACTGACACAGGGATGAAGATTGGGGATATTAGGAGCTGGGAGTGGTCAGGTTAGTTGACAGAGAGAACACGGGACATAAATCAGTTCAGGGCAAAAAGGGATCTCGAGGTTGTGCACAGTTTTGTTCGCAGATGTTTGTGAGGGAGTGGTCTGCAATTCATGGGTAAAGAATGGAGACTGCAATTGAAACTGAAGGCAATAGTTTCTTTCTCTGACAAATATAGATAACAGAAATTGCAACGAAGTTCAAACTTGTTTATGGGATTGATGAATGGACAGAGGTAGAGAATACCAACAATAGCGAGAATAGGTGAATAGCACACCCTCCACCGCGCCCAGCATAATCATCAGCACTGCTGATATCCGATATGGTAGAAATCCCCAAGAGGGGGAAATCTTGAAAAGACTCAAGGAAAACCTCCTCTCCATTGTTGTAATATTCCAGTCCGCTATTCGCAGATTCAGATCTATGCAGCTGTTGATCTCTGATACTGATAGAGCTGATGCATCTGTTACTACAGTGGCATAGCGCATTGAATGAAACCTCTAATAGGAGAGGGAAACCCTCCAGTGACACAGTTGCATTGCATAGAGACTGACATCAGTCACAGTCAGAGCAAACAGTCCCAGCTTTCAATACAGCACATTCAGTTCACAATATATCTGGACTGGACTACATGTTGACATTGCTGGTTATTGGTGACATCTCCCATCACCAAATTCCCTCGTGAAGTCAGTTAAGAGGGAGAATAAGAATATTTTCCTTTCGTAGGCTACATGATTCTGCTCTGTTATCTGTTTACTATGCTGTAACCATCTCTCCCAAATTCCCTCCATCCCCCCAAAAGAATCACGATCAGGATGTTGTTTCTGTGCTGATCTCTCCTCCATGGGAACAAACGCCACCGAACAGACCATCATTGGGCACAGTTGCCCAGAACATAGACAGGAAGTGTGGACTTCTCCGAATGTTCCTCTCACTGCTCTAATGAGACAACTTTGGAACTTCCATAGCAAATATGCTTCAGTAATTTATTTATGTAAATTGACAGACTTCTCAATGCAGTTTTATTTACTGTAAACCGTATTTTGTACGCATTTTAGCCTCAGTCCAAAACTAAAAGTGATAATTACAATGACCGTATTCATTAAGATTTATTACGTAATAAGTCAGGTTCGAATTAACATGATATTGGCTGGGAGATAGGACGGAATGGGGGCAGTGGCTGTGGAGACTGGATGGGGAATACAATGATATTCCCCAGTCATCATCCCTCTTTCTGACAGACAGAATTAAATCTCATGCACAACAAGGAAACAGCCAACATTTGGGAGATGCAATGCTGAATGACAAAGTGAACTAAAGGATGACATTAAATGTGATAAAGTGAATTAAATTTTATATACACATCATTTAATCATTGGGAATACAGATTGAGTAGGGTCACCGGACCTGAAACATTAACTTTGATTTCTCTTCACAGATCCTGCCAGACCTGCTGAGCTTGCCCTCTAAGTTCTGTTTTTCTTTTTGTTTGAGATTGATCATATTGTTCACCTCTGGCAGGATACTTACAATTAAAAGCAGACACTAAGAACAAAATGTGAAGGGCAGTTGGGACAATACAGGAGACTAATAGTAGAGATATAGTCATTCCAAGCTGGAAGAGACAATTGGCTGAGTTTCCCTCACTTGTGCTGTAAATAATTCTGTGATATGTAATCAAAGCCTTTGGAGACGGGGTGGACAAGCTAGTTCAACGATGGACCCAGAGTGCTCCCCCATCAGTAATCTATTCCTATTATGTCATGAAATTTCAGCTGCCTCTAAAATGTCTTTTCAAACAAACTGGAGTTTCTGAGATTTACAGGATAATCAGAAAACATATTCTTTTTTCCTTTGAATCTTAAGAAAGAAGCTGATTTCGGCCGTAACACAGGTGTCACAGACACACCAACTATAATAGGAACAGGAAAGGATTACATTGTCCATGTATAACCAAATTCGGTATGTAGCCCTGTCAAGAAACATGAAATATAGTGATGCGGAAACATGAAACACAAACAGAAAATGATGGTAGAAACGCAACAGATGAAGAAGTATCTGCAGAGAGAAACAGAGTTAACATATCGAATATGATGTGAAACTGTTCTGAAAAAGTCATATTGAAATCAAAGGTTAATTCTGTACATCTCTGCTCAGAGGTTGCCAGACCTGCTGAGTTTCCCTCTATCAATTTCATTTTCTTTCTGAACTGTGACAAATTGACTGAGCTGAACGATATAAGCAAAGCTGCTATCTCAGTTGAATCTGGAGTAACATTTTATGGACATTAAATGAGAAATTACAAAGTTCCTATGTTTGACGGAGCTCTAAATATTCATGACGTATTGCATTGTGATACAAAAACATTGTGAGAAATTGTTGAAATAAAAAAAAACAAGTTGCTGCAAAAGGTCTGCATCATCTGTGCAGAGAAATCAGAATAAACGTTTCTAGTTCAGTGCCCCTTCATCAGAGCGGCTGCTAGCCCTGAAAATGTTGATTAGTATAGAGCAGAAGCTGAATGGCTGTTCATGGACACTGTTAGTAGCTAACAATTGGGGGTGAGTAATGAAAGGCCACGTGAGAACTAGGCCTGGTGTATGGGTAGGGGGCATTGAGGAGTTCAGTCCCTAAAATTATTGAACATTATTTCGAGTCCTGAAGGGCTGCAGGGTCCACCCGTGGAAAATAAGGTGCTGTTCTTCCAACTTGCGTTGAAATGTCCTGGAACACTGCAGCAAGCCTGACGTAGAGATATTGGCCAGGGAACAGGATGGGCATTAAACTGCAGGCAACTAGAAACTCAGGGTCTTTTGCATAGGTACAGCTTGGATATTCTGTGAAGTGGTCACCCAGTCTGCCTTTAGTTTCCCCAATGTAGAGCAGACCACAATGTGAGCAGCGACTGTAGTAGACTGGATAGTGGGAAATATTGGTAAGATGCTGCTTCACCTGGAAGGTATGTTTGGGCCCTTGAATAGCGAGGAGGGAGGATACAAATGGGTAAGTGTTACACCTCCGGCAGGGGAAAGTGAAGTGTACCCGTGGTGGGGGCTGGGGAAGGAGGGGGGAAGTGTGGGCAGTGAATAATGAGCGGACCAGGGTGTCCAGGAGGAAATGATCACTTCAGAAGGTGGAAAACGGAGAGAAGGCAAATATGTGTCTGGCGGTGGCATCTCGCTGGAGGTGGGGGAATGCAAACTGATGATCTTCTGCATGTGAATGCTGGTGTGATGGTAGGTAAGGACAAGGAGAACTCTAACGCTGTTGCAGGAGGGAGGAGAAAGGTTGAGGGTAGAAGTGCAGGAGGTGGGTCAGTACTGGTTGAGGGCCCTGTCGAGAACAGTGCTGGGGAATTCGCGGTTAAGGAAGAAGGTGGACATTTCAGAGCCCACATTTTTGAAGTTGACATCATCAGAAGCAATGCGGTGGAGACGGAGGGACTGGAGGAATGGAATGGAGCCTTTGCAGGAAACAAGGTGTGAGGATGTATACTCCAGGTAGGTGTGGGAGTGGGTGGGTTAATACTGGATATCAGTGACAGGTCAAACCCCAGAAATAGAAGCAGAGATGTCGAGGAAAGGAAGGGAGGAGTCAGAGGTAGACGAGGTGAAAGTGAGGGAGGGGTGCAAATTGGAAACGATGAACTTTTCCAATTCGAGACAAGAGAGAGGAGCAGCAGTGATAATATCATGAACGTATCGGAGAAAGTGTTGTGGATGGGGGCTGGAATAGTACTGGAACAAGGAATGGTCTATGTACCACATGAACGAATAGGTATAACATGGGCCCACGTATGTATCCATGCACCCCCTCTGTATGGCAGGAGCTGGCTGAAGCAATGGGTCTGCATGGACAGTACTGTTTGTGGATTTCCAGGCTGAGATAAAAGAGAACTCTGCTATCAGAGGGCCATCAGCTTCGAGACTGTTAGTTGGGGTGAGTGGGGTGGGGGATGGGTGGGAGGGGCGAGTGGGTGGGAATCTTCAGATGAAATGTGGTCAGATTTAGTTAATACAATAGCCTGATGTGCCATGGTAGGGTTATGGACCAGCAGGTGACATGTGGAGGTATCTGAAAGTTGGCACTCAGCCCCTGAAATGTAGAGGTGAGTCCACCAGACTACAGCAGCACCACCCTTATCGGCACAGGCTGAGTAACATAGTCAGGGTTGGATCGAAGCATACAGCATACAGTCTGTTCAGATGGCGATATGTTGAATAGGGTGAGGGGATACAGAGAATTTAAGTCAACCAAACTCACATGGAGCGTTCTCAATGAACAGATTGAGTTCAAGTAAACGCCAGAGGAATGGATCCAGGTGGAGGGAGAGTGTAGGAGCTGGGCGAACAG
This sequence comes from Chiloscyllium plagiosum, assembly GCF_037043375.1. Lineage (NCBI taxonomy): Eukaryota > Metazoa > Chordata > Chondrichthyes > Orectolobiformes > Hemiscylliidae > Chiloscyllium > Chiloscyllium plagiosum. The sequence continues at coordinate 77,205,840 of NW_028270160.1, read as the reverse complement.
GCTATGGGATGGGAAGTGGGTTCTTGCCCAAAGAAATGGATACCGACGAGAAGACGGTGGAAGAGAAGTTCAACATTGTGGCATTCCTGAAATTCATTAAAGTGGGGCACAGAGGGATAAAACTGAGCCCTTAGCTGAGTACAGAACATTCAGCATTAGAGTGTGGAAGGTTAGGAGGGATGGTGAATACACAACAGGAGGTGGGCTTGGGGGAGGGGATGGACTCAGATTGCAGGGCATGGGTAGGGTGTCAGGTTCCAGAGGCTCTTAGGCATCTCTAAGTTATTCCACCTTGTGGGCCTCGTATATCTGGCGAGAATGGCGAATGAGCTGGAGAATGAAGTAGAATTGATGAATGGTGCAGCCTTGAGCCAATGTGATGTGATGCTGTTGTACAGAGAAAATGTTGATCTCTGTGGCACTGACAGCGCATGATCAGTCCTCAGAAAGTAACTGATTGAAAATAATCAGAAATGTTATCTTATTGTAATGCTCTGATTTCATTGGGGTGACACTCAACCCCCAAGGTCTTACTTTTCTGAGACTTTAGACCAAACTGTGAAAACAAATGACGTTATTAATAAGACAAATCCATCCATGGTTTTGGAAGGCACGAGCAACAGCAGAGTTCATTTGTCATTCCCAATAGCTCTAGGGAAGGCGTCATTGTTCATTGAGGAAATTACCAGCACAGAATTTCCTCTGATTTCCATTAACCACAGTTGCTGAGGGTGAATGATGCAAGGGAAGTTACTCTGATATCACCTCAAATGAATTTGGAAAATCAGTTAAAATGGTAAAGAACAAATGATAGAACACGGGTTGTTTGAACAATGTGGTCCCTGTCCTCACAACGTTTCAGGAAAATTTGATGCATGGATTTCTGATTCTGAGGAGAGGTTTATCCTATTTGTGATGAGGCTGTTTGGTTACGCACTGTGACACAGTGACGGGAAAAAGTTTCACTCTGTATGGGGAACACAACCATCCTGTTCCCGGTGCATTGGACAGTGACAGACACACACTATTGTCTGTTCCTATTGGACATTGTCATCCAAACCTCATCATTCACTGATGACCAATAGCAGCACAGATGCCAGCAGTTTCCAAACACCCCAGTTGGAAAGCAAAAAGGGGAAAGAATAGCCAATGAAAGTGTGAGTAACTAGGGAACTGTTGTTACTTACATTGGGAGTGGGAGAAGAAAGATGTGAAGAGATATCATCAGTGGAAAAGTATGTAGGAGCAGAAGGGATAATGCAAGGAAAGTAGGAGTGTAAAAAATAGTAGGAAGGCGGAGGAAGAATGGCTAATGAAATTTTAGTGACTGGGAAAAACTTGCTTTTGCAGAAGTGAGATTGGGTGAAAAATATCACTGTTCATGAAAGTTGGGATCTGGTTCCATTGAAAATTAAGATTTGATGTATTATTTTTCTATCACTTGATTCTTGATCAGATTGCACATTCACTCTGTATTTCTGTATCTCGATCAAATGCAGATGACATTTTTTTTCTCCCCTGGTATGGTGTCTGAACATTTTTGATTTTTTTTAACAGTATGTATTTGCCTCCAATTCAAGGTAGACATGAGAATATGATTTGATCTCCTGCAGTTTGTCCATAACATAGAATTTAATTGAGTAATTATCCTCATCACATGAACTGATTCTAGCAATGAGTCTTTGTCCATCCTGCAGATGAAAAAAATCTTCAGTTTTGACTATTGTTACGAAGAACAGTGCCACACAAAAGGCTAATGTTCCAATGCAAGGTGCCAAACCCGAGTTCATCCTAAATTAGGTACACGCTTTATGAATAAGACATGCTGAGGGGCAGAGTGTAAAAGGTGAATTCAACTCTATGTTGAAAATGCTATTTGCAGCTCCCTCATAATAGGTCTTAACTACATCACTTTGCAAATTCTCCAAAATAAGAATAGCAAGAGACTGGAATTCTTAATTCCTCTTCTGTGAAAAACATCTGGAGAATAGGAAGGAAATCAAGGTTTGTTTGTAATATTCATAAATGATAATGGTGAGAATGTGGAAGTTGGACGACAGTAGAATGATAACTAATGTTGGGGATGACACAAAGATTAGATGGGTGGTTCACAGTGAGGAGGAAAGGATTCGCCTCAGGACGATATAAACAGATGATTTCTTTATCCAGATTTATGGCTGATGAAGTTTAACACTGATAAATGTGAGATGATGCACATCTGAATTAACAAGACAAGTGAGTACTCAAACTGTGAAGTGTGAGGGCTAAATCTGCTCCTTTTTTCATTGCAGCAGGGAAGGTTGAGGAGGAAACCTGGCGATGGTTCATGGCAACACGACGCCTGGTGGAAGAGCGCCTCACCTTCCATCTAGGAATCCTCCAACCACAAGGGATAAATGCAGATTTCTCCAGCTTCCTCATTTCCCCTCCCCCACCTTATCTCAGTCCCAACCCACGGACTCAGCACCGCCTTCTTGACCTGCAATCTTCTTCCTGATCTCTCCGCGCTCACCCCCTCTCTGGCCTATCACCCTCACCTTAACCTCCTTCCACCTATCGCATTCCCAACGCCCCTCCCCCAAGTTCCTCCTCCCTACCTCTTATCTTAGCCTGCTTGGCACACTATCCTCATTCCTGAAGAAGGGCTAATGCCTGAAACGTCGATTCCCCTGCTGCTTGGATGATGCCTGACCTGCTACGCTTTTCCAGCAACACATTTTTTTCAGCACAGGCGTACAAGAGCATATGGGGAATGGAGAGGAATAACAGACAGCAGCTTTTCCCTTACTCGAAGGTTCAAAAACAAAGTGATATATACTTAAATTGAAAGGCAGGGAATTGAGAAAGGATTTGTGAGTCTGTTTTGAACTGAGAGGGTGGCACAGACATAGAATATAAAATTCCTACAGTGTGGAAATAGGGTCTTTGGCCCAACGAATCCACGCTGACTCTCCAAAGAATAATCCACCCAAACACACTCCTCCTATATTTACCCCTGAGTAATGCAAATAACCGACACATCCCTGAGCAGTATCGGCAATTTAGCATCGCCAATTCACCTAACCGGCACATATTTGGATTGTGGGAGAAAACCGGAGTACCTCGAGGAAACCATGCAAACACAGGGAGAATGTGCAAAATCCCTTCAGGCAGTCACCTGAGTCTGGAATCAAACCTGGATACCCAGAGCTCTAAGGCAGGATTGCTAACCACATATCCGCCGTTCTGCCCCTGGTGACATGTATCTGGAATGCATTGCCTAGGCGGGTGATTGAGCAGGTAATCTCACAAACTTCCTAAAATGCCTTTGGATATGCACTTGGTCGTGCAGGTTCGCATTTTCATTCAATGAATCTATGTGGTGGCAGCCATGAACACTCTGATATATTCTGAACCAATAGCTAATGGCAGTTGCTGGTTTGTTCCATTGACTGTACTCAGTAAGTGAGCCTCCAGTGAAGTGCTGGTGTTATCTTCCACTTTCTATTTAAGTGTTTCGGTTTCCTTGAGTTAGTAATGTAATTTCCTGTGTCGATGATGTCATTTCCGGTTATTTTTCTCAGAGACTGATAAATGGGATCAAATTCATGTGTTTGTTGATATAGTTCCGCTTGGAATGCCACGTTTCTAGGAATTCTTGTGCTTGTCTCTGTTTGGCATGTCTTAGGATGGATATGCAGACCTAGTCAAAGTGGCGTACTTCCTCAACAGTACGTAAGAAATTAAAGTTGTGGTGATGTGGCTCGTTGATGTTTGTATAGCCTGGTGACTATTTTTCTGCTTGATTTTCCGTTGTAGTGTTTGTTACAGTCCTTGCAAGGCTTATTGGTCCTGAGCAGAACAGACAAAGATGTGAATTTGTTGCGGAGCTCGAAAGTATGAAAAAAGTTGTTGAGTAAAAAAAAAATACTCTATTAGTTGGCATTACAGAATCAATGAATTCTAATTTCTAAGTTGGCATTACAGAATCAAGGAATTCTAATTTCAAAGTTGTCACCAAAAGAGCTAGGAGTGAAATAAGGAAAAACGTCTTTATTTAGAGAGTTATTACGAATTGGAATTGAATGGCTGGGAAAGTTGTGGATGAAGATTCAAAAGAAAACTGGATATATGTTTAGAAATTATGTATTTAACGGGCAACAGAGAGAGGGCTGGCAAATGGGAGGCGCTTGGGAGACATTGTTTGGAGCTGATGCATACATAATGGCCAATGGCCTCCTCCTGTACTTTAAAGTTTTGTACTCTATCATGTGTTAGCTGTGAATAAAAGTCAGTATACAATTATTTCACAGTGTAAATGTTTGCAAATATCTGATTATTTGGTGCAGCATAATCATTTAAGATGCAAGTATTGCAAGGTCAGCTTCATTATGAAGTCTAATTATTACTCAGAACATAAATATTTTACATGTTGTAAATTACTGAAACAAATATATCATTGCTTTGGCACAAAACACTTTGGAAAGCTCTGACTTTTCACTGACACGATATTATGTTCGTTGTTTTTGTTTTCACTCTCCACATTTCATATTAAACATCATTCATTCTAAAAATTGAAAGTTTTCAAATTATTGTTCACTAAAATTTGATAACAAATAATTTATTTAGGTTAATATTCACAGTCTATGTTGAATTATCGCCATTTTTAAATTGCTGGCAAATAGCTGAAGATCGTACATTTCAGTGAGAAATTAAACTGATGATTATGTATAAATGAATAAGAAAGCTAATTCTGTTTCAAATCGTTTTCTCACTCTGAACATGTAATCATTCAGAAGCCAACCACTTTTAAAATATTGGAGTGACAATACATTGCTTTGAATCTTGACATTGATTATCTAATTCTGATTACCACAAGAGTTATGTTCTTTCTTCGATAAAACAAAATATACGTGTTTTATTTCTGAGTTAGAAAATCTTGACAAGAGTTTATATTTTAGGTTCATAAATATAGAATCAATATAATTGATTTAAGAGATTATAGTTCAGTTGAATGATTATCGTTCACATCTTATTTTTGCCCAATTCATGAAATACAGCAAACATCCGATTATTGTTCGGGTCAGTAAACTCAATATCTTGCAATGAGCTACGCTGAAAATTGCTTCCAATAGATCTGAAATCATTTACAGTGTTATTGGACCTCACAGCTGCCTGTGATACAGAGGCACTCAGTGGCCTGTTCCAAAATCTGTGCATAGAGCTTCTAACATGGTCCAGAGCAGTCAGTCAATCATGACTTCAAAACAAACAATTTGGAATCCACCTTGGGCAGGGGAAGAATCCGTCAACAGACTATCACTGGTCTCAGTGTAGATACAAATGTTGTCCAGGTTAAATATTAATGGCTGACCTGCAACCAGGTTTTAAAATTCATCTTCAGTCAGCGCCTGGCCCAGAGAGCAGACGTGTTGACATGGAGAGCCAGAATCACACTGTACAAGTTACCTATGGTGATGAAATCTGACCTGCCTCCCAGACTCCATACATCTGCACCCCGGACCAGACATGGGTGAAGACGTTAACATGTTGACAATCTATTGCAATGCCTTGTGTCTCACAAAGAAACCGCTAAAGCCATATCCAATAAATGTCACCTTCACAAAATTTCCAGTATCAAAATAAAACTTTACATCTCTGTGAATGGTCAGAGATTACAATATGGATCACACTGTAGAATGTATGTGAAGTAACCAGCAGCAAACAGCAATCCACAAATCACATTAATAACTGAACTTGGCGGATTCTGTCTGCTCTAAGTAACACACTATTATATTGGCTTTCAGGTTACTGTAACAATGGACACCATAACTGGAGGTATTGGCCTTACACCCCTCCAAAGCTTCCTGTTCTCACACACATCACTCCCTCAAACATTCAATAATTGATGAGGATCCACAAACCTGGTGAAACTGGAAACATAGAACAGTGCAGCACAGTGCAGGCCCTTCGGGCCTTGACGTTCTGTCTACCTTTTATCCTACTCTAAGATCAGACTAACTTACATACCTCTCATTATACTATCATTCATGTGCCTATCCTATTAAATATCCCTAATATAGCTGGCTTTACTACAACTGCTGGCTGTTCATTGCACACACACACACACGACTCTCTGTGTAATGAACCTACCTTTGACATCTCCCCTAAACCTTCCTCCAATTACGTTAAAATCATACCACTCGAGATAGTCATTTCCACCCTGGGAGAAAGTCTCTGGCTATCCACTCTATCTATGCCTCTCATCATCTTGTACATTGCTGTAAAGTCACGTTCCATTCTTCTTCCCTCCAACGAGGAAACCACTTTAGCTCCCTCAAATTTTCTTTGTAAGACATGCCCTCCAGTCAAGGCAGTATCTTGATAAATCTCCTCAGCGCCCTCACCAAAGCTTCCACATCTTTCCTATAACGAGGCAACCAGAACGGATCACAATATTCTAAGTGTGGTCTCACCAGGGCTCCATAGAGTAGCAGCGTAACCTCGCAGTTTTTAACCTTAACCCCTTGGCTAATGAACACATCAAACGCCTTCTTAGCAACCTTATATACCTGGTAGCAACTTTATGTGAGCTATGCCATGATATGATCCCCCTGTTCCTCCACAATGTAAGAATCCTGCCTTTAACCCTGTATTCTGCATTCAAATTCGACCTTCCAAAATGAATCGTATCCCACTTTTCCATATTGAACACTATCGGCCAATTAGCAGCTGAGTCCTGCATCCTGTCAATGTCCTGTTGCAAATTACAACAGCTCTCTACACTATCCTGTTCCACAAACCTGTGTTACATCATCAAACTTACGAATCTACCCTTCCACTTCGTAATCTAAGTCATTTATCAAAATCAGAAACAGCAGAGGTCCCAGAACCGATCATTACGGAACACCACTGCTCACCTACTTCTGCACTGAATACTTCCCATTTACCACCACCCTCTGTCTTCTATGGGCTAGCCAATTCTGCATCCAGACAGATAGATCTCCCTGTATACAATGCCTCCTTACTTTCTGAGTGAAACTACCACGGGGAAATTTGTCAAACACCTTGTTAAAATCCAAGCACTCGGCATTCACTGCTCTACCTTCTTCAGTGTGCTTAATCCCATCCTCAAAGAATCCAATATGAGTTGTGAGGTATGACCTGCCCCTCACAAAGCCATTCTCACTATTTCGAATCAAACTATAATTTTTCAGAATCCTCTCCAACACTTTGACCAATACTGATGTAAGACTGACTAGTCTGTCATTCTCAGGACAATCCCTGTTTCCTTGCCTGACCAAGGGAGTAACATTTGCCACCCTCCAATCATCCGACGCTACTCCAATGGAGAGTGAAAACGCAAAGATCATCGCCAAAGGCACAGAAATCTCTTGCCTCTCTTCCTGTAGTAACCTACTGTGTTTCCCTTCTGGCGAAGGGATTTATCTATCCTTAAGTTCAATCAGTCTGTATTTCACCTCAACTTGTTTACTCCCTATCCAACCAACTGATTGACTGCTTTCCATTTCAGGGCTCTGTATAGTGCTGACTTCCTGAGCAAGTATGGTTCCTAATATCCTGTGTATTATGGAATGGAAAACATGCCCAAAGCTTTGACTCTGCTGCTCCTCAGATACTGCCGAAATGCCTGTGCTTTTCTCGCGCCACATTTTTCGACTCTGATCACCGGGATCTGCAGTATTCACTTTCTCCATTACTGAGGGCTGTCCCCTCTGCACAATGAGCAGGGAACTAATCAGTCAAAACTTGTTCAGTTCTGGAAAGTTGCATTTAATGAACACATTTACAAAAAACGAAATTAAAATTCAACAATCATTCATTCAATCCCAGTGTTACAGGTTTGATTCATGAATTGGACAGGTTGATAACGAACAATGAATGACTGAAGAACTCCGAGATACAGAGTATTCCAGGTGATATATTCCAGGTTGGATGTGCTTTACCTTAATGCTGGTAATATCATCAGGCAGACAGATATGATAAGGGAATGAGGTGACATGTAGAAGTGTGACATTTTTGCCATCACACAGAAGTCTTTGAGGGAGGTCAGGGCTGACAACCCAATATTCTGTTGTACTAGAACTATAGTCAGGATAGGAGAGAGGGTAAAAAAAAAAGGAGGTGGTGTTGCCTTATTAATTATGGATTCAGTTACTGGCGTAAGAAGGGACAATATCTTGAAAGAATCTTCTAATGAGGCTTGGTGGTTAGAGCTCAGGATCAAAACCATGACAGAAACACTGCTAGGGATATATTCTAGACCCCCAGATAAAGGAAAGTACGGGAGCAGGTATATAACCAAGCTATTGAGGTGTGTAAAAACAAAAGTAGGATCATTATATTCAGGCATTTCAATTCCAAACATTCATTAGACCTGTGATAACTTTTTGAAATTTATTCCAGAGAGATTCGTGTATCAACAAAGGGCAGTACAGTTCTGGGCCTCACTGTGGGGAACGAAGCCAGTCAGCTGTTCCAGGCAGAAGTAGGAGAGCATTATAGGACCAGTGACCGTGACATTACACATTTTGAATTTGCTAAGGAAAAGACCCCATAAAAGTTTGAAAAATAAAAGCTTTTTGGATTGCGGAGGCAGATTTTATGGAAAAAAAATGGCAAAATCTGGCCAAAGTGCAGTTGCTTCTGGGTGAAACTGTAGCAGAACAAGGTGGAGCGGGGGTTGGGGGACCATTTGATCAAAATGGAATTGATGACAGTGTCGGCCCAGCATGTTACACCGCAGATACAATTTAGGAAAACAAGCCCAAAGAACCTCAGATGTTGACACAAATTCCGAACAGAATGATAAAGGAAAAAGAAGCTTAAAGCAGGTATAAAGTAAGCAGATCAATGGGGGTCTTAAAAGAACATGGAAAGTGTAGGTCAAAGCTTAAAAAGTCAGTGGAAGGGCTAAACTTAAAAAGTCAGTGGAAGAGCAGAAGTAGGGGTGATAAACCATTAGCGGGTAAGATTAGCAATAATCCAAAGTCTTTTTTTTGGTTATTAAGGGGAAGAGGTTAACGCGGGAAAGAATGGGGAGTACTAGGGACCAAAGGGACAGCCTGTTCACAGAGCCAGAGAATATGATAAATACATCCAACGAGTCGGTCTCCAGTTTGGAGAAACAGTTCCTGGATTCAGGGAGATTGACTGTGTGCCCCTTGAGCAGATTGATACAGGGGTTGTGGAAGAATTGGAAGGTTATGCAAGATAAAGGTTGGGCAAATCCCCAGATTAACAACCACCAAGTCTCGCATCAGTGAGAGGGAAGCAATTATAGAAAATTCGGAGGACTGTTGAGGCTGGATCATTAAATATCTTCAAGGCTGAGACAGACAGATTTTTATACAAGTGTTATGGGGAAATCGCAGGAAAGTGGAATGGGGCATTATCAAAATAAATATAACATAATCGAAGGAAAAGCAGACTCAGTGAGCGGATAGACATATTGTTGCCCCTATGTCTAATGGTGTTCTTTTCCAATAGCGCTGTATCTACAAGAACATCCGCCTCTCTCACCATGGAGTGAGACACAGTTTGGAATGCAATCGAGGCATTCAAGGACTTCATAAACGCGATACTAATAGACAGAAAGGACCAGAGGACTGCGACAATACGGATTGCCTGACGGGGTGAGGATTTGCATCGACACAGTCACCCCTTCCAGGAAGAAGACTTTAGTAAGACTCTCTCCAAGGTCAAGCAGCGACCTGCACTGTGGAGCAGATAGTCAGGGGCCAAGTGTCAAGGAGTGCTGACGGCCCAAACACTACATCACTGTAGTGTCTCCTTCCTTCCCTGACCAAAACCTAATGTGGAGGGGTAGAGAGACATGCCGTTGGTAGCAGAGTAAGCAGTAAGGCTTTGACACAAGAGGCTTTGGACAACAGCCAAGAGGAGATTTTGGACGTACTAGAACGTTTGAAAGTGAATAAATGTCGCGGTCCTTACCTGTTACAGGAGGAGGCCTATCAGCCCTCAGGGTCTATAAAACTGTACCTAAAGTAGATCATGCAGCACCAGTATCCAGTTACACAAAAACATGTGACAGCTACTTGAAGTCAGTTAGATTGGAAATGGAAGAGGCCACAAAGTGACTGGTCTATGGGGTATACTGGAATAACAGCAGACTACATAGCCCCTCAGGCCTGACCTTCAATTCAGGAAAGTCGGGGGTGATCTACACTCGGCCGCAATTTCTCTTTCGTGCCTAATTCTTTGTAGCCCTCGACTCTAACGGTTCAAAATCCATTGACACCCACTCCCAACCCCCCCAACATTTCAGTGATGTAGCCTCCCCTAATTGTCTGGTCCCAACCGTCAGTACCCTCTGAGAGAAGGAAACACTCCCCACACATATACCTTGGCCTATTGACATGAACAAAAAATGTGAACACAACGTGAGAGTGATTGAACCTGACATCACGGCAGTATTTGACTGAGCAAGGTGTCAAGGAGACTGAACAAAATTGAACTTGATGGGAATCAGTTGTAAACTCCCCACTGGCTGGATCATTCAGAACACAATGTGGCTGGTGGACATCAATCCTCCCAGTCCCTGGATATCTCTGCGGGCAATCCTCAGGATAGCTTCTTTTGGCACAAGCATCTTCAGCTGCTTTATCAATGTCTTTCCCTCTGTCATACGATCAGAGGTGGGAATGTTCTGTGAAGATTATATAATGTTCAGAACAATGAGTCAACTCCGAAGGTATTAAAGTATCAAACCTGGACAACATTCAAGCTTGTGCTGTTAATTATAGGTAACATTAGTCAAAAGCACTGCTGGACACTAAACATTTCCATTGTTAATAAAAAGAGGAACCCCTTCAGCAACTCTATCTTGTTTTACAGTAATATAAGAAAGTCATTCAGCCCATTAGACCTATTGGACAACAAGAGGCTTAACACATTCACTCTCTCCTGCCTATTACATAAGAAGATAATTTTTTTAAAAAGTAGCTGTTGGAATTCAAAATAGACACGCAGGAGGCTGGAAGAACCGAATAAGCAAGACAGCATCAAGACGTTTAGAAATCAACGCCTTGGATATAGGTCTTCGTCAGGACTGTGAGTGGAAGTAAGGGGTCTATAGATAAAGGGGCGGGTGCGAGAGGAGGAGGTAGAGTGGCGAGGTTGGGACAAGTGAACACAGATTAAGGGTATCAGCGGGTTAGTGATGGGAGGGCTGAATCCAATTGGTAGCTGGACAAAGGGTTGCTCACAGGAATGGAAGGGATGGGAGGGCCTGGGAAGGGAGTCAGGGGATTGGAAGGGAGGTTATTTGAAATTGGCGAATACAAAGTTGAGTCCCTGGGGTGTAGGGTGCAGAGGTGACAGTTGGGATCTTGTTCCTCCAATTTATGGTTTGGTTCATTGTGGCAATGGAGAAGGCCAAGGATGGCCATGTCAGAAAGGGATTGGGAGAGAGAATTGAAATAGGAAATGACTAGGAGGTCAGGTCACCCCTGACAAGCCCGACTGAGATACTCAGCAAAACATTCCCTCCGTTTATATTTGGTCTTCCCAATGAAGTGAAGACCACATCAGGTGCACCAGGTGCAGTAAACTAGGTTTGGATCCCACCACCGGGCCCGTCTCGGTCCAATCACCACAATCACCCCCAGGTACCTTCTCCTGCAACTGAAAAAGATGCAAACGTTGCTGGCACACAACCTCCTCCACCTTCTTATAGGGCTTTAAACAGTACTTTCACATCAGACAGAGGTTTACCTGCCTCTCTTCCAACCTACGATTCTGCATCAGGTACTCCTGATGTGGTCTTCTCTGCATTGGGGAGACCGAACATAAACTAAGGGCACATTTCACCGAGCATCACAGCCGGGCCTGCAGGGGCCGACCTGACCTCCCAGTCACCGCCCATTTGAATTCTCCTTCCCACTCCCTTTCCTACGAAACCATCCCTGGCTTGCTCTTTTGCCATGGTGAGGCAGACTGAAAATTGAAGGAACAACACCTCATCTTCTAGGTAAAAACAAGGACTGCAGATGCTGGAAACCAGAGTCTAGATTAGAATGGTGCTGGAAAAGCTCGGCAGGTCAGGCAGCATCTGAGGAACAGGAAAATCGACGTTTTGGGCAAAAGCCCTTAATCTGGAATAAAGGCAGGGTGGCTGCAGAGTGGAGAGATAAATCAGAGGGGTCTGGGGTTGGGAGAAAGTAGCATAGAGTACAATAGGTGAGTGGGGGTGGGATGGAGGTGATAGGTCAAAGCGGAGGGTGGGGGAAGGTATCAAAGAGTACAACAGGTGAATGAGTGTGGGGATGGCGGTGATAGATCAAAGAGGAGGGTGGAGTGGATATGTGGAAAGGTAGATAGGCAGGTAGGACACGTCATGATGGTGGTGCTGAGCTGGAACGGTGGAGCTGGAACGAGCTGGTGGAAGGATAAATGAGGAAACTGATGAAATCCACATTGATGCCCTGGGGTTGAAGTGTTCCAAGGCGGAAGATGAGGCGTTCTTCCTCCAGGCGTCGGGAGGTGAGGGAGCGTCGGTGGAGGAGGCCCAGGACCTCCATGTTCTCAGAAGAGTGGGCGGGGGAGTTGAAATGTTGGGCCACAGGGCGTTGGGGTTGATTTGGTGTAGGTGTTCCAGAGATGTTTCCTAAAGCGCTCTGCTAGGAGGCGTCCAGTCTCTCCAATGTAGAGTAGATGGCATCGGGAGCAACGGATACAAGAAATTATATTGATGGATGTGCAGGTAAAACTTTGATGGATGTGGAAGGCTCCTTTAGGGCCTTGAATGGAGGTGAGTGGGGAGGTTTCAGCGCAGGTTTTACCTTCCTGCGGTGGCAGGGGAGGGTTCAAGGAAGGGAGGGTGGGTTGTTGGGGGGAGTGGACCTGACCAGGTAGTCACCGAGGGAATGGTCTTTGCGGAAAGCGGGAATGGGTGGGGAGGGAAATATATCCCTGGTGGTGGGGTCCGTTTGGAGGTGACAGAAATGTCTTCAGATGATATGGTTTATGCGAAGGTTGGTCAGGTGGAAGGTGAGCTCATTTCCAATTGCTGCCGAGACATGAACTGCTTCAACCTGTCTATACCCCTCCTCCACTCCAACCTCTCACCTCACAACGTGCAGCCCTCCACTCCCTCTGCTCCAATCCCAACCTCACCATCAATCCAGCAGATAAAGGGTGTGCAGTGGTAGTTCAGCGCACTGACCTCTACACCGCTGAAGCCAGACGTCAACTGGAAGTCACGTCCTCTTACCGCCCCCTTGACCATGACCCCAACTCCCATCACGAAACCGTCATTTCCCAGACCACACAGAACCTCATCAGCTCAGGACATCTCCCACCCACATAGCTTCCAACCTCATAGTCCGGGAACCCCACACTGCCCGATTCTACCTCCTTCCCAAGATCTACAAACCTGACCACCCTGGCAGACCTATTGTCTCAGCATGCTCCTGCCCCACCGAACTCGCCTCCACCTACTTTGACACTGTCCTATCCCCCTACTCCAGAAACTCCCCACATACTTTCGGGACACCACCCACGTCCTCCACCTCCTCCAAGACTTCTGTTTCCCCGGCCCCCAACGCCTCATCTTCACCATGGATATCCAATCCCTCTGCACCTCCATCCACCATGACCATGGCCTCCAAGCCCTCCGTTTCCTCATCTCACGACGGCCCCAACAATATCCTTCCACTGACACTCTCATTCGTTTGGCTGACCTGGTGCTCACCGCTTAACAATTTCAAATCCTCCCACTTTCTCAAGACCAAATGGGTAGTCATGGGACCCCGTATGGGCCCCAACTATGTCTGTCCCTTTGTTGGCTATGTGGAACAGTCGATCTTCCGTAATTCCACCGGCAACACTCCCCACCTCTTCCTCCGCTACATTGATGACTGCATTGGCGCCACCTCGTGATCCCGCGAGGTGGTTGAGCAATTCATCAACTTCATCAACGCTTTCCACTCCGACCTTAAATTCACCTGGACCATCTCTGACACCTTCCTTCCCTTCCTGGACTTCTCCATCTCCATTAATGAAGACCGAATTGACACTGATATCTTTTCCAAACCCACGACTCTCACAGCTAACTGGATTACACCTCTTCCCACCCTACCTCCTGCAAAAATGCCATCCCGTATTCTCAATTCCTCCGCCTCTGCTGTATCTGCTCCCACGAGGTCCAGTTGCACCATCGAACACACCAGATGGCCTCCTTCTTTAGAAACCGCAATTTCCCTTCCCACGTGGTTAAAGATGGCCTCCAATGCATCTCGTCCACACCCCGCCCCTCCGCCCTCAAACCCCACACCTCCAACCGTAACTAGGACAGTAACCCCCCCCCAGTGCTTACCTTCCAACCTCCCAACCTTCGCATAAACCACATCATCCGAAGACATTTCCGTCACCTCCAAATGGACCACACCACCAGAGATATATTTCCCTCCCCACCCAGTTCCGCTTTCTGCAAAGACCGTTCCCTCCGTGACAAAATGGTCAGGTCCATGCCCCCCAACAACCCACCCTCCCTTCCTGGAACCCTCCCCTGCCACCGCAGGAATGGCAAAACCTGCGCCCACACCTCCTCCCTCACGTCATCCAAAGCTCCAAAAAAGCCTTCCACATTCACATTCACACGTTGTACTCTTTGCTACCTTTCGCCACCCTCCTCTCTGACCTATCACCTCCATCCCCACCCCCATTCACCTATTGTACTCTATGCTGCTTTCCATCCATGCCCACCCTCTCTCATTTATCTCTCCACTCTGCAGGCATCCTGCCTCTATTCCTGATGAAGGGCTTTTGCCCACAACGTCGATTTTTCTACTCCTCCGAAGCTGGCTGACCTGCTGTGCTTTTCCAGCATACTCTAATCCAGACCTTATCTTCTGTCTGTCAAACCTACAGCCTGGAGGACGCAACGTTGTCTTCGCCAATTTGAAATAACATTCCTACCCATGCCGCTTCTCCCTTTCCGGCCCATCTCCCACCCTTCCATTCCAGACGATATCTTCCAGCTCCCAACTGGATTAATCCCTCCCATTGCCCAACCACGTGTCCACGTATCCGTACCTCACCATCCCGCTGCTATCTCCAGCCCAACCACTCCCTTCCCTCTTTACCTGAAGCGGTCTCTACCCCCACCCCCAGTCCTGAAGAACTGTTATACCTGAAATGTTGACTTTCCCACCTCATGATGCTGTCTGGCTTGTTGTGTTCTTCCAGTCTCCTGTTTATCTTCTATAACTCAGGAAGATAGAGTCTCGTCAGCACAACACGCCGGTAGGCAGGAACCACGGGTTGCCCAGTGAAGTCTTTGAACTCTGCCGTCGGGCCAGGAGGAAGACGTTCAGTTCCTCGAGACACTGACACATGAACAGAAGAGGCTACTCAGCCCCACCAAACTGTTACACTAAAATAGGAGGTTGTCATTGATGCTGCAGCACGACAAACCAATGAAGCAGAGACTGCACAGGTAGACCCCTCCATGTTGTTCCGCCTGGCCCCATTGCTAATGGTACACACATGTTAGGTTAACATGGTTTGCTGACCATGAGGAGAGAAAGTGATTGGTTTGTACAAAGTCCCAAGGAGGCATCATCCATCTCCGAGACTAGGCTAGACCACTCAAAACAGTCTTAAGCAGGCAGTCCAGAGCATAGCTTGGCAATTTATTTTGGAAAGTGTATAATGAAATTTCCCGGGAGAATTTAGCTGATTGACTACTAGATTTTAAAGCAGGCAAAAACTTTATGCATAAAATTACACAACAAAACACGAAGAACAGAATAAAAAATCCCGACAGAATTCACCCTATTCAGCTCAACTTAATTATACTGTTCCGAATATACGCAATTCTCCCAAAAAGCAAACTCCCAATTAAAACCAGTATCAATGGAATACATTCTTCCAGGTTGAAGTTTGAGGTCAGAAAAGAGAAACGGTTTCCACACAGCACTCTGTTGAACTTTGCAGTTCAAGACACAACTGAAAACTACTCCGCTCAGCTCAGCTGGGACAGCGAAAAGAGCTCACCACTCCCCGTTCATTATACAGATCACTAATAAAGCATGGCCACTTCGGCCTGAAGTCTCATCTGTTTCCAAATAAACAAAAGACGTCTGAAAATCATTTTCATCTCTGTAACAAACCAGACTGATCGGAGCCCGGCCCAGTTTTATTGCCCCTCGGAAAAACATCAAGGACAGACTCTCCTTGAGCTAAGGAACAGCTTTTGGACATAAAAGGGACTAGCTTTGTGACATATACTCCTCCCTTAAAAAGAAATAACCAGAATACAAAAAGATGGTTGCATTTTTATCCCTTCAAACCCAGACATATACACTAGACTAACTAAACATGCAAACATGCACAAACCCATGCAAATTCAGGCCGCCGCATTCCCACCACCGAACGCACCCTTATCTCATTGGAGTCTGACTAACTCATCAGCTTTCATTTTTCGCGACCCGCCACATGCACAATTGTCAGATTGAACAACAAGCTTCGTCTAAACAGTCTGGCATTTTTGTCCTTGAATCTTTCAACTAATGTCAATGTGTTGTGAACAGTGTCTATGATTGTCTCGGATGCATTGTTTGTAATATAAACACCGTGATGTTTTAATGGCAACACCAAGCTTAAAGTCTCTTTCTACACTGTTGAACATTTCTGTTGATACACGTTCGACTTCTTAGAAAAACACCCGATGGATCTTTCTTTTCCCTCGTCATCCTCCTTCAGTAACACCAAACTGACACCCACATCACTTGGCATCAATAGCCATCTTGAAATGCTTCGTGTAATCCTGTGTGGCTAATACTGTGGGCAGTGGTTAACACAGTTTTTAGGCTGTCAAATGCCATTTGACAGTCCTCTGTCCACTGAGAATTTTTGCCCTGACAATTCAGTGGGGGAAGCAGCCACACTGCTTAACATTTGGCACAAACTTTCGGTCGAAGCCAGTCAATCCCAGGAACTGTAGTACGGTGGGTTTTTTATTGTCGACGGTGAGGAGCATTCCCAACTACGTTTATTTTCGTATCTCATGGGGCCATTTGTCCAAGTCAAATAACGTGACCCAGGAACGTGACTTGGCTTTCGCAAAATCAGTTGTAGCTGGGTTTACCACCAAGCCTGCCTTCTGAAGTCGATGGAAAAAATTCCATGAGTGACTAAAAATCATCAGGTCATCAATGTACACCACATAGTTGGGTAATCGTGCAATGACCTTATTATTAGTCTCTGAAATGTGGCTGGATCGTTTCTCATACCAAATGCTACGACTTTGAACTGATATAGTCCATTTGGCATTACGAAAGCCGAAATTGCCTTTGCATTCTGTGACAGAGGTCCTTGCCAGTAGCCTCTGAGCAAGTCCAACTTAGAAACATAAGTGGCTTCTCCCACCTTTTCGACAAAGTTCTCCAAACATGGAATTGGATATGCATCAGTCTTTGGAACAGCGTTGACTTTGTGATAGTCCACACATGACTGTTGGGTGCCATCTGGCTTTGGCACTATGACTATATGTGAGGTCCACTCATTGTAACTCACATCAAATATGCCATCTTGGAGCGTGTGCACTACTCCTTCTGAGCCTGTGCCAATTTTGGAGGGTCATGCCTATAAGGATGTTGCTTAATCGGAACAGCATCTCCTGTGTCTAAATCATGCACAATTATGTTCGTACTTCCCAGTTTATTTCCGCATATCTCTCCACGAGATAGTAATAACTCTTTCAGGTCGCTTTGCTCTTCTTGTGGAAGGTAACTCAATAATTTATCCCAATTTTTGACAACTTTCTCATTGTTCAATTTGATTTGAGGAATGTCCAATGCAGAATCCTCTGAACTTGGTTCTTCCTTCTGTGCTGTAATCATTAACACCTTCTCCTCTTGCTTTCCTTCCCTCTCAAAATACCTTTTTTTTAGCATATTCACATGACACACTCTGTGAGATCTCTTCCTGCCTGGAGTCCGTATCAAGTTGTTTACCTCATTGAATTTCTTCCCAATTTGATAAGGTACATTAAAACTTGCTTTTAAAGGCTCAACTGTTACTGGAAGTAAAACCAATACCTTATTCCCAGTTGCAAAATTCCGAATTTGTGATTTCTGATCCACTTCTTGTTTCAATGTATGCTGCAATACTTTTAAATGCTGTCTACCCAAATCTCCAGCTCTATTTAATCGTTCCCTAAAATTTGACACATCATCCAAATGGGTGGTCTCTGAATTCTGACTTATTAATTTCTCCTTAACCAATGTTAATGGTCCTTTTATTTCATGCCCAAAAATTAATTCAAATAGTCTGAACTTAGTCGTTTTGAATTGTTTAATTCCCAAGTTATCCATCACTACCTTGAATAGTTCGGATGTGAGGTTTGATCCTTGATCTGCCTGGATCTCGATTGGTAGTCCGTATCTAGTAAAAAAAAAGTCAGTATTTTTTTCTACAATTCTTTTAACTGTGATGCTGCATAATGGGATTGCCACTGGACATCTAGTCGACACACCCATTATTGTTAATAAATTGTTATTCCCAATTTTTGTTTGAGGTAGGGGACCAACGCAATCTATCAAGACACTTGTAAAAGGTTCCTCAAATGCTGGAATAGCTATTAAAGTTGCAGGTTTTATTACTGCCTGTGTGACATGTTTGAAACGTCTGGTAATATTCAACTACATCTTTGTGTAGTCCAGACCAGTGAAAATATATTTGTATTTCATTCTGCATTGTCCTCACCCCGAAATGATCTCCAAGTATTAGCTCGTGTGCCACTCGCAGCACCTCCTTTCTATACACAACAGGCAAAAGAATTTGATGAATTTCTGTCCACGTCTGATCTGCTTCAATGTGTGCTAATCTCCATATCCACATTAAGACATCATTTGTTAAGTAATAACACACAGGAATTCATTCATTTTCTTTCTTGCTGAATGTCTTTTGATCGAACTGTTTTAATTCCTCATCTTTCTGCTGAAATCATTCAGCTTAGCAGAGCTAAAAATACTTGCATGTTTTCTTACTTGCTCCTTCTCTGTTCCACTTATCTGGTCAAAATAAAAGTTTCGATAACTCTATGTCAACTTCCTTATCTATGTCTTTTGATCTCTCCTGCTTCAAACTGTGCATCTGTGATCTTGTGATCACACAATCAGGGAAACTTCCTGGATAACCGTTCTCCAGTTCTCCACTGGCTGTCCAATGAAAGTAGGCAGAACGCCTACGGTGAATCAGCTATATCATTTGCAAGGACAGATTTTATCCCTGGAGCTGAGAGTTTGTGGTCCGGTACTCCTACCACACATTCTCCACTCTTCTCTGAGCTCTCTAGCCTCACTTTACATAACTGAGCACTTTTTGTCTCACCATGAATTCCTACTACTCGCACATTTTCTAGCAATAGTCCCTCAGGAGTACATGTCTCCTCATCCCTCAGCATTACAGACTGAGAAGATCATGTGTCCCTTAATATTGGAACCTCCATATCTATTACTCCTGGCCTATGTGAATAAACTTTACCCTTGCATGTAGATGTTTTAAGCAGATCTGGCACGTCCTCGTTGATCAACCGCTGACCATCTTGAACACTCTGACGCAGTTTTCTAACTTACCTTGAGGTTTTTGTTACCTTCCAACAAATCTTACAGTCTTCTCTGGTTTTCCTACGTTTGGTTTTCTCCTCGCACAACAACTCTGTGATTTTGCGTGGCTCACTTTATTATAATGAAAACGCCGGGGTCTTTTATCTTGTTTGTTCCCCTCAAGGGTTTCTTTTTTGACCCTGTGGTAAATTCGCCTTATGATCTTCACTGAGATTTACTTTTCCCTTTCCACTTGAGGACATCTCTTTGCTCCAATTTCTATTTCAGTTGGACTGAAATTTATTCTGGAAGCCAAATCGTGTTTATGGAACAGCTTATAATCATCAGCCACTTCCGCTGCTACGCTTGATGTTATCACTCTCTGTTCTTCCACATGAATTCCCACAACTTCAGGCAGTGAATTTATGAATTACTCCAAAATAATTACCTCTCCAAGGGCATCATAGGTTGCTTGATTTTTAAAGCTCTTATCCATCTATCGAAGTTACTCTGTTTGATCCTTTCAAATTCAATGTATTTGTTCGATTCCTGAAACGTTGTCTATAGGCTTATGGTACAAGCTCATATGCAGTTAAAATGGCTTTTTTCAGCTCCTCATATTCCGCAGATTCCTCCTCTGATAGGGATGCGAATGCCTCACTAGCCCTACCTACAAATTTCGTTTGGATCAACAAAACTCTTATTGCCTCTGGCCACTGCATCTGTTTAGCCACCTTTTCAAATGAGTTGAAAAAGACTTCCACATCCTACTCATCAAATTGAGACAATGCTTGTAATTGGCTAGGCTTCTCACTACCTGGGGCTTGCTTATCCTCACTCTCTTCCTCACTAACTCTACCCCAACCTTTATCTCCCGCCTTCTACGCTGACTTTCTTTTTTAAGTGTCAGTTTTTGCTGTTCAAAAGCTGTCTCTTTCTTTCTCCTCTGCTGCTCTCTACTTTTCCCTCTGTTCTGCTTTTAATCGTAACTGAAACTGTTTCACTTCTGCTGCCCATTCCTTACCTCTCACTGCTAAATCAGCTGCTTCCTTTACAATTGAATTCTTACCAACTGCATAGATTCTGATGGTTTCTCCAGCAAGTTTAATTGATGACTAACTGCTACAACTAACTCTCCTTTCCTCACAGAAGCAGGCAGTTCTGCTTCCAGCTTCTCTGCTAATTCATGAAACTTGGTCTTATTCATTTTCTTGAAAACTTCCAGTCACTGCATTCACATGCAGAAAACTTTTGGCGACTGAAAGAGGCATTGCTATCCCAAGTTTTGTCTACTGAACAAAACCAAAACCTGAAATAAAGACACGAGTACCTCACACGTGCTGTTGAAAATCCCACAAAGAGCCCCCAATCTGTTATGGACTGGGCTCGACCACTTAAAATATTCTTAAGCATGAAACCCTGGGCATAACTTTGCAATTTGTTTCGGTAAGTGTACAATGAAAATTACTAGGAGTAAGATAGGGAGGTTGTCAACTAAATTTTAAAACAGACAAAAACGTTTTTCACAAAATTACACAATGAAATGCAAAGAACAGAATTAGGACCCCCTACCGAACTCAACCTATCCAGCTAGACTTAATTATGCTGTTCCAAATATACACAACAGTCCCAATGTGCGAACTCCCTTTAAAAACCAGGTTGAAGTTGAAGGACAGAAAAGAGAGAGAGTTTCCACACAGCTCCTTGTTGAACTTCCCAGTTCAAGACTCAACTGAAAACTGCTCAGCTCAACTCGTTCAGCTAAAAATAGCTGACCACTCCCCTTTCATTATGTAGGTTCCTTCTAAAGCATGACCACTTTGGCCGGAAGTTTCATCTGCTTCCATGTATCATCTGTATATGAAGCCAGGCTGATCGGAGTCAAGCCACATTTTAATGCCCCTCTGAAAACAATAAAGGACAGAGTCTCCTTGAGCCAAGGAAAAGCTTTGAGAAAACAAAAAACCCAATAGCTTTGTGACAGAGAAGATGGGCTAGTTTTCTGTATGGAGGTCAGAAGCTGGTGGGATTGGCTAACTCTATCAGAGTGTGATTGCTAACAGGCTTGTGAACAAGAAGACGTTCAGTAGAGGGTCACAAACTAACTGCACATTGAGGCGGTGAAAGTTCATTCAGAACCTGGAGATCTCTCTCAACCAACATGTGGGTCCACAGAGCTATGTAAACTATCATAGAATTATAGAGTCTAACACCACGGAGGCAACCCCTTTAGCCCAAAATGGTTCATGCTGACCAAACTGTCCATCCATGCTCACCCAGTTTTCCTGCACTTGGCCAATACCCTTCTCAAAATTTCCTATCTATATATTTGTACAAACGTGAAGACATGTATCGCAGAAAACACGTTATATTTCATGGTATCAACATTTTGTTTTGAAAATATTGAGTGTTAGTTCATAACACTCAAGTTTTAATGCAATCAGTTTTTATTATTTTGTAGCGATACAGATTAAACAGTCATCTCCTTCACAGTCTCCTCATGGCACCACCACTATAGGGATAGTCTGGTGAAACTCCATTACACTGTCTCTCTGTAGCAAATAGATCATTCATTACAAAGGAGAGAAAATCTGTTCACAGTGCCCTAAGTACTGTCTCAACAACACTTTACAACTGCAGGATGGTGTCTTCACTCTTAGATGTAATCATTGTGTAATGAAGGACACCACGTTTTTACTGTGCTGATTAATTACTGCTCCATATGAATTCTGTCAGTGACTCGTGACCAAGGACCATTTCGCCTTCTCATAAATTCAAAATTAGAAGGATGATATGTTTTACCAAATCATTTCTTTGCCCTATGAAGCAAAGCCAGACCAACAGCAATATCACTATTGCCATTGGAGATGGTTGGGAATGCTGAGGGGGCAACGGCCTAGGTGTATTATCTCTGGAATATTAACCCAGGGACCTAAGTGATGACCAAGACCCCAGATTTGAATTTCACCTCAGCAAATGTTGGAATTTGAATTCATTAAAATATGACGAATTAAGAGTCAAATAAAACGATGAAGCCATTGTTGATTGTCCTACCTGGCACCTTTATGTCCTTCAGGGAAATCTACCATCTTCACCTGGTCGGGCTAACATGTGACTCCAGACCTACAGCAATGTGGTTAACTCACAGTTGAAGTTTGCATTGGCCAAGCCAGGCACACAGTTATATCACTCACTACAAAGTCTCAAAGAAATGAAACTGGATAGACCTCAGCACCGACTACTTAGAGCCCACGGACTGCATTGGGTCAAAAAGGCAGCTCACCAACACCTTCTCAAAGACAATGAGGTAAGGGGATTTAGTACTGACTCAGCATCCCATTGTAGAATAAAAGTATATGATCACACTTTACCAAAGAGAGACAAAGGGACATAACTCACTTTAAACAGGGACTTTGATGTATACTCTAAATGGATATGATTTTCAGTAATATGGGAACAGGAGAAAAATAGATAAGGTTAATCTCGTTTATATTTCCATTCCAGCTGATCATCAACAATTCCTTTGCTTGCTTCATGCTGTCCACATGTTTCTTTCCACATCTATTGAACTCCATCCTTCTCCCCTTCACAACAGACGTGCCTGTCACCAAAATCATTTACACTATTTCCCAGCGACGTTCAGTTCTGATCGTCAGATGTATGGTCAGTGGACTTGAAGTGCCAATTCTGTTTTTTCTCTCGACCCGAAGCTGCCAATGCTGCACAGTTTCTGTGGCAATTTCTTGTTGTTTTTGTTTCTGATCTCCAACATCATGCTTTGTTTTATTTAATGTAGTTATTACATGGGATGCCTGCATCACTGGCAAGGGCAGCATTTGTTGACCATCACAAATGCCCTTTATTGTGATGTCATTCTTTCAGGCAGCATAGAGCCAAGCAAATTGCTGTGGCACTGAGTCAGCCCAGATAATAATGCTAGATTTATTTACCAAAGAATATCAGTGAAATAGATAAAATTATAGGTAAAATGTTGGTGATGTTATGGTTGTTATTAGTGAAACTCGTTTTTATTTTCAATTCCTGCATTTGAATATATGTTCTGACATCATCGGTGGTAGCATGTGAAACAGTGTCTTAATGTGTAATAACTTGTGCCTCCGAATTACATTTCTTGCAATATTACTACTCTGACAGAGTGTCCCTGTCATGAAGTTACTTTAGAGACAAGAACAAGGTTGTTATCGAAATACTTGCAACTGAAAGAGTGCTCACAGGAGAGTTGGAACTATAAAATCAGAATTTTACCAAGGCATAGATAATGGTTTATTAAACATCAGCATTGACGCCAAGGTGGGGACTGGGGGTATAATTGAGCTGGTCGTGGATAGGTTTAGTGATGGACAGAATACTGAGACATAAATGAATTCAGGACAAAACAGTACGTCGGGATTGTGAACAGTCTTGTTCTGAGATGTTTGTGAGGCCGGAGGTGTGGTTGGTTCTGAAATTTGTGGGTCATGAACAGAACTTACATTTGAAACTGAAGACAATAGTTTTCGTCTTTGCCAGATATAGATAACAGAAATGGAAATGAGTTTCACCATGGCTTATGGGCTTAATAAATGGATAGAGATGCAGACACTTACCAGGAACTCCAACAATAGCGAGGAAGGGATAGTAACTTCCCTGGATAATCGACAGTACACAGTATATCTGATCTGGTAATGTCAGCCAAGACCAGGATAAGCCCCTGTCCATTTTTACAGCATTCCAGTCTACTTTTCCCAGATTCTGATTCATTAATGGAACATTCCAGACTATTCTCAGATGTTTATCTCTCTTCTTCCGGTCTCTGCAGCTGTTTATCCCTGTAAATGTGGAGGTGAAGCATCTGCTGCTACAATGGGACAAAACATTGCAAGAAGCCACTAACTAATAGAAGAGGGAAACCATCCATGACACAATTAGCATCCAAGGAGACTGACATCAATTACAGTCACTGAACAAACAGATCCAGTTAACTCCTTTCAGTGTGGTTCCTTCGTATCACAATAACAAATGGACTGAATTGAATGTTGGTATCGCTTGGATATTGGTCACATCTACAATCACCAAATGCTCTCGTGAAGTCCGTTGTGACGGAGAATGATGGATGTTTTCTTATCGCAGGCAAGATGATTCTGTTGTGTTGTCTGTTCACAATGTTATAACCGCCTGAACGTCCCACCACCACCCCCCGTAAAAAACACAATCCAGATGTAGTTACCATGATGATCCTTCCTTGATTAGAACAGGTGCCAACCATTAGATTTACAGTGGGCATATTTGCCCTAACCATACTCAGGAAGTGTGGATCTGTCTGGACTTTCTTCTCATTGCTCTAATAAGGCAATTCTGTTTCTTCGACACACAATGTGCGTCAGCACTGTTTTGTATAAACTCACAAACAATTTAATACACTTTATTGGCTTCAAAGGAATAAGACTCAGATTTTTTGAATTCTGCCCAAAGCTAAATATAGCATGTTGTCACAAAGCCGGTCCCTTTACAAGGTCATGTTGTCCTTGATTTTTTTTTGTCAGAGAGGGTCTAAACGATCCAAGAGTCCAATATGTCTGAATTTTGAAATGTTTATTGGGTCACTTTTATTTATACCTAGCAGGTAATGCCTTAGGCAGTAGGCTTTCAAGTCTTAAAAAAATGTCTTGTTTAATCAAGAAGATTGGGTCAGCTCTCTAGCTCGGCAGATTGGTTCAGTTTGGGGGTTAGTTGAGTGAGGGTTACTGTTGAAACTGGATGCTCTCCCCCTTCTTCTGCCCTTCTGACAGCATAACCTGTAAGATTTTTGGAACAGATTTACTCCATGTGCTAAGGGGCTTGTTTATTGGGATTTTCAGGTATTTGGAACAGCATCCTTAAATCGGGATACCCTGTCGAGTTTGGATAGGACAAGTTATTCAGGTATTCCATTTTCGTTCCTTGTGTATCATTCGGTAATTTGGTAAATACATTCTGTTTGTTTAAAACTCAGCATTATGACCAGTTAATTCACTCCAGGAATATCTTTTATACACTAAACGTCAACAAATAGCAAAGTTACTGTCTGGGCTACCTGCTTAAAAATATTTTGGGGGGCCGGGCCTTGTCCAGAACAGATGGTGGGCCATTTGTGGGATTTAGTCGGCGAATGGCAGGTGTTTGTATCTCTTAATTCAGCTGTTGATTTGGATAAACAGAGCTTCGGATAGCAATGGCTCTTGCAGTCACCAAGTATGTTTTGGAGGTGGAAGAAATAACTTTGGGGTTTTTACAAAATGCCCTTTAAGTCCAAGCTGCAGGAATTAGTGGACGAGCTGCAGTTGAAGCTACCTCCTAACATGAGGAAAGATGAGATGCGTGCAGCAGTGGCTCACCATTCCAATTTGCTGGAAACTCCAGCAGGATCTGTACAGATGACTAAACTTCAATCGCAAATGAAGAATTTTGCGTGATGACTAATATCAGAAGAGAAAGAAAGAGAATGAATAGGTTTAGCAGAGGAAAGAGAAAAAAAACCAAATGGCTTTAGCGGGAGAAAAAGAAAAAGAGGGAGCATTTAAGCTTCAGAGACGGACACTTAGAATGGAAATTCAGCATAAAAGGATGGAGATGATGGCTGAAGGTAAACTTAGTGAGGAACAGCGTGAAGATGAGCAAACCCATGGTGGTCGAAAGCCTGTTCAGAAACGTTTTTGGTATATTGATGGAAAAGCACCACTGGAGACAGAGCGGGATTTACAAAATATAGGATATACATGGCATATTCATGGAAACATTTTTCATTTCACTTGAAAAAAGTAGCTAAACAATTGCAGTGGCCAGTGAGCATGTGGGTTGTGTTGATCCAAACAGAACTTGTGGGTAGAGCTAGTGAGGTATTCACAACACTATTAGAGGAGAGATCTGGGGAGTATGAGGAGGGGAAAAAGTGCATATGAATTTGTGTCAGAAGCCTACAGTCAACGTTTCAGGAATCAGGTCAAACCAATATTGAGTTTGAAAGGATCAAAAAAGTAATTTTGATAGATGGATTAGAGCTTTAAAAAGAGAGCAAAGTTATGATGCTCTTCGAGAGACAATTAATTTGGAGGAGTTCAAAACTTTACTGCCTGACATAATGCACACTCATTTGGACGAGCAGAGAATTAAAACGGCAAGGCATGCACATGACGTTGCTTATGAATGTGAGTATGTCTAGTGATTAATTATTCTAAAACTTGATTTAGCTTCCAGAATCAATTTCAGTCCTTGAGGGATAGAAAGTGGGGCAAAGAAAAATCTTCGCTTGGAAAGGGAAAGGTAGATCTCGGTGTAGGTCACAATGATAACTTATCACAGAGTAACAAGGAAATACTTGAAGGAGACAAAGAAGTTTAAAAGCTCTGGTGTTTTCACTGCAACAAATTAGGTCATATGAAATCACTGTGTTGGTCGGTTCAGAAAAAAAAAACACAGATGCAGGAAAAGAGGATAAGCCGAGGAGATTTGTTGGAGTGGTAACAGAAGGCACAGGGGAAGGTAGAAAGCTGCAGCAGAGTGTTCAAGCTGATTGGAGGTTTGTTAAGTTGGAAATGCCGGATCTGCTTTGAAAATATACCTGCAAAGGGAAAGTTTATTCACATTGGGCAGGTAAAGAGGATGCAATATTAAGAGACACAGTATCCTCTCAGACTGTGTTGATGAAGGATAAGGAGATATGTACTCTTGAATGACTATTTCCAGAAAAAGGTACTGCTAAAGGAAATTCACCGTGAGACAAAAAGTGCAAAATTATGTAAAGCAAAGATAGAGTGCCCAGAAAGGTGTGGAGAAATTGTGGTAGGATAATTGGACAAACTCTCAGCTCCAGGAATACAATTTGTCCTTGCGAAAAATATAGCTGATTCACTAGTACGAGTGCTGCCTATTCTGGTTGAAAAGCCAATGGAGACACAGGAAACTGAAGCAATGCAGGAGACTTATCCTGGAAGCTTTCCTGATTGTGGGGTAACAAAGTCCCAATGTCACCAGTTCAAACAGGAAAGATCAAAAATGTAAAAATAAACAAGCTTAAGTGGCATGAACAGAGACTTGTTCCATCAGATAGTTGAGAAAAAACAGGAGCAAATATGTGACCATGCAAATGTTTTTAGTTCAGCTAAGCTAATTGATTACAGCGGAAGATAAAATGTGAAAGCAGTTGTATCAAAAAGCACAGTCGGAATTTTGAATGTGTCCTCGAGTATTATTACCTTAAAAATGATGTCCGAATGAGGAAATGGAGATGATGACATATTCAAGGACATGATAATTGGGCAGAGGTTCATCAAATCGTATTGCCCATGGGTACAGAAAGGATGGGACACGAGCTACCACCTAAAGGTCACTCAGAAGTGAGGAAAACACAGGCTGAAATACAGAGAAATGTTTGCTGGCCTGGACTGCAACGGAATGTAGTTGAATTTTGCCAGACGTGTCATACATGTCAGGTAATTGGAAAAACACCAGTGATAATAAAACCTGCACCTTTCTTAACTATTCCAGCATTTGAGAAACCTTTTACAAGAGTCTTAATTGATTGACGAGGTCCCCGACCTCAAACAAAGAAAAGTGGGCATCAGTATTTGTTAACAATAATGGATGCATCAACTAGATTTCCAAAGGCCATCCCGAGATGCAATATCACAGCTAAAAGAATTGCAGAAGAATCAATCTTTTTAAAGAGATACAGACTACCCATAGATATACAGTGAGATCCAGGTTCAAACTTCACATCCAAATTACTCACTATAATGTCACAGGAATGAAGCAATTCAAATCGACTGCATACCATCCAAAATTGCAGGGATTGCGAGAAAAGTGACATTAAACATTAAAGACTCTGTTGAGGGTTTATAGGCAGGGTTATCCTGATGATTAGGGTAAGGAATCCCATTTGTGCTTAATGTAATCACGGATGCACAAAATTAACCCAGAGCAAATTCAATCCATTTCGAATTAGTTTCTGGGCATTAAGTGAGAGGAGCATTATAATTGATTAATGAGAAAATAGTAATTCAGACTGCAAAGGCCACCCATTTTGACTCGGTCTGAAATTTTAGGCAACGATTAATAGCCCTGGGGAGTTGGCTATACAGCATTTAAAAGTAATGCAGCATGCAAAAAAAAACACAGGAAGCAGACAGGAAATCAAAATGTTGCAATTTTACTATCGGGGATAAGGTATTACTGTTACTTCCAGGGATAGGTGAACCTTGAAAAGTAAGGTTTAGTGGACCTTACCAATTACAAAGAATATTGAGTGAGAGCAACTACTTGATAAGGACTCCAGACAGAAAGAAATCTCACAGTGTATGTCATATGAATAGGCTCAAAATGTACTTTGACAGGGAAAGATTGGAAGAGGACAAGGTGTTAATGATTACGGCACAGAAGGAAGAACCAAGTTCAGAGGATTATCAATCGGATATTCCTCAAATTAAAGTGGACAATGAGGTTCTTTTCTAAAATGGGGATACAACATTGAGTTGCCTCCCTGAGAAAAATTGAAATGACCAGAAAGAGTTATTACTATCACATAGAGATATATGCAGATATTAACTTGGAAGTACTAACCTAATTGTGTACAATGTATCTATCGGAGATGCAGTTACGTTTAAGCAACATTCTTACAGGGATAATTCTCTAAAGTTAGCACACGTTCAGAAGGCGATTACCAGCAACGCATCTGAGACTTTTTTGGAGATATTTAAGGACAAAAATGCTGAACTGTTAAGCTGGAGCCTGTTGTTAACAGCCATTCAAATAGAAAATTGTGCACGGGGCAGGTCTTGAATACATGATTGCCAATACATTGTTGACAAATGGAGGCACTCAAATAATGGGAGTACCACACACTGAATCCGGATGTGGTTGTGCACATTTGTATGTTTATAGCAAACGAATGTACATACGCATTTTAAAGTACGAACCACTATTTTTGGGAGTTTTGAAAACCGAAGCCATCTTTGGATATTGATGATTCAATTATATATCTGAGGCGGTCTCTTTACAAGGTTATGTTGTCTTTGAATTGTTTTCAGAGAGGTTCGAAACGATCCAAAGTTCCAACATGTTTCAATTTTGAATGCTCATTGGGGTCCTTTGTTTTTTACCTAACAGATAATGCCTCAGAAAGAAGCTTTCAAGTCTTTTTAAAAAACTGGTGTAATCTCGAGGATGTGGCCAGCTCTCTGGCTGCACGGGTCAGTTCAGTTCGATGGTTAGTTGAGTCAGGGTCACTGTTAAAACTGGACGCTCTCCCCCTCTTTCAGCCCTCTGACCTCGTAACCTATAAGCTTCTTTTTAATGTAATTTTTACTCTTTGTGGTCAGGGGTTTGTTTATTGGGATTGTTGTAAGTAATTTGGATCAGCATCATTAATTGGAGATTGCCTGTCAGTTTTGGATAGGATGAATTATTCAGGTACGGTGTTTTCAGTTATTTGTGTTTCATTCCTTATTTTTGTAAATAAATTATATTTATTTAAAAGTCGGCAATCGGACCAGCTAACTCACTCTGAGAATATCCACTATACACTTAACTTCACAAATGGAAACATTATGGTCTGGGCAACGTGCTTAAGAAAGTTTTGAGGGGTCGGGCCTGCTGCATAACAATGTACAATAACCTTGATAATTAACAGTCATGAATTAATGAGTCAGTGACAGAATGAATATGATAATGGCTATGAGACAGAAAGGGCTGCGGCCAGTGACTGAGGAGACCTGAGGGCAGTACCGCAATATCTCCCAGTCACAAGTATTCAGCCATCACTATTTCTGACAAATGGAATGAAATGCAATGCCGAGCAAGATAACAGATGAACTTTGTTACATGGAATGCTGAACAACAATGTGAATAGAACAGGATAATTTTAAATGTGATGTGCAAAATTATATCTTATGCACAGACTGTTTAATCACGTGTTATACAGGTTGTTAAGATTGTTTATATCTGGCCGGGATATTCAGAAATAAAAACAGACACTGATAACAAAATGTGTTGGGTTACTGTGCGTTACAACAGAGTAACAATTAGGATACAGCTCATACCGAACTGGTACAGAGATGATGGGCTGCATGGCAACCATCTTTGCTGAAACTATTCAGAGAAATGTATTGAAAATGTTCAGAGACTGGGGAGACAAGTTGAGACATAAAACTCACAGACAATGTCAATAATTAATAAACTATTCCTATTTTTTACATGAAGTGTAGCTGTCTCTAAACGGCCCTTTACATCAAAATCACTTTGATGAGATCTGCACATTTATTTTCAGAACTTAAAGAAGAAACAGAGTATAGTGTAATACATCTGACACTGGCACAGTGATGGGAACAGGAATGGAGCATATTGTCCAAATATAACCGGGTTCAACATGAAAAAGCAAAATATTAGAGATAATGGAAATCTGAAACACAAATGCAAAATGATGGAGAAATGCAACAGATGACGCAGGATCTGGGCAGAGAACCAGAGTTAACGTATCAAGTCATAGATGAACCTGTTCTGAACAAGTTATGTTGGACTGAAAAATAGTTATTTCCATTTTTCTCTACTCCGATACTGCCTGAACTGCAGGGTCTCTCTCCAGCACTTTCGATTGTTGCAATGGCAGGAGATAGAGAGTAATGGTGGGCACTTGCCTTTTGGACTGGATGCTTTTGCCCAGCAGTGTTCCACAGAGATTGGTTCTTGGTGTTCATTGTTTGTCATTTATGTAAATGATTTGCCTGAGAATATCGAAGGCATGGTTCGTAAGTGTGTGTATGACACCAAAACTGGTGACATAGTGGACAGTGAAGAAGGGTTTCTACGAATACAAAAGTATCTTGATGAAATGGGTCAATAGACTGACAAATAGCAGATAGAGTTCAAGCTGGATGAATGTGAAGTGCAGTCAATAGTTTGTGTTTGTTTTTGTCTGATGCACCAGGAATGGGATGATTTTAATCTCCACCTCCTGGGTTCAAAACATGGCTATTCTTCGTGGCCTTTGAGAGGCCTTACCGTCTTGCTGTTAATGTAACTGCACAATGTCTTTGGATTATCCTTAACCTTATCTGCCCATGCTATCTCATATCTCCTTCTTGCTTTCCTGATTTCTCTCGAAGTAATGGCCCACACTCTTTATATTGACTAAGAGATTAAATTGAATGAAGTTGTCCACATCTAAGGTAAGGTTTTCTTTGATTCTTGAATAAAATCTCAATAACTGTACTTGACCATTGCTCCTTAATATTACCATCCTTACCCTTCACTCTAACTGGAACATAATGCCTCTCAACTACCGTTGTCAGACTGTTGAACGCTTCCCACTTGTCAGACAGCATTTTACCTGCTAACAGTCTACTCCAATCAAACTTGAGAAGTCCTTGTCCCATGCCATGAACATTTATGGTACTCCAATTAAAAAAAATGAAAGCCTTATTATTTTCCGTACCCATCAAGAAACTAATAGAGTTCTGATTGCAATACCTAAAATATTCCCTCGTTTACTCCAGTCACTTGCACAAAAGAAGGCATGGTTTTGCTCCCTCTCTGTTAGAATCACCTGCATATTGATGAAGTATGTCTTCTTGAACATATTTGACAAATTCTCCACCATCCAACCCTTCCTTACATTGAAAAGAATGCAATTTCGTGCTTCAGAATTACAATATACTCTTGACTCTCTCGTTTTTCTTTTCTAATTGACGTGCTCTCCTCATATTCATAAACTTCTCTAACCATCCTCCCATTTGTACTGCTACTTGGAATATCCCCCTTGCCGTCTCTATCAATATAACGTTTCCCTACATAGAATGAACAAATCTCCCTGCTAAGATATTCGTTGCTTTCCAGTTTAGATTAGACCAATCCATTCTGAACAGGTCATTTATTTCTAAAATAGATTCCAATTTCCTAAAAAATTAAATCCCTCAACAAAACAGTAGCTCTTTAGCCGTTGATTTTTCTCCATTAACCCTTTGTTCCTTCCCAGCTGAGATTGGCATTGGGAGTAAATCAGGAAGTATTGCTTTAATGTTTTTAAAATACTCTACCTCACCTCTTAAGTTCACTCTGTATTGCTTTAATCTTTCCCTAAAAAAATTCATTCCTGCCAATATCTACAATAATGTTGGGCTACTCAATCTCACCTTTAAAAACGTGCTTGAAATGTTTCGAGACGTTCTTAATCCTAGCGCAGGCAAAGAAACAAACCATCCTAAATTAACGGTCACTGCCACAGAATCTCCTGTTGATGCCCCGACAGAAAAGTCCACTGAATCAACAATTCTACTAAATCATCTCAAACGCTGGTAAACATAAGAATAATTCCAAGTGTCCAACAAGTGATTGCTCTTCCATTTTCCTCAGAAAGACAATCTCCTTCCGCCGTTCGAAAAGCTGAAAATCATTTTGATAGAGGAATAGCCATCGGAGAATTTTGAACTACCTTCTTAACTTTCCTGACAGCCACACATCTATATGACTGATTTGCTGGATAACATTACTTTCTAAATCTTCCAGCCATCCTCTCTGTCCATTATATGTGACCTTAATAATATTGTGCCAAAAGCAGCACTTTTTTAATGACACCTTAAGTTAACTTTCATTGCCTACAGTCAGTAATGTTAAAATTGAAAAATATATACATACGCATATCAAACATAGAAAAATTAAAGAAAAATCAACAATTTAGCTAATTAAATTAATAAAAATATTCCTCTTCACTAAACTCCGAGAAGAAAATAATCTCCCGAGCTGAAAATATGTAGGAAATTCCGGAAGGAAGGTATAACTCCTTATTTAAAAAAAAGAGAACCTGATTAATTTTACAAAACAAAAATAAAGCGTTCGCAGTGTAATAAAAAAAACCTTTTAAAACATAAATAGACTTTTTCCTTTTTTTAAAAATACACCCTTAAAAAGTTATTTTAAAACTATTCGTTTGAAAGAAAATCGTGAGTTTGTTTTTGACTATAAATAAAACAAAATAGAAAAAATAATGTTAAATTAATAAACTGTAGTATCAAATGCAAAAACGACTACAGTAAATATTTAACTGCCTGCAATCCCAGGAGCAGCTGTAAGATCCATGCTGCTGTAAGAACATTTTTTGAAACTGTTTTTACAATATGAAGAAAACTGGGGGTATGTTTCAATAAAGTGTTTCCAATTCAAGGTGGACTTGGCGACATGATTTGAACTCATGCCTTGAGTCTATATTTAGAATTTCTTTGAATCTCATCACTCCAGTTCTTTCAAACAAAATTATGAATTCGTGTCTGTCTCCCTTTCGGAATGGCAGGCGGTGACCAGTGGGGGTACCACAGGGATCAGTGCTGGGACCGCAGCTTTTTACAATATATATTAATGATACAGAAGATGATATTAATAGTAAAATTAGCAAATTTGCTGATGGTACAAAGCTGGGTGGCAGGGTGAAATGTGAGGAGGCTGTTAGGAGATTACAGGGTGACCTGGACAGGTTAGGTGAGTGGACAGATGCATGGCAAATGCAGTTTAATGTGGATAAAGGTATGGTTATCAACTTTGGTAGCAAGAACAGGAAGGCAGATTACTACCTAAATGGAGTCAAGTTAGGTAAAGGGGCAATACAAAGAGATTCTTGTACACCAGTCAATGAAGGTAAGCATGCAGGTACAGCAGGTAGTGAAGAAAGCTAATAGCATGCTGGCCTTCATAACAAGAGGGATTGAGTATAGAAACAAAGAGGTTCTTCCGTAGCTGTACAGGGCCCTTGTTAGACCACACCTGGAGTATTGTGTGCAATTATGGTTTCCAAATGTGAGGAAAGACATTCTGGGTATTGAGGGAGTGCAGCATAGGTTCACGACGTCAATTCCTGGAATGGCGGGACTATCTTATGTTGAAAGATTGGAACGAATGCGCTTGTATATCCTTGAGTTTAGAAGACTTAGAGACGGATCTGATTGAGACATATAAGATTATTAAAGGATTGGACACTCTGGAGGCAGGAAACATGTTTCTGATGATGGGTGAGTCCCGAACCAGAGAACACAGCTTAGAAATACGGGGAAGACAATTTAGGACAGAGATGAGGAGAAACCTCTTTACCCAGAGAGTGGTGGTTGTGTGGAATGCTCTGCCCCAGAAGGCAGTGGAGGCCCAGTCTCTGGATTCGTTTAAGAAAGAACTGGATAGAGCTCCCAAAGATAGTTATAGAGATAAGGCAGGAAAAGGATACTGATTAAGGATGATCAGGCATGATCATATTGAATGGTGGTGCAGGCTCTAAGGGCAGAATGGCCAACTCCTCCACCTATTGTCTATTGGAGACAGAAAGTTTCTTCAGCTCTGCCTATTACAGGGAACGATACAATGAAAATTATCCAGGACCACGTAGAACGCAAATGTTGCAGTGAAAGCCACCAAACCCTAATTCAATACTAATTAAGTACAAGCTTAATTAATAAAACATACAGAGGCGCATAGTATAAAAGGAGAATTCAGCTCCAGGTCCAAAATAAAATTTATGGCTCCCTCATAAAATAAAACCCAACTGCAACATGCTGCAAATTCGCCAAAATAGGAAAAGCAAGAGAATGTAATTCTCAATGCTTTCTCTGTGAACAACATCTGAAGAACAGGATAAAATCAAGGCTTAGTTGTGAACTTTTTAAACGATGATGATGAGAATGGGAGGGATAGAGTTTGGGGGGGGGGGGGGGGGAATGATCAATAATGTTGTGGATGACACAAAGATGAGCTGGTGGTTCACACTGAGGAGGAACGTGTGAGGGTACAGGAGGGTGTCAACCAGTTGTTCAGGTGGACAGTTCAATCGCTGATGAAATTTAACACTGATACCTTTCAGAAGTAACAAGACAAGAGTGTACCAAACTGAAGAAAGGCCAGATTGACTTGATTTCACTTTTAGGCAAAGAAGGTTGAGAGATGCTCCTGATGGAGGTGTTTAGCAGCATGAGGGGTCTAGACAGGGTGAACAGAGAACAGGTTTTCCCCTTACTCCAACGCACAATAACAAGGAGACACACTTTTAAAGTGAAAGTGGACACACCATTAATCTGTAAACTGTAGAAAAAACGTTTCTATTTCTTAATGTGTTTGGTTTTAAAATATTTCACGATTTATAGTGCCTCCTGAAAAATGTGATTTTGGAGCAGAGGTTTTGTTTTGTGATTCAGGTTCCCTGTTCCTCGTGCCTCAGTTTCGCAATCTGTTCATTGAAATAATACACTATTTTTCCATTCAACTTGCCAATGTGATCAAACACACACACATTTTCCCAAGTATGATCTACAAATCAATATTTGCCCGTTCCCTTGGCATGCCTAGACCCTTTTAAAGACTAATATCCGCTTCACATTTTCCTTTTCTAACCTTTTCAATGTTTGTTTTCGCCCACAATACATTCAAAACATTTTCCATAACATATAGACACTTTCTAACAGAATTGATAATGTAATATTTTTACTCAATATTGAAACTATAAAGTTGCACCAATGCTGAAGTGTTTTGTTGTCCCATCACCCAGTTCCCAGGCTGCAGTTGCAGCAAATAGTCATTAAATCTCAAATGAATTGCCAAGTCTTTATTTCTGATCTAAATGGTCATTTGTTTCTTTATTACGAAATAGGCATTTTAATTACGAACTGTCTGTCTGACTAGAACATTTTGATGTGGTTTACTCCAGGCAATTAAACATCAGGAGGTAAGAACAGGGATAGGCCATCTACGACAGGCCTGCTGTCATAATCAACAAGGCCTGACTGCAGTATTTTCTCCACACTGATGTCATGTTCTCTACACACAGATCAACCTGCATCTCCCTCAACCAAACCCCTTGACCCCTGTTACCACAGCCACCAACGGTGAATAAAATCCAAAGAACTGTAAATAGACCAATAGAAATTAGGTGTGACGGTAGGAAATTCAACTGTGCAGTTATCCACATTAAACACCGTCTGCCAGATATAGTATTTTCTAAGCCTACATATATTCAGCTGTAAACTCTTTAGCTCCTCATTGCATCCTATTTGAAAACCTAGTGGAATAACATCTGTGAATTTAGTTACTACACTCTGTCTCTCCTTCCAGGTCATTTGGGCAGATTGTAAACAATTGAGGTTTGAAAACTGAACCGTCACTATTTTCTGTTCGCCAGAGAAAGACCATTTATCCTGATGCTCTGCTTTCTGTTAGTCAGCCAATCCTCCATCCAATTCAATACTCTACCCTTCACCCCTCAGATCTAACCTGCTAGATCAGTCCTTTACGCAGCACCTTGTCAAATGCCTCTGAAGTTTAGATGTACAGCATTTGCTGCATCCCCATTTACCAGCTTGTTGGTTACATTCTCAAAGTACCCAAGCATGTATGTCAAGTACAATCTGCCCACCATGAAACCATGCTGACATGGTGAATTCATCTTTGTTTATCCAAGTGTTCAGTTATTTCCTACTTTATGGTTGACTGAAGAAACTTCCCCACTACAGAGGTTAAAGTCACTGGTCTATAGTTTGTGAATTTTTGCCAATCTCCTGTTTTGAGTACGTGTACCACATTATTATTTTTCCAATACTTCATACCGTTCCAGAATCCAAGGATTTTTTGAATATCCAAACTGATAACGTCCACTATCTCTGCTGTTACCTCCTTTAATACGATAGACTGCAGGCCGAGGGTCTGAGCTGCCTATAATCCCATCAATATATTTAATATCTTTTTCCTCATCATCGTACTTCCATCGTGATCCTTTGCGGTTATTTTAAATTTTGGGAAGAAATTCTCTGCCATTTCTGAGTTTCCATTATTGCTTTGCCATTTTCATTCTCTCAAAGGCCAACATTTACATTCAGCATTCTGTTACTTTTTGTCTACTCGTAGAAGTGTTCTTTAATATTTCTTAAATTTGCTACCCATTTTCCTTCGTAGCCATTTTGATTTTGTTTTTAGTAACTGTTTGCTGACACATAAAGTATTTTTCTTTAATTCATTAAAGGATGAGGGTGTCGCTGGTTGTACAGCACTCATTGTCTGTCCCTAATTGCCCAACGGGCAGTTAAGCGTCA
Source organism: Chiloscyllium plagiosum (assembly GCF_037043375.1). Taxonomy (NCBI): domain Eukaryota; kingdom Metazoa; phylum Chordata; class Chondrichthyes; order Orectolobiformes; family Hemiscylliidae; genus Chiloscyllium; species Chiloscyllium plagiosum. The sequence goes on along the minus strand of NW_028270160.1, from coordinate 77,168,183 downwards.
ACCAAATTTGTATGGGTTGGAAGTCACATATAGGTCGGACCAGGTAAGGATGGTGGTTTCCGTCCCTAAAGAACATTCATTACACATATGGGTGTTTCCAACAATGATCAATTGATTCATTATCATCAATAGACTCTTAATTGCAGATTCATATTAGATTTAAACTCCACCATCTGCCATGGCGGCATTTGAACCTATGTCCTCAGAACATTATCTGGATTAGCAGTCAGCAATAATACCACCAGGCAAGAACCTTCATGTTATTGTTGACTTCCGTGTTAAGAACATAGATCGCTTTTACAATTCTTCTTCCACTCAGAATTACATTTTATTTGAGGGGGTTTGACTATCTCCCGAAGTAGTTGCCACTGTTCTTCAAATGTCCTGCGCTTTAATCTTTATGACATGTCCAATCAGGCCAAGCCCTTCCTCAGGCCAGTAAAATTATCATTGTCCAACACTAAGCCTCTCCGATGTGACTCTGTCTTCGCTGTTAGTCTGAATGTGAAACTCCTGCATGTTGTGGTCACCCTTTCCAATATTGATCCAGTACCACAATATGATTTATCACTCCTTCCTCATTACATAATACCAAAGCCAGTTCACTGGTTGTTTTCATGACATGTTAATCAAAGAAATAATCTGTCATATATTCGACACATCGTTCTTTGAGGCTCCCTTGCCAAATTGATTACTCCAGTCAATGTGCATGCTCAAATTCGCATAATCACTCATGTGCCCTTTTCTGAAGCCATTGTTATTCCCTGGTTCATGCTATCTCCTACACTGAAAGTAATTTGTGAGGGTGGGGGGTGGTTTATGGGCTGGAAATGCTCATACCAATGGGTTTCCTTTCATGTGTTTTAGTTCAAACCAGACTGATTCATCACTTTTGTCCCACTTGCTAATATCATTTCTGAATACAACCTTGACATAATCCTTAACGAAGACAGGCACTCCAACTGCTGTTCCTTCTTGTCTGATTACTGAGTAGCCTTGGACATTTAACACCCCAGTGCTGACCTTCATGTAACCACATTTCAGTCATGCCCACCATGCCATACATATTTATACCTGTTAGCGCTATCAGCTCATTTTATTCCAAATACTGAACACATTTAGTTAAAAAACGTTTTAACATAAGTTCTATCGATTTATCTTGCTCTTTTAATACTTGTGTGCACAGGCTTTCCATCCTTATTTATTGATCCCTGATAATAGTGAGCCTATCATTTACTCCAACTTTCAACTCACGTTTTTAAAATTGTTCCCTTAGCATAGTCATTACAATGGTTCTGTATGTTTAATTGACAAAACCTTTACTTTCTGTTCATTTTCTGACCTGCTGCTTTGGTTCCCATCTTCCTGTATAATTAGCTTAAATCTGCACGATCACACCTCCCTTCCAGGATGTTGGGGCCCCTCCAGTTAAAGTGCACACTTTTCTTTTTGTCCAATTCCCACCTGCACTGAACGCAATCGGAATCATCCAAAAATCAGAAACCCTCCTCCCAAACTAGCTCTTTGCCACATATTCAACGCGACTATCTTCCTCTTCCTTGTCTCACTTCCAGATGCCCAGGGAGTAATCCCAAGCATATCATCCTGGATATCCTGCTTTTACACTCACTCCTAACTCCCTTAACTTTCTTTGCAGGATCTTCCAACCTTTCACTCTTTTTACCTATGTCATTGGTGTCAATGTGAACCACGACCGCTGGCTGTTTACCCTCCCACTTCAATATGCCCTGAGCATGCTCGGAGACATTCTTGATCCTGGCGCCGACCACCCTTTTTATGAGGAAATCATAGAATCGTAGAATCCCTACGGTGGGAAAACAGGCCATTTCAAACAGCACATCCACGCTGACCCATTGAAGAGTAACCCATTCCGACCCATTCCCCTACTCTTTTACTCTGCATTTACCCCTGACTAATGCACCTAAGCGGCACATCGCTGACCACTATTGGCAAAGCACAAACAACCCAGACCTATTCCTCTGCATGAGGTTGAATCTGCTTTCTCACAAGAGATAATGACAGAACTATTGAGCATTTCCAGCATCTTCTGGCTTTGTCACCGATGTTGATTGCATATTGATAAAAACGTATGCAACACAGAATTGAAAAAAAAACCAAGGTGAATTTAAACTCTCAAGAGAAAACTAATTATTTGGTCGTTCAATGATCCTTGTAAAGGTTCATTACATTACTGCTGTTCTGTCCATGGACACATTGTTCACTTTCCCAATCCATGAATAAAGGAGGTTTTTACATTTCTTTGATATCAGAAAGCTTGGAAACGTTGCACATTTGCTCTTTCATATGGGAATGTGATAACATTGCATTTTTTCATCTCAGTCCAATTACAGAGAATTATACACACATACACACATATACACGCATATGCATACACACATAGACACACACATGCAAGCACACACACACACACACATGTACACACACACGCATACACACAATGTAATTCTTTGTCGAAGAATACCAATAACAATGTGAGTAACTGGAATGATAACTGGAAAGAAGGATTTAGGTAAAGGAAGGATGAGAGAAAATGGGGCTTTTTGGAACAGAAAAGACTATCATGTGAACTTACTAAGTTGATCAAATTTATGGAAAGCTATGCAAGGCAGATAAAAGTTACTGTTATGAAGCGGTAGAGATATATGTTACATTTAAGAGAGATTGGAAGCTGGCATAAAGTGTTCTGAAAGAAGTTAAATGTAACATTTGACTATGAAGTCAATAGCTGAGTTGCCACGAAACGAAAACCAATTCAAATTCGGCCAGTTTAAATTTTGCCCCAACACACAGAAATCAAATTGAGTTTGAAATACTTGATGACTTCGAAATCAATGAAATGGTCCGATGTTTAGAGGTATAAAACTGGACATTTTGAACATTTATGGGGAGAACTGCCAAGGACATCCAGAAAGATAGACTGTGAGTTGAATGTCTTTCTGAAAGGTACCTGTCCATAAGAGGTTTGCACAGCAGAACATTGATGCCAACCGAGATAAAGCTCTACAGGGGAAAGTATAAACGTAGAATCGACGAAGCTAACTGGTATTGAAATGTGTAATTTTTTGTAAACCTTAATCTTTTCTTTTGTTTAATCGGACCACAATTGTAGAGTGGGAGGTCAAAGATACGTTTAACCGAAGGGAGTTCTGAATAGTTGTTTGTTTTATTATTCTCCTTTGGACTTAAATAACAAAATTGTTAATTTTACTTTTAATTGTGATTTCTGTAAATGGATCTTTGCGTCTCGAAATTTAACAGGTTGTGGCAGGAGGTGAATTTTTTCTGTGTGGCGGGTTTAAATTAGGAGAGGGGTTAACCCTGTGTCGTTACAGCTTGGGGGCTATCGTCACGATATGAACAGGTTTAGACAGATCCAGTCTGAGGTTTGAGCAGATTTGCATAGATTTGAGGGATGAAAGGAAAATAAAGTATATTTAAACATTTGCACGTTCGTGTCTGAGATCGTTAAATAAAACGTCAATGAGACAACTTGTTTAATTCGGATGACTTGTGTTTGTTTAAATTAAAAGTGAGAGAAATGGCTGTTAAAAAAGTTAAGACGGGTTTGAAAATGATTCTCAAATTTGCCACGAAATCTTAGAAAGAAACATAAAGGCCAAACTTTTAGAATTAGCAAGGAAGTTAGATTTGGATTTAACCAAGGACAAAAGTAAAGCTGAAATTGTCCGGGAATGTTTCACATACTAAGGTGTGTCAGAAACACAGACAATTGCAGGTGAGGGAGCAAAACAAAACGTAAATTCCAATTGAGGAAAATGCAGTTTAAAGATAAACAAAGGGAGAGAAAGAGAGAGAGAGAAGAAACAGAAAGCAAGACAGAACAGAGAGAGAAAAAGAGAAGAAGATTTTTAGCTGACCAAAAAGAGAGAGAATTTGAACTTGAGAAGTTGCGATTTAGTCAGGAAAGTCACAGTAAAAACATGGAGAGTAAAAGAGACGGTAGTATTATATGCAACTATGTCAATACTCTGCAACATTTTAATGAGAAAGATGTTGATGCCTTTTTTATCGCATTTGAAAAATTGGCTCGGCATTTCGAGTGGTCCTAGGATTTATGGGTAATGCTAGTTCGGACTAAAGTGGTAGACAGGGTGAGTGGGGTATTTTCTCCGCTGTCAGATGAGGGGTCAAGAGATTCTCAAGACGTCAAGCAAGCTCTTTTAAGTGCTCATGAATTGGTACCAGAATCATATAGACAGCAGTACAGAAACATAAAGAAGTAATCAGGTCAGACTTATGTTGAGTTTGAAATAATTTAACATAGGCATTTTGATAGATGGATGCTTTCTTTAAAAATAGATATGACCTATGAGGATCTAATGGAGATTATTCTGCTGAACGAATTGAAAAATTCACTTCTAGAGATGATAAGAATTCACGTGGATGAACAGAAAGTTCAGAAATTGAGAAGGGTAGTATAATTAGCAGATGAATACATGTTGCTGCATAAAACAAGCTTCCAACCAGAATTGCGTCCTGTGAAGGATCGCATTTGGGAGATGTGGAGATTCTACACTGTAAAAGAAACAGTAGAGAATAAGAATTTACCACATGATAAAGAGGATGCCACAGAGGCCTCAGGTGCTTTCACTTAATAGAGTGGGGCACAGAAAGCTTCAGTGCCTGTGGTTTCAGAAGGGCATTGGGAAAAGATGTTTTCACTGCCATAAGAAGGGATTTGTCTGGTCACAGTGCTGATCGTTAAGAAAGGGAGTGTGGTAAAAGATGTGGTAAAAGAAGCTAAGCCAGTGGCATCAGTGATAGTCTTAAAGGAAACCCCAACAGGAACCGAAGAGCTGCAGGAAATTGGACAGCCTCGGCAGGGGCTGGGTATGGAGTTAGTACCTGATCTGTATAAGGAATTCGCATCTGTGAGTAATATTTACTCAGAAACAACAGAGGGAGAATGAGAATAAGTTATAATTTTGAGAGATACAGGATCTAACCAGTTTCTAATAGTAAGAGATGAGCAACTTTGCAGTATTTCTGATCTGTTACCGGAGAGTATTATAATTTGTGGGATAGATGGAGAGAAATTTAGCTTTCCTCTCCATAAGATGAGGTTGGAGTGCCTTCTCAAGTCTGGGGAAGTAACCGTGGGAGTGACTGACAGAGTGTGAGTTCCAAGAATCCGGTTTGTTCTCGAGAATGATTTAGCAGGGTCCAAGTTGGGGGCGACACCCCTTGTTGTGGAGAAGCCCAAGAAGACCAGGAAACTGAGGAGTTAAAACTGAAATATACTGGTATTTTCTCAGACTGTACAGTAACCAGATCCCACTCTCATAAATCACAGCAGGACGCACAAACTAAAGACAATGATGAAGGAGTTAAAGTTCAGTTAAGTGGCATCCTGTTTGACGTAATGGTGCAGGAAAAACATGAACAAAGAGAGGGTCAGACAAAGGCGTTTAGTCCTGAAAGGTGAAGGGATTTGCAACAGACAGGCAAGGTGATAAAAGATATATATGTGGATGCGTACTCTGAAAGTGAGGCAGAGATATTCCTGAGGATTATTATCAGAAATATAGAATCCTAAAACAGAAATGGAGACTACGGCAGGTTAGTGCAGAGGAGTAGTGTGCTGAAGTGCACCAGATTGTGTTACCAGTAGCACAGAAACAGGAAGTGTTACGGGTTACACGTGAACTACCTATGGGAGGTCACCGAGGGGTACAAAAGAATCAGCTTAAGGGATAAAAACATTTTTATTGTCCTGGAATGCACAAAGATATGGTAAACTTCTGGCATACGTGTCATACATGCCAAATAGCAGGTAGGCCACAGGCAGTAATGAAACTAGGACCTCTGTCACCAATTCCCACATTCAGAAACCCCTTCATTATAAATTAGTGTGCCCTCCGGAAAAGTACAGGAGGGAAATAATTGAAGAAACAGGTGCTAGTTTCTGCCCCACAGAGTAAGGAATCAATTCCAAATGGTGTGGATTTTGATGTGCCTCAAAATATGTTAAAAATGTAGAAGTCCTTGAGCAGTGGGATAGGTTCATAAACAATCTGCCTCAGGAATATAGAACGCAGTTGAAACGTTTGTTATTGCAATATGAGGGCTTATGTAAGAATCATACGGGGAGAACTAATACCATTGTACCTGAAGTAGACGCATGGAATACTATTCCTATAAATCAACACCCCTATCGGCTTAATCCTCTCAAAGTAGACAGGTCCAGAAGGAGGTGGAGGCTATGCTCAATTAGGTCATCATCGAACCAAGCCAGTGCAAGTGGAGCTCGCCGATTATCTTCGTTCCCAAACCGGATTGGACTTAATGATTTTGGTTGGATTATTAGAATGTCAACACTGTTACAAAATCAGACTTATATGCAATACCGACATTGGAAGACTGTATCGAGAAATTTGGACAAGTCAGTTACACCAGAAAGTTTGACTTGATGCGTAGTTTCTGGCAGATACCTTTGTCAGAGACGGTAAAATAAATTTCTGAATTGTAACGCTAAATGGACTGTATCAATTCAAAGTGATGCCCTTTTGAATGAACAACACACCCAACACATTCCAAAGACCCATGAACAGAGTTGTGGCCTGATTAATACATTGTGCAATCTGTTTGGACGATGTAGTGATCTTTACTAAGTCCTGGAAAGATCACCTGGTACTGTTGGCAGAGCTCTTTGAATGAATACGTGAAACAAAACTGGTGATAAAATTAAACAAAACTGAATTCACGAAGGCAGACGTGATGTTCTTGTTACAAAACATCGGTCATGGAAAGTTGACCCCATGGAACACATAGACAAAAGTTACCTAGGAATTTCCATGACCAACCTCGAAGAAAAAGGTGCTTTGCTTCTTAGGAGTCAGCGGATTCTATCGGAAATTTGTTCCAAACGTCAGCAGTGTAGTGGTACCATTAACCAATTTGCTGAAGAAGAACACAGAGTTTTGATGGACAGAACAATTCCAGGAGGCATTCGACCATTAGAAAGAAATATTGACCACCACACCAGTTTGAGATATACCAAACATTTCAAAACCTTTCAAAGTTGCCATCACCACGAGTTGGAGCTATCCTGCTATAGGATGGTGAGATAGGATTGTACATTTCAAAGAAACTCAACATCCACCAGAGAACATGTTCCATGATTGAGAAAGAACTATTGAGTTTGGTACTAGCCTTACGACATTTTAATGTGTACTCACAAACAGCGTGTTGGAGACGGTTGTGTACACGGATCTCAATCTGCTTACATTCTTTGAACGCTTTAAAGACTATTTCATTGTCGTCTTAAGTTACAGACTTTTAGTTTAAAATTAGACATGCAGAATGTCGTAAGAATGTAATCACAGATGCGTTCTCACAGATTTAACTGATAACGTTTAGACGAGATTTGTATTTATCCAATGTAAATATAGGTATATGGGAAAAGTTAAGGTGATCTTAGATTTCAGTTATCTGTATGTTGTGGTAATGTGTTTAAAGAATAGTAAAACAAATGAGACAGTGTTTTCATTATGATGCTTCTTTTTTGAGAGAGAAGGTGTTATGAACGTGTGAAGGGTACTGTACCTTTAAGAGAGTTGAAGGATTTACAAGCACCGTGAGTTCTGGAAAATTTAGAATGTAACATTTGGTTCAGCAGCTGGCAGTACCTGGGTTGCTATGAGACAAAAAATAAAATCAAATTAGTTCAATCCGTTTAAATTATGTCCCATGAAGCTAAACTGCAATCGAGTTTAAATTTGGCATTTGGCAATATTATAAAAAAATGAAATGACCCGATGCTTTGGGGTATGAAGCTGTAAACGAAATTGACCAGTTCGGGGAGAACTGCCACGCAACCAACATCTGCAGACTGCCCAGAGAACAGCTCTCTTAAATTCATCTATATTTATCAATGATCTGTGAAACAGAAACAATACGGAGAGGAAAATAAGACAGAGGAAGATACAAAGAGAAGATTCGACAGCTGGCAGGTTGTGAAATTTGTCTGCTTTGGTAATTCTGAATTGGGGGGATTTATCGGACCAGTATTGTAGAAGGAAAAGTAAAAGATAGGTCAGAGAAAGGAGTTGCAAATAGTTGTTAGGTAATTATTCTCTGTTAGCCTTTATAAACAAAATTTATAATTTTTACTTTAAATGCAGACCTTTAGGATGGTTCTTGGCCTTCTGAATTTTTACAGATTACAGCACTGGCTAAATCTTTTCTGTCTTGCAAGTTTAAATTAGCGTGCGGGATGGGGGTGGGGGTGGGGTTTAACCCGTGTTGTAACACTTTAACTCTGATTTCTCTGCAAAGATGCTGCCAGGTCTGCTGAGCTTTTCCAGCACATTCCTGTCTTAGATTTCTGGTTTACGAAATCTGCAGTTCTCTTGACTTTCTTATGTGTATCATTGGCAGCCTTGGCTGAAGTGCTGGAGGACAGGAAGGCAGCTAATGTTTTTACATTATTTGTAATACGGCTGCAAGGAAAACCCAGGGAGCTACAGACCAGTGAGTTTGATGTCAAGGATGGGTGAGTGTTTGTAGGATATTCTGAGAGGTAGGACTTACATGCATTTGGAAAGGCAAGGACTGATTACGGATATTCAGCACGGCTTTTTATCTGGGAATCCATGTCTCACAAAGTAGATTGAAGTTTTTGAAGAGGTGATCGGAAAGATAGATGAAGTTAAAGCTGCATGCGTTGTCTATGTGGACCTCGGTGAGGCCCAACAATGTTCCTCATGGTGGCATGGTTCATAAGGTTACATGATAGGGGATCAGTGAGAGGTAGCCAATTAGACACAGAATTGGCTTGACAGTAGCAGGTAGATGATGCTGGGAGAGATGTGTTGTCCAAATTGGAGGCTCCTGACCAGTGGTGCGCCACAAGAAACAGTCTGCTGCTGGTCATTGTTTTTGTAAATGATTTAGATGAGAATATAGGAACCATGGATAGTAAGTTCGTAGACAAACCCCACACAATTGATGTTAATAGTGGACAGCAAAGAAGGTTATCTTAGAGAACAATGAGATCGTGATCAACTGGGAAATTGGGCTGAGGATTGTTAGGTAGAGCTTCATGCAGATAACTGTGAGGTGTTGCATTTTGTTAGACAAACTAGGGCCGTACTTATACAGTTAACGGTAGGGCATTGGGGATTGTATTCGAACAGAAAGACACAGGGTGCAGGTACATGGTTTCTTGAAAGTGGAGTCGCAGATAGATAGTGCTGTGAAGAAGGCGTTAGGCACATTTATCTACATTAGTCAGAGCATTGAGTACAGAAATTGGGACATCATGTTGTGGCTGTATAAGGCCACATTTGGAGTACTGAGTACAATTATTGTCGCCCTGCTGTAGGAAGGGTGTTATAACCTTGAAAGCGGACAAAGTATTTAAAATTATGTGACGGAGATGGGAGGTTTTGAGATATATGGAAAGGCAGGGATTTTGTTTCTTTTGCGTAGGAGGCTGAGGGGTGACCGTACAGAGGTTTATAAAATCAAGAGTGACATGGATAGGATAAATAGACAAGGTCTTTTTCCCAGGGTAGGGGTGTCCAAAATCAGAGAGGATAAGTTTAAGGTGAGAGGGAAGAGATTTAAAAGAGATCTAAGGGCAGCTGTTTCTCACAGAGAGTGGTGCATATATGTAGCGAGCTGTCAGAGGAAGAGGTATTGGTGAGTGCAATTACAACAATTGAAAGACAATCTGATGTGTACATATGAAAGGTTTGGAAGTTTAGGAAACCTGGTGAGCATGGATGAGTTGGGCCAAAGGGTATGTTTGCATGTTGTATTACTCTAAGAGTCTATGACTTGAGAATTCCTCTTTCATCACTAATTCTTCATTGCACTCAATTATTTTCCAAGTTAAAACTCCTCTGTAAATGCTTTCAATGATACAACTCGCTGAACTTTCGTAAATACAGAATTCCTGGCATTGTTGTGGTGCTGTACACCACAGCAGTAGCAGCAGCTGAAACAGCATTATTTTCATACACAATCTGTAACTCTTTGACTGGGATAATCCCTCAGTCGACCATTTCCACCAAGCTGACAACTCTGACATCTCCCTGGGAATGCGGAAAATTACTCAGCTACGTCCAGTTCTCAAAGAGAGAAATAGTTACAATCTGACTAATTATCACACCATCAGTGTTTTCATAAAAATCAAATTAGTGGTTGTTTTTTTTTCCTGACAGAGCTATCAAGCAGCACAGAAATAACCTGCTCAGTGTGGTATCTGACAGGTCCCCATGCGGAGATGGTGCTGTTGTGGAAATGTCATTGGATTGCTAATCCATACCAGGCTAATTCTCTGGCAACTGGTGGAAGTTAAAAGTAATCAATAAAATACCGAGAACTAAAATCTGGTGTCAGTAATAGTGATCTTGTGTCCAATGTTGATTGTAAACATTGATCTCCTTCCACAATGTACTTTCAGGGAGTGAATCTCCCATGCTTTCCTGGTCTGGCCTAAAAGTGACTCCAGACACACGACTTGTGATAAACTCTTCAATGGTCTCTAAAACAGACAAGCAAGACACTCAAATGTATCAAACTGTTCCGAGGCTTGGAAGGATAAAACCGACAGAAAACTCGGTATCAGACAAGGGAATGGGAAACACAGTCCTGTTGACACTGCAGAGACATCCTTCTTAACATCTGAGATCCTCTGACAACTGTACTCCAGCTGTCTCCTGATCCCTTTAGTGTCCAGGAATCCTTATTTATATTCAATATCCTGGCTTCCACAGCCTTATGTGGGAGAGAATTCCCCAGGTTCATCAGTCTGTGAGTGCAGACATTTATTATCATCTCAAAACAGAGTGACCTGACTGCACCTAACACTGTGGCTCCTTGTTTTATACGTCTCAGCCAGTGGAATTACCATCCCCGCTTCCAATCTGTCTCGCCCAGTCTGGGTTTAATATATTTCATTTATATCTCCATTCGCTTTCCGAAAGCCCATCGATTACAGGCCCAATACAGTCAATGCAAAAGCTGCCCCACAACAAACCAGTGATCCGAGAGATCAGTCTGGTCATCCTTCACTGCTCTCCCTCAATGTTAGGTTTGTTCTTTATGAGGGACGAAGACCACATCTCACACAATACTGCACAATGTTCGAGATGGGGTCTCACCAAGGCCCTGTACAGCTGCAGTAAGACACCCTTACTCCTGGACTTAAATCTCCCTGAAATGAAGGTCAACACAACATTTATCTTCCTAACTGCTTTCTTTCCTGCAATATTGCTGTCGGTAACTGGTGTACAAGGAGATCCAGGTCCGTTTCACTGTTGCAGCTCTCCTCTTGTAGGGTCTGTGTTCACTGGTCAGTGTGCCATTGCCATTCCCAGTATTGACTTCTGGCTTCAGAGCTCACTGTCCTGCATGGACGTCGGAGGGCTGCACAGAAGAAACAAAGATAGAACATAAATCCCTTTAAAGATCTCACTGTCCTGCATGGACGTCGGAGGGCTGCACAGAAGAAACAAAGATAGAACATAAATCCCTTTAAAGATCAACATATTTCAACGAATCCCTTTTCAAATGATAGGTTGCTGTTCTATTGTTCCCACCAAAATACACACCGTCACATCAACCTCCACTGCTCTCCATCTGCCACGTATTTGCCCATTCACTCTACTTGTCTCAATCACCTTGTAGCTTTTCTACATTGTCCTCACCAACGCAAAATCCGACCTCGTTTAGTGCTTGTAGCAGATTTGTTAATATTGCATTTGATTCCCTCAACTAAATGTTTGACATGCATTGGGAACAGCTGAGGCCAAAGCACCAATCCTTGCGGCACACCATCTTCATTTCACTTCAAAACATATTGCTTTGTTCATGTTCACTGTTTCCTGTCAGCTCTCCTATTCTAAAACCATGTTGATAATTTAGCCCCAATCCTGTAACATTTAATTTTGCATACTCGGTCAGAGTCTGTACAAAAATCTTTCTGAAAGTCCAAATGCATTGCGTCCATTGCATCTCCGTACGTATCAACCAGTCATTTTCTCAAATATGATTCCCATTTCATATTGACCCATTACATAAAATCTATGAGCATCAATAAGATCAGGGCTGATCATTTCATGGCCTCAGCTCCACTTACCCGTCCGGTCTCCATTACCCATTGTTCCTTTAATGCTCAAAACATTATCTATCTGAGCTTCAAAAACATTCAATGATAAAGCCTCAACTACTTCACTGGGCAGGGAATTCCACAGATTCACAACCTTCTTGGTCAAGAAGTTCCTTCTCAATTCAGTCCTAAATCTGCTCCACCTAATTTTGAGATTTTGCCCTCTTGCCCAATTTCCACCTGCTACTGGAAACATCCTCTCTATTTCTATCTTATCTTTTCCAATCATAATCATATATGTTTCTAACCGATCCTCCCACATTATTTCAAATTCCAATCAGTATATAATTCCAGTCCACTCAGTCTCTCCTCATAAGCCAACCCCCTCAACTCCAGAGCCAACCTCGCGATCCTCCTCTGCATCCATTGTAGCCAGGACATCCTTTCTCAAGTAGGAAGACAAAACTTCACACAGTATTGCAGGTGTGACCTCCCCAGCACCCTGTACAGCTGAAACATAACCTCCCTGTGTTTAAACTCAATCCTTTTCGCAATGAAGGACACAATTCCATTTGCCTTGTTAATTATTTGTTGCACTTGCAGGCCAACTTCTGTGATTCATGCACAAGGACATCCAGGTTCCCCTGCACAGACGCATGCTGCATTTTTTACCAATCAAATACTAGTCTTTTTTTACTGGTATTCCTACCAAAATGGATGACTTCACATTTATTACAATTGTACTTCATCTCCCAGGCCTTTGCCAACTCACTTATAATATTTATGTCCCGTTGTAAAGTTTATCAGTCACCTGCACACTTTACTCTGCCACTCATTTTAGTATAATCTGCTATCGTTGAGACACTACATGTGGTCCTCAACTCCAAAACGTCTATGTAAGCTGTGGATAATTGCGGTCCCAGCACCGATCCCAGAGGTACACCACTAGTCACTTATCAGTCACCAGAAAATCACTCATTTTTTCCCACTCATTGCTTCCATTAGTTAACCAATCCTCTATCCATGCTAATAAATTACCCGTAATGCCATGCATCTTTACCTTATGCAGCAACTTTTTTGGCAGCATTGTGTCGAATGCCTTTTGTAAATCTTGGTACACCACATCTACTGAGTTTCAGTGGTCAAAATGTTTTAATGGATTTCTAGTCAATTAGTTAAGCATAATCTGTCTTTCATGAACTAATGCTGTGTCTGTCCAACGGGACAATTTCTATCTAGATGCATGCTATTTATTCCTTGATTACAGATAGACGTATTTTCCCCACTGCACATGTGAATCTAACGAGTCTATAATGCGCCATTTTTCCTACTTCCCTTTTTAAACAGTGGTGCCTGATTTCCTGTTTTCCAATCTGCTGGAACTGCATCAGAGTCAGGTGAATTTAGAAAAATTTCCACAAATGCATTTGCTACTTCTCCCACTACTTCTGTTAGTACCCTGGAATTCATTGCATCAGGTCCTAGAGACTTACCTATCTTTAGATCCATTAGCTTGACCAACACTATCTCTATCGTGGGAATGGTTGTTTCCAGGTCCTCACCTACCTTTCTCCCTTTGACAATTACTGGCATGTTATTGGTGCCCTTCACTGTGAAGACCGACTAAATATCTGTTCAATTCCTCGGCCATTTCCTCATATCCTATTACTGAAACCGCTTTCTCACCCTCTAAAGGACTAATGCTTACCTGAGCCAATCTTTTCGTTTTATATATTTATAGAATCTTTTGCTATCTGTCTTTATATTCTGAGGTAGAATACTCTCATAATCTATCTATCTATCTTATGTTTCTTGATAGGTTTTTTTTGCTCTTTTGACCTTTAAAGTTTTCCCAATCTTCTAGTTTCGCACTGGTCTTCGCCATTATTTATGTCATTTATTTTAATTTGATAGCCTCCCTTATTTACTGAGACATTCAGTTGGAGGAAACTAGCCACGAAACAACACGACCAGCTATCCTTAGTAGCCACACACTCAGATGACAAGCAACATGAGTTCGACTGGGACAACACTACTGTAATAGGACAAGCCAAACAGAGAACAGCCAGGGAATTCCTAGAGGCATGTCACTCATTAATAGATTCAATCAATAAGCACATCAACCTGGACCCAATATACCAGCCACTGCAACGGACATTTGGAACTGACAACTGAAAGCGGCAGATACAAATCACTATAAATGCAGGAGGAAAGATCACAGAAGCGCTTTACCGGAGGTTCCCAAGCACTGAGGATGTCACCAAGACAGGGGATGAAATGTCTGCAACACAAATTTCCAGCTCGGCGAACAGAACCACAACAGCTTTTACTATTCTCAGTGCCTTCTGAATTAACCTATTACCATGTTCAGTCACATTCAGGGATGTGTGGAGATGCACCCTCTGAGCTACTTAGTGTGCTGCCATTCATTGAATACTCTCCTATCTGGTTCCTTCATCCAAAGTGCATCACCTCATATTTATCAGGGTTACATTCCATTTGCCTTTGATCTGTAAATCTGACCATTCCATCTGTATCTTCCTGTAACATAAGGCCTTCCCCCTCACTGTCAAACACCTGGCCATTTTTTGTGTTAAAGATAGACTTACTAATCACGCACTCCCCACCCCCTCCACATTCACATCTAAATCATTTATGCATACCACAAAGAATAAGACTCACAGAACTGATCCCTGGGGTACAAACCGCCTTCTCCCACCACCCTCGTTCTCCTGCCTCTTAGTCAATTTGAATGTCATTTAACAGGTTACCCTTGATACCATGAGATTGTACTTTCTTTATCATGTGAGGCTTTGTCAAAGGTGTTGCTGAAAACGAAAACATACAAACAATCTCCTCGAAAAAAACTCAATAAAATTAATTCGGCGTGACTACCCTCTGACAACTGCATGCTGATGATCTCTGATCAAACATTGCCTCTCTCAATGAGGATCAATTGTTTCCTTCCTTGTTTTCCCCAATAGTTTCCCTGAAACAGGTCTGATGCTCACTGATCTATAGTTTCCTGGTCTACCTGCACCAACCCTTCCTGTAAAGGGTGCTCACCATTACTCTGGCAACTCTTCTGTGACCAGATCCTATTTAAACATTTGAGTCAGGGCATTTTCTCCCTTGTATCCCACTGCAGCTTGTGATGCAACTCTTCCAGACCTGGAGACTTGTCCAATTTTACTCCAGCCAAAACCATTATTTCCTGCTCGCATCTTATATCAATCTGTTCAAGAGCTTCCCAGTCCGTTCTTCTTGAAATATGCACCTGCCTCCTTCTTCTCCCAAGTACAACGGATGTGAAGCTCTCATGTCATAATCTATCGATCTTATCCAGCTTCACACACAGATTGCCCCCTTGATGTCTAATGGGCCCTAATTATTCCCTAGCTACTCTGTTCTGCTTGATGTTCTTGTGGAATATCTTGGGATTCTCGCTAATATTGGTCTCACTTGTCAATGCCCATGTTCGTCACTCCCTCTGTGTGATTTTCTTTTACAGTTTCATTTCGATCACCTCTCATCCTCTGAGACTCTCTGGAACACAGACGGAGTTCCCTCATCACACAATTTTGCCATCTGAGGGAAAATCTCGAGAATGTCCGTGCAGACCTTACAGTGTTTGCATAAATAAAAGACATCGCCTATCTTTCATTAAATCATTTTAATGTACTTTTCAAATTCACTGAAACCAACTTTATCCTCGTATCTTAATGGCTTGCATGACTCTGGTATGTACCAGTAATATAAGAAAACAACTGCTTTGTGGTCAGATGTCATTTAAATTCAAAATATTAAGATCACTATTCCCAAAAGCTTCTTTACAACAAAGTCTTCAATTAGCTCTTCTGATCACACATCACCAATTCTAGAACAGTCTGATCTCTACTTGGTGCTCAACATATCATTAAAGGAACCCATCTCATAGACGCTCATGTAATCCATTTTCCCAGCATTAACATTCACTTGTATTAACAACTCTAGATTTAACTTGAAACTGTCCATTATTACTGCAGTACCCACAAACTTGTATGTCTAATTTCCTGTTTTAGACTATAAAAATGTGTATCACAATTTTGACTTTGATATATAACTCTCATCAATGTTTGCTTCTCCTTGTTGATTCTAAGCTCCACAGAGTCTGAGTGACATGGGGTCTGGCGAAGTTAATGGTAGATTCAGGCGAGATTTTTGGCGAGGCATATCTCAACATTGATATCATCTCGCCACACATGACCTGTTCTTCTCAAATGTCATTGTGACATTATCACCAGATTTCGCGTTATGCTGGTGGAGTAAAGAAGGACAATGAACATTCAGCTATATTGTATATTCCCCCAGACAGTTGAGACTGCTCTAACCTGAGTGGGAACCTTACAGCAGGCTGGTAAAGTGTTCCTGCTGCTATACAGCATCTTAGTGAGATCACATCTGGTGTAGTGCACACAGATTTAATCTCCTCACTGAGGAAAGGATGTTGGAATGAACTCAAAGATTGTTCCCACAACTTATTTCTGCAACAAAGGTGTTCATCATAGAAGCCCTGCAGTGTGGTAGCAGACCATTTGACCCATCGACTCCACACTGATCCTCCGAAGATCATCCCATCCAATCACCACCACCCACCCCACCCAATCTTTATAACCTGACAGTTTCCATGACTGATGCACTTAGCCTCCACATCCCCAGACATTATGGGGCATTTAGCGTGGCCAATCCACCTTACCTACACATCCTGGGACTGTGGCAGGACACTGGAGACGGAAATTGAACTGGGATCTCTGGTGCAGTGACGCGGCAGTGCTAACCACTGAGCTACCCAGTGTGGGCAACACAACTTGCCTGCATATTTCAGCCCATGAAAAGTGACATTTGAACACGGAGATTCCATAAGACCCCAGACCTGTCACTGAGCAACAGGAGGTGGACATTGAGATCTTGAGCGCTTGGTCAGAGACAGGAAAAGAACATGCAAGTCCATTGAGACTATAATGTCGGAACGCCAGGAGGACATTGAGCACAGCGAGTGTGGAAAGCAGTAACAGAATGAGTCCAATCAGCTACTCATGCCTCTCACACAGCAATTGGAGCAGATCTTTTACAGCCTTGTGCCTATTACACAGGAATTGTGAAAGGGAACATGGAGGTTATAGAAAGGGAAGGACTACGAATAACCAGCTTTACTCGGGAATGGAAAGTAGTGAGAAAACAATTGGGATTGAAGACAAATTGTTAGAATCCGTTAAAAAGGAATTAATAATAGAAGATTTCCAAACTCAAGCCACAATCCAGCACAGTCAACATAGTTTTATGAAGGATAAATCATGTTTGAATGATCTGACTAACTTTCTTTAAAAAAAAACGTAACAAGCAAGGTGGATAATGAGGATCCTATAGATGTATTATATCTGGACTTCCAGACATCAGTGCATAACGTGCCTCGCAAAAGATTACTATGCAAGACAAGAACACATGGGGTTAAGAACAATTTACTTGTTGGAGGAGAGGATGAGCTAACCAGTAAAAAACATAATATGGCGTCGCTGTTTTTGGACTTGGTTGGACAAGGTCAAAAATCAAACGACACCAGGTTAGAACCCAATGGGTTTATTTGTCAACACAAGGTTTCATTGTGCCACTCCTTCATCAGGTGTAAGAGATAGGAAAACCTTAAACATAGAAGTTATAAGGAAAAGATCAAAAGGTTGTACAACTTATGCACATGAATTGTACACACCTAAGATGGCTCTTAAATACTTCATCAGTTAGAATGGAGATGCAAGTTTGATTGATTATTATGCAAATTGCAGAATTTATTTCAAGTCACTGCCTTGAGATACCATCAGGTAAATGAAGTAACACTTGCCATCAGACAATGTATTCTAAGCGTGAGAACCTGTTTTGACGCTGTCTATCTTCACCTAGAGTCAGACGGGCTTTATTTACAAAGTAGGAGTTTATAACATATCACATTTACTGACTGAATACAAATGGCATGTTTTTGGAACAAAATAAAATCCATCTGCAAATACAACTGGTCAAATGCAAATTCTCCCCGCAAATATATATGTGCATACGTGCGTGTGTGTGCGTATGTCGGAGAGAGGGGCGCGTGTCTGTGTGAAGGGGAGAGAGAGAGAGACACTGTGTACGTGAGAGAGAGTGAGGGGGATTGTGTATGTGAGTGCGGGAGTTAGACAGAGAGGCTCTGCGTGCATGTGTGCGTGTGACAGAGTGGAATGCGCATGTGCACATATGAGAGTGAATAAGGGAGAATGTGTTTGTGGAGCGGATAGGGAGAGTGTCCATCAGTGTATACAACGGGGAGAGTGAGAGGGTGTGTGTGGAGCGGATAGGGAGAGTGTCCATCAGTGTATATAACGGGGAGAGGGAGAGAGTGTGTGTGGAGCGAATAGGGAGAGTGTCCATCAGTGTATGTAACGCGGAGAGTGACAGTATGTGCTTGTCCAGGCGAAAACACGGACAGATACAGCACATCCCTTTCCCCCCACACACTCACTCCATGGTTTCAAAGCGTCACCTCTCTGCAGCATCTGCCCCATTTGGTGTCCAAGTTACTGACCCAGATGCGGTAACTACAGTCCCCATGCTCCATTTGGGTCACCAAATCCTCAGGTCTCCCTGAATGTCTGCGGCAGCTCACAGCACAACCTCCAGCAAACCATCCCCAGCCCCTCCACTAACTTTTCAATAACAGCAGTCAGTCAGAAGCCCCTCAGCCCCAGGCTAGATGCCTGTTCCTTAGTAATTATACTCCAGGATTTTCCTCGTGTAACTGACCGCACAATCAACTGAGAGAGACAAACAGAGGCGTTCCATGGGCAGGCCCATACCAAGTTTCAAACGAGAGAGTCAGAGCTGCTGGAACACCCCTGTCCATGGAACACGACATGGGACACAATGGGAACTGAACAACAGTCTGACGCACACCATTTCAATGTTTCTGAGCTGCACAATACCAGCAATCGATACAGGAGGAAGTCAAAAACTAAGGCCAGGGAAAGATACAGAAAAAAACAAATAATTCATTAACTGATAACTTACTGAAAATACGGATAAGGAGATGGGGGGATTGGAATAATGGGATAAGTGACTCAATGGCCAGTCCAACTCCAAGAAAGCAAACATTAATAGAGACATTACCATATCCGCTAGAATGCTCCATTGCCTCAAATTCTGAATCTGCTTCACAGAACCAGCCCAGACACCATAAACTGGGGTGATATAACGGTTAATATGGAGAGCTGTGTAGGCCGTGCTAGTGGATCACTCGATAAACTGGAATTTCTGCACAGCATGGGGAGCATTGCAAACCTTTGCCAGAATATTGCAACCCTCTACCACCACCCTCTGCCTCCTAACTTTGAGCCAGTTTTGTATACACATGGATTTCATATAAACCAACCTTGATAAACAGATGACCATGCACAATGTTATTCAATGCCTTACTGAAGTCCATATCGACAATGTACACCACTCTATCTCAATCTTTTTAGTCGCTTCTTCAAAAAATCTCAGTCAAGTCAGTGAGACACAATATTGCTTGCACAAAGACACGTTGACCATCCCTAATCAGTCGTTACCTTTTTAAATGCGTGAAAATCCAATGACTCATAATCCCCTCCAACAACGTACCCACAACTGACGTCATGTTCACTAACTTTTCCTTATTACCCTTCTTCAATCCTTTAAATAGTGGCACCACGTAGCCAACCTCCAGTTTTCTGACATTTTACCTGTGGCTATTAATGATATCAAGGTGCCCAGCAATCACTTCCCCAGTTTCCCACAGAGTTCTAGCGTACATCTAATAAAAACCAGGATATTTTCCTGCCTTTGTGATTTAAGACCTCCAGCAGCTCCTCTGTAATACAGACACTTTCCAAGATATCACTAATTTTTTCCCAATTTCTCTAGCTTGCATATCCTCCTGCACAGTAAATACTGATACAAAATATTCATTTAGTACCTCCCCCACTTCTTGTGGTTCTGCACATGGGCAGCTTTGCTGATCTTTAAGGACGTCCTATTATCGCCACAGTTACTCTTTTGTGTCCTTGACGTATTTGTAGAATTCCTTTGGAGTCTTCTTAACTCTATTTGCCAAAGCTATCACATGTCCCTTTTTTATGCTCCAAATTTCCCTCAAGTATACTCTCATTGCCTTCTGACTCTTCTAGTGAATCACTTTAAATCAGGAATTAAGAGGCTAATGATGACCATTCCGATTGATGGAAAAATCGATCTGGTTCACTGACACGCTTTAAGGAAACAAACTGCCATTCTTACCTGGTCTGGCCTACAAGTGACTCCAGACCCACAGCAATGTGGTTGACTGCTAACTGCCCTCTGGGCAATTAGGGATTGGTAATAGACGCAGTCTTAGCCAGTGACGCCTTCATTCCGTGAATGAATTAAGAAAACAACCCTCGATTCCTGCTCTCTATACCTGACATATGCTTCCCTTTTATCCGTGACCAGAACCTCAACTTCTCCAATCCTCCAGCATTCCTAAAACGTACCAGCGTAAACCTTCACCCGAACAGGGCCATAACGTCTCTATACTCCTGACATCTCATTTTTGAAGGCTTCCCACTTCCCAACTGACCCCCTTCTCAGCGAATATATGTCCCAATCCACTTTGGAAAATTCTTGATTAATATCATCAAAATTGGCTTTTCAACAATTCAGAACTTAAAGTTTTAGACGTGGTTCATCCTTTTCCATCTCTATTTTAAAACTAATAGAATTATAATGACTTGCCATAAAGTGCTCCCCCACTGATACCTCAACAACCCTCTCCCTACTGCCTTATGTCCCAAGGGTAAGGTGACGTTTAGCTCCTTCTCTGTGATGGAGAGCATTGGTCAAGCAACTGCAGCGTTGTAACTGGGATTGGGGTCAGCAGAGTCTTCGACTCATTGGTTTGAATCGAACAATAATTTGTCTCAATGCCATTTTCATTGAGTGTGACAGAGGGGTTGTCTGCACGATGCTGGGCTAGATTCCTCGTGCTATCTTATCGGCATCACCTCATTAATACCCACCCCACCCCATGGTGTCCCTCTCATTCAATACCAGCCCGAGTCCCCCACCCATCAAAGTTGGAGGTAATCACCATCACCCGCATGCCCCTTTGTATTCCGTGATCCCTGGTACTGGTGCTATCTTTAAAAGGCCTATGGGCACATGGTTGAGCTTTCTCTGGTTGGCACTGCCCTGCACAATTTATCCTGACCATGGCATATAAGGGGCAATTAAACCATGGTTTGTTGACAGGGGCATGGAGGTTCTGGTGGATGGGCTAGAACAGAGGGGGACCATTCTCTTCCCAGCGGGGGCCACACTACCAGACACAGCGAGCATGGTCTGAGCTCACCACCCAGCATGCAGCACCTTCTCTCACTCTCTCTCTCTCTTTCTTTCTCCTCCACTATATCTCCCTCACTAATAACACTGGATGGATACAACACTGTTGACTGACTCCCTCTGGACACGTCAGCATCTCCCCCCACCCACATCAGCACTAACAGCAGGGACACTATGCTCACCCTCACTCCATCCTTCACCGTCTCCTATTCCAGTCCAATCAGCTCGGAATCGGACACGAAGAGTGAAGCCTGGTGGTGGAGTGCAGTATATCCATTTCATCCAACCCACCCACCCCGCTTTACCTGTGTGTCTGTATTTGACTCGATGGGTATCTAGACGTGGGTGCAGGTCTGAAAATCTCTGTGTTGTTTAAAATGACACAATCTCTCCATCAGATAGCCTCCTCACCCTACTGCAGTGACAGCAGCAGTATAAACTTCGAGAATTCAGTCTGGGAGGGAGAGAGGGTAGCAGCTCACAGCACCAATCAAACTGACAATACCATGAACGCATACACCTTCCCCTCCAAATCCCTCCACCCCCCACCCCCACCCCCACCACCCCACACACACAATGCTGGTAGGTGGAGGGTTGCAAATATACTTAGGCCTGTCAGTATAGAAATGCTCGCCTCTGAGTGAACCATTTTGTCAGGAGATGAGATTAATTGATTTCTCTTTCTGTGATTTGCAATGCTTAAAAATTATGTGAGAAAGTATTGAAAAGTCCCAAAAAATGTCCAGTAGTGTTGGTAATGACGCAGGAACAACATCACTTAGTATCAGATAAAACTGCTCTCTGCTTCCAAAGATATTATTTGAAAAATCAAACGGAAATGCAATTTGACAGATTCACTGCAAAGGATTTATTATCTTCTCAGAGTTAAAAACTGTGCCACCGATGCAATAGTGCGGGTAGTCCCGCAGAGGAAGGTATTGTATGAATCTAATCACAAAACTCAGAGGCGAGCACTGCTGCCTCACGGCATCAGGCACCCGCGCTCGTGTCCACCCTCAGGCGACTGTCTGTGTGGAGTTTCACATTCTCACCGTGTCTGCGTGGGTTTCCACTTGATGCTCGGATTTCCACCCACAGTCCAACGTTGTGGATGTTAGGTGAATTGGACATGCTAAATTGTCCACAGTGCCAAGTGATGTATAGGTTAGGGGCATTAGTCATGGGTAAGCGTAGGATAACATTTCAACGGGTCTGGGGATGGGTTACTCTTCGAAGGGTCAGTGTGGACCTGTTGGGTTGAAGGGCCTATTTCCACACTGTAGCAATTCTATGAACTCTATGAACAACAGGGACAGACGGAGAGAGAGGAGGAGGAAGACTTTGATTCCAAGTTCAATCTATTTACTTCAAAAACAACTTTGCACAGAGATGCAGACAGAGGTACACACAAACTGGGATACTGACACTAACACACATAATACATGCCCACAGAGATACGCACGTATATATGGACATTTACACACAAACACACAAACATAACCCCATATACAGGCACACACGATCTTTGATACAGAGATATATTTTTTTTTAGATTAGTTTATTAGATTACTTACAGCATGGAAAAAAGGCCCTTCGGCCCAACAAGTCCACACCTACCCGCCGAAGCACAACCCACCCAAACCCATTCCCTTACATCTACCCCTTCACCTTACACTACAGGCAATTTAGCACGGCCAATTCATCTCACCTGCACATTTTTTTTTGGATTGTGGGAGGAAACAGGAGCACCCGGAGGAAACCCATGCAGACACAGGGAGAAAGCGCAGGGAAAATTAATTAGTTTTTAATTAATAAGTTATCATTGGTTAGTCGGAGAAGGCAGGAGAATGGGGTTCAGAAATAGTTTAGCCATGATAAAATGTCATGGCAAAAAGATGGGCTGAATGGCCTCATTCTGTTCCAGTGTTCATTGCTCATATAACTTTTCTGAAATTGTCTTTCCACGAGGTCAGTGGAGACTGAATTTAGTAAGTATTTGGTTTAGGAGAGTTAATGGGAATGTGGAAAGGTTTGAGGGGCTGAGTGGTCGATATCTGTTTCTAATTGTCGACTCCTTATATATCAAAAGAGTGGTTATTGATTTGAGGGGAACACATTTTGAGAATAAGGATCTTTCCATTTCAGACTGAGACTGGGATGCTCCTTTCTCTTTAGGGTTGTGTAATCCGTGGTGTTCTCAGCCCTATGGAGCAGTGAAGACTGGATTACAGAAAACACTCAAGGTTGAGTTCCATACAAATTTGATGAACTGGAGAATCCATGTTTATTAGGAACAAACAGGAAAATTATGTTTGGTTACAATCACATCAGCAGTGCACATTCTGAATGGTGCAGCAGGCTCAAGAGGCTGAATGGCCAGCTGCTGCTCCTAACCCATGTGTTGATCTCTCAAGCACTCCGTAATGTTACAGAGGTAAAGAAAGATCCCATTCAGCCAGTCAGTATCGTTATAATGAGACAGAAGGAGACCATTCTGCCCTGTAAGGAATTATGGATGAATAGATTGAAGTCATTCAACTCGCTAAGTACATTACGAAGTGTAGGATGAGGCCATCCAATCTTTCTAGCCTGCTGCCCAACAACAGGGGCAACCTGGTTAACTATCATGGAATAAACAGTCGGGATATTAAGGTTGTAAAGTTCTAACTGTGTGGAGTTCCTCGGGGATCAGTGTGAGATTATCAACTATTTACAATCTATACCAATGACTTGGATGAGGGGACTGATTGGAGTGGAACTCAGTTAGCTCATTTACCAAGATAGTCATTTAACTGGACATGGAGACTCTGCAATGGGATACAGACGGGAAGGTTAGTGATCAAAACTTTGACAGAAACAGCATAATGTGGGCTAAGAGAAGTCAGTGTTGTGGTGAACACAGAAAATAGCAGTATCCTACTGAAATGGAGAGAAAATCGCAGAACTCATTGGTATAGAAGGATCAGTGCATTCCGGTACATGAACCACATAAACCTAGTCAGCAGATTCAGCCAATAATTAGAAAAGGGGATAGAATCTTGCTGGTTTATGCAAAGGCTATTGGGTATAATTGTTAGGATGTATAACTGCATTTGTACATGACAATGCTGAGACTACATCTGATGTATTGTGTCTAGTAATGAACCCCTATACTGAAAGAAAAATATGCAATTGTTTTAAAAGCTTTTCACTGATGTTTCACTTTGCTCTTTGTGAGAACGAAGGCCTGATGGAACCATAGTGTCATACAGCACGGAAACAGACCCTTCACTCCAGCTTATCTGCACCGACCAGATATTCCAATCTGATGTAGTACTCTTTGCCAGTATTAGACCCATAATCCTCTAAATTCTTATTCAAATGCCCATTCATTGCCTCTTAAATATTGTAATTGTACCAGCCTCCATCACTTTTGCTGCCAGCTCATTCCATACACACACTACCCTCTGTGTGAGTAAGTTACTCCCTCAGGTGTTTTTTAATCTTGCCCCCTCACCTTAAATCTATGCCCTCTTGTTTGGACTCCGTCCTTGGAAAATAATCATATTCATGCCCCTCATGGCCTCTACAAGGTCAGGGCACTTCAGGCCTGAGAATAAGAGATGTTCACATTGAACCATAGAGGGCCCTGGGTGTAGCTGAGGAATTAGAGAATAAAACTAAGGATTTAATTTAATAAAACAATATATTCATTTTAACACAGTACTTTGAAGACATGAATTTATTGTACAGTAATTATGAAACCACATATAAAAATATTTTCAAATGATAAATTATGAATAACACCGAAATGGAGCAGATAACAGGGATGGAGTATGCAATCAGGGGAATATTTAACCAGACATCACATGGCTCACATTGGTGTTCGGGTAATATTATTATATGTTTCAGCTCAGAGAGGAAGAAAATGTAACTTGTCTGAGAAGCCACAGCCATTGCTCCATCGCTTTACATGTTCATCTCGACAGTAACACATAGAACATAGAATCTGGAACAGTACAGCGCATAACAGGCCCTTCGGCCCTTGATGTTGTTCCGACCTGAACTATTCTCAGCTCGTCCCCCGACACTATGCTAAAATCATCATGTGCTTATCTAAGGATTGCTTAAATTTCCCTAATGTGGCTGAGTTGACTACATTAGCAGGTAGGGCATTCCATGCACTTACCACTCTCTGCATAAAGAACCTGCCTCTGACATCTGTCTTAAATCTATCACCCCTAAATTTGTAATTATGCCCCCTCGCACAAGCTGACATCATCATCCTAGGAAAAAGACTTTCACTGTCTACTCGATCTAATCCTCTGATCATATTGCATGTGTCTATCAAACCCCCTCTCAGCCTTCCCTCCAGACCAGACAACATCCTGATAAATCTCCTCTGCAACCTTTCCAATGATTCCACATCCTTCCTATAATATGGGGACCAGAACTGTACACAATATTCCAAGTGTGGTCGCACCAGCGTTTTGTATAGTTGCAACATAACTTTACGGCTCTGGAACTCAATGAAATCTAACACACCATATGCCTCTTAAAGAGAGAGCAGAAAATCCATCAGTCATCTTTCCCACTCATGGAGGGTTCGTTTTGAGGATTCATTGGAATCTCCCACTGCCAGCAGAGAAGGGAATTCAGCCAAGTCCAAGTATTCCAGGAAGAACCCCGAATGCCATCAGCATCTGTGAGGAAGAATGAACATTGAGACCAACACAATTTTCCTTTTGACATGAAATTAACTATTATCTGGACAAAACTCTTCCAAACTAATATTCTGCAGAGTTTTTTCTCTGTTTGTTTTCAGACACATGCATGTATATCTCAGATTTACAGGAAAATAAATAATGACACACATATCTTCAATGTCCAAACTATATGTCATTTATCTTTCCATTGTTTTTTGACTAACTTTGCTTTTGTTTTAGATTAATTATTTTTACAAATTTAAGAAACATGCCTGACATGTTCCTAACACTGTACCTGACCCAGTCTGGGACTGATATCATTTGCCATATCACACACTTGGTTACACTGATAATGTGACGTGACCGATGGAGGAGGGGGACCAGAAAAAGATACAATGACTCTCCAACCTCGGTGGAACAGGGATAAGGAGAATTCACTAAGGACAGTTTGAGTAGGAATTCCCTTCCCCACAGGTCTGTGGTACCTGTGTGTTTGCATTTATTAAAAAATGTGTTAGATGGGCAATTTAGCATGGTTAATCCACTGAAAGTCTTTCGACTGTGGGAGGAATCTGGGCACCTGGAGGAAACACTTACAGACAGGGGGAGAATGTGAAAACACAATACAAACAGTCTTGAGTGTGGAAGTAAACCGGGTCCCTGGTACTGTGAGACAGCCGTGCTAACCACTGACACACCATGCCCCCCTCACACCCAAACCGGGTCCCTGATACTATGAGACAGCCGTGTTAACCACTGACACACCATGCCACCCTCACCTCCAACCGGGTCCCTGGTACCGTGAGACTGTCGTGCAAACCACTAACACACCATTCCCCCCTCCCCCCCAAACCGGATCCCAGGTCCTGTGAGACAGTCTTGCGAAACACTGAGACACTATGCCCCCCCTCCCCATCCCCCCAAACCGGGTCCCTGGTACTGTGAGACAGTCGTGTTAACCACTGAGACTCGATACCTCCCTTCCCCTCCCCCCAAACCGGGTCCCTGGTACTGTGAGATAGCCGTGTTAACCACTGACACACCATGACCCCTCCTCCTCCCCCAAATGGGGTCCCTGGTACTGTGAGACAGTCTTGTTAACCACTGAGACACCATGCCCCCCCCCCCCAAACCAGGCCCTTGGTACTCTGAGACAGCCGTGTTAACCAGTGAGACACCATGTCCCCTCTCCCCCTCCCCCCAACCAGGCCCTTGTTCCTGTGAGACAGACGTGTTAACCACTGTGTCACCATGTTCCCCTTCCCCTCGCCCCTAAACCGGGTCCCTGGTACTGTGAGACAGTCGTGTTAACCACTGACACACCATGTTCCCCACCCCCTAAACCGGATGCCTGGTACTGCGAGACAGCGGTGCTAACCACTAGGACAGCATGCCCCCTCCCCCTCCCCCCAAAGTGGGTCCCCGGTACTGTGAGACTGCCGTGCTAACCACTGAGACAACAAGCCCCCATCCCCTCCCTCCCAAAACGGGTCCCTGGTACTATGAGACAGCCATGCTAACCACTGAGACACAATGCTCCCTCCTACTCGCCCAAAACCGGGTACCTGGTACTGTGAGACAGTCATGTTAACCACTGAGACACCACGCCCCCTCCCCCTCCCCCCAAACCAGGTCCCTGGTACTGTGACACAGCCGTGCTAACCACTGAGATACCATCCCCCCCTACCGCCCAATCTGGGTTCCCGGTACTGTGAGACAGCAGTGTTAACCACTCAGACACCATCGCCCCCTTCCCCCTGCCTGCCAGACTGGGTCCCTTGTACTGTTTGACAGCCGTGTTAACCACAGAGACACCATGCTCCCCTTCCCCTACCCCCAAACCGGGACCCTGGTACTGTGAGACAGCCGTGCTAACCACTGAGACACCATTGCCCCCTCCCACTCCTCCCCAAACCGGGACCCTGGTACTGTGAGACAGCCGTGCTAACCACTGAGACACCATTGCCCCTCCCACTCCTCCCCAAACCCGGACCCTGGTACTGTGAGACAGCCGTGCTAAACACTGAGACACAATGCCCCCTCCCCCTCGCCACAATCTGGTTCCCTGGAAGTGTGAGAAAGCCATGCTAACCACTGAAACACTATGCCCCCTCCACTCCCTCCCAAACCGTGTCCCTGACACTGTGAGACAGCCGTGTTAACCACTGAGCCACCATGCCACCCTCCCCCTCCCCACAAACCGGGCCCCTGGTACTGTGAGACAGCCGTTCTAACTACTGAGACACCATGCCCCCTACCCCTCCCCTCAAACCAGTTCCCTGTTACTGTGTGACAGCCGTGCTAACTACTGAGATACCATGCCCCCCTCCCCCCCAAACTGGGTCCCGTTTACTGTGAGACAGCCGTGCTAACCGCTGAGAAACCATGCCCCCCTCCCCCTCTCCCCAAGCCAGATCCCTGGTACTGTGAGACAGCAGTGCTAACCACTGAGACACCAAGCCACCCTCCCCCCTCCAAACGTGATCCCCATTACTGTGAGGCAGCAGTGACAACCACTCAGACACAATGCCCCCTCACCCTTCACCCTCCAAACCGGGTCCCTGGTACTGTGAGACAGCCATGCTAACCACTGAGACACAATGCCCCCTCCCACTCCACCACCAAACCAGGACCCTGGTACTGTGAGACAGCCGTGCTAACCACTGAGACACAATGCCCCCTCCCCCTTCCCCCCAAACGGGGTCCCTGGAACTGTGAGACAGTCATGCTAACCACTCAAACACTACGCCCCCTCCCCTCACTCCCAAACTGGGTCCCTGGTATTGTGAGACAGCCGTATTAACCACTGAGACAACATGCACCACTCCCCCTTCCCAAATCACGCCCGTGGTACGGTGAGACAGCCGTGGTAACCACTGAGACGCCATGCCACCTCCCTCTCCGCCCAATCTGGGTCGCTGATACTATGAGACAGCCGTGCTAACCACTGAGATACCATGCCACCCTCCCCTCCCTCCCAAACCGGGTCCCTGATACTATGAGATAGCCGTGCTAACCACTGAGATACCATGCCACCACCTCTTCCCCCCCCCCACGTGACAGTCCCCCCCAAACCGGGCCACTGGTATTGTGAGACAGTGTGTTAACCACTGAGCCATTGTGCCACCCTCCACCCAAGCCGGGTCGCTGGCACTATGAGACGGCCAGGCTAACCACTGAGACACCATGCCACCCTCCCCTCCCTCCAAAACCGGATCCCTGGTACTATGAGACAGCCGTGTTAACCACTGAGACACCATGCACCACTCCACCTCCCCAAACCGCGGCCATGGTATAGTGAGACAGCCGTGCTAACCACTGACATACCATGCGCCCTCCCCTCCCTCCCAAACCAGGTCCCTGGTACTATGAGACAGCCGCATTAACCACTGAGACCCCAGTCCCACTCCCCCTCCCCCAAACCAGGTACCACTGAGACACCATGCCCCCACCCCACCCCCACCAAACCGGGTCCCAGGTACTGTGAGTCAGCCGTGCTAAATACTTAGACACCATGCCCCCCTCCCCTCCCTCCCAAACCGGGTTCCTGATACTGAGAGACAGCCGTGCCAACCACTGAGAAACAATGCGTCCCCCCACCACCCCACCAAACCGGGACCCTGGTACTGTGAGAGAGCCGTGCTAACCACTGAGACACAATGCCCCCTCCCCCTCCTCCCCAATCTGAGTCGCTGGAACTGTGAGACAGCCATTCTAACCACGCAAACACTATGCTCCCTCCCCTCCCTCCAAAACCGGGTCCCTGGTACTGTGAGACAGCCGTATTAACCACTGAGGCACCATGCACCACTCCCCCTCCCAAAACCGCATCCGTGGTACGGTGAGACTGCTGTGCTAACCACTGACACACCATGCCCCTCTCCTATCCCTCCCAAACCGGGTCCCTGGTACTATGAGACAGCCGTGTTAACCAGTGAGACACCATGTCCCCTCCCCCTTGTTAATCACTGAGACACCACGCTCCCCGCCCCCTCCACCCCAAACTGGGTCCCGGGTACTATGAGACAGACGTGCTAACCACTAAGACACCATGCCCCGCGCCCCCTTCCTACCAAACCGGGTACCTGGTACTGTGACACAGCCATGCTAAGCACTGAGACACCATGCAACCCTCCCGTCCCTCCCAAACCGGGGCCCTGGTACTATGAGGCAGCCGTGTTAACCACTGAGACACCCTACCCCCCTCCCACTCCCCTCAAACCTGTTCCCTGGTACTGTGAGACAGCCATGCTAACCGCTGAGACACCATGCCCCCCTCTCCCTCCCCCCCAAACCAGGTCCCTGGTACTGTGAGACAGCAGTGCGAACCACTGAGACACCAAGCCACCCTCCGAGCTTCGGATTGGGTCACCTTTGCTGTAACACAGCCGTGCCAACCACTGAGACATAATGCTCCCTCCCCCTCCCACCCAATCTGGGTCGCTAGAACAGTGAGACAGCCATTCTAACCATGCAAACACTATGCCCCCCTCCCCTCCCTCCCAAACCGGGTCCCTGGTACTGTGAGACAGCCGTGCAAACCACTGAGACACCATGCCCCCATCTCCCCCCAAACCGGGTCCCTGGTACTGTGAGACAGCCTTGTTAATCACTGAGACACCACGCTCCCCGCCCCCTCCACCCCACACTGGGTACCGGGTACTATGAGACAGACGTGCTAACCACTAAGACACCATGCCCCGCGCCCCCTTCCTCCCAAACCGGGTACCTGGTACTGTGACACAGCCGTGCTAACCACTGAGACACCATGCCACCCTCCCCTCCCTCCCAAACCGGGTCCCTGGTACTGTAAGACAGCCTTTCTAACCACTGAGACACCATGCCCCCCTCCCCCTAACCTCAAACCAGCTCCCTGCTACGGTTAGACAGCCGTGCTAACCACTGAGACACCATGCCCCCGTCCCAACCCCCTCAAATCAGTTCCCTGGTACTGTGAGACAGCCGTTCTAACCACTGAGATTCCATGCCCCCCTCTCCCCCAAAACTGGGTCCCCTTTACTGTGAGACAGCCGTGCCAACCACTCAGACACAATTCCCCCTCACTCTCCTCCCCAAACCAGGACCCTGGTACAGTGAGACTGCCGTGTTAACCACTGAGACACAATGCCCCCTCCCCCTCCTCCCCCAAACTGGGTATCTGGAACTGTGAGACAGCCATTCTAACCACGCAAACACTATAACCCCTCCCCTCCCGACCAAACCGTTCCCTGGTACTGTGAGACAGCCGTATTAACCACTGAGACACCATGCACCACTCCCCCCACCCCCCCCCAAAACCGCATCCGTGGTACGGTGAGACAGCCGTGCTAACCACTGACACATCATGGCCCCCTCCCCTCCCTCCCAAACCGGGTCCCGAGTACGATGACACAGCCGTGTTAACCACTGAGACACCATTCCCCTTCCCGCTCTCCCCAAACCAGGTCCCTGGTACTGTGAGACAGCCGTGCTAATCACTGAGACACCATGCACCCCTCCTGTCCCTCCCAAACCGGGTCCCTGGTACTGTGACACAGCCGTGCTAACCACTGAGACACCATGCCACCCTCCCCTCCCTCCCAAACCGGGTCCCTGGTACTGTAAGACAGCCTTTCTAACCACTGAGACACCATGCCCCCCTCCCCCTAACCTCAACCCAGCTCCCTGCTATGGTTAGACAGCCGTGCTAACCACTGAGACACCATGCCCCCGTCCCAACCCCCTCAAATCAGTTCCCTGGTACTGTGAGACAGCCGTGTTAACCACTGAGACACCACGCTCCTCTCCCCCTCCCCCCAATACCGGGTCCCTGGTACTGTGAAACAGCCGTGCTAACCACTGAGACACCATGCCCCCTCCCCTCCCCTCCAAACCGGGCCCCTGGTATTGTAAGACAGTTGTGTTAACCACTGAGTCCACATGCCCCCCTCCCCCTCTCTCCAAACCGGGTCCCTGGTTCTGAGAGACAGCCGTGCTCACCACTGGGAAACCAGCTCCCCTCCCCCTCCCCCCAATCCGGGTCCCTGGTGCTGTGAGACAGCCGTGTTAACCACTGAGACACCATGCCCCCTCCCCTCCCCTCCAAACCGGGCCCCTGGTACTGTCAGACAGTCGTGCTAACCACTGTCACATCGTGCCACTCCCAGCCCTCCCCCCCAATGAATCACTGTACTAGGGAATACTTGGCGAAATGCAAATTTATAATATAAACAGAAAACAGTGCCAAAGCACTGCAGATGAGCCAGTATCTGGAGACAGAAACCGAATTGGAATATTAAGTTTGATATTACCCTGTTGGGAAAATCTCATATTCGAGTCAATAAGTTAAATCTGTTTCTCTCTGCTCAGAACCCGTTAAGGTTGTCCAGCACGTTCAACTTACTTAGTCTTTTGGACTGTGGATATTTGTCTGATTTGAAAGGGAACAGTGAAGCTGTCATTTCTGTTGGCTCTCGAGTATTTGGTTATGGATTCTGAATGAAAAATTTAAAAATATGAGAATGATTACCATTACACATTATGAAAATGTTGAACTCAGTGGTACTGACATCACACAATCAATTATCTGTAAGTAACTAACTGAATTAAAGATTCCAATTGTTATCAATGTCTTGTCATGCTCCTGATGTCACTGGCATCATGCTTATCCAGCAAGGTCTTACCTTTCCTAAACTTCAGATGAGAGTTTGCAAACATAATATATCTTGTTTTTCTTTTAAACAGGGCATATTCATCCAGGGTTTGGAAGGCACTCGCAAGAGCAGGGTTTATTTGTTGTCCCAAGTAGCTCTGGAAATGGCGCCAGAGACCTGCCTACGTGAACCTTTTCAATCCAAGTAATGCAGATCCACACAGAGCTGTTGTTGAGACATTCCAAGATTTTTAACAACCGATAATGAAGTAAGAATAAATTCGTCCCTAGTCAGAATGACATGCAACTTGGAAGATACCTTGCAGAGACCGTTTTTTTTCATTGTTCCCATTTCCATTGCAGAATTTTCTCTAATTACCATTAACCACAGTTTTGTTCAGGGTCTTTGATTCCACCCTCAGCCAAGTCCTGCTTCGATTGAAAGGGAAGTCACTCTGATCTCAACTTAAATTACATGGGAATATCAGTTCAAAGAATAAAGAGCAAAAGATAAGAACATGTTTGTTAGAACAATGTCCTCGCAATATTCCACAGAAAATTGATACATGATCTTACGATTCTGTCAGAAGGTGTTTGTCCTGTATGTTGATGAGGCTGTTTGGCTAAACATTGTGTCAGACGGACAGGAAGCAGCTCCAATCTGTACCAAATAGTGAACAAAACTATCCTGTTCACGGTGCATCAGATAATGGCAAACATCTTATTGTCTGTTGCTATTGGACATTGATCATTACAAACGCATCATTCACTGATGACCAGTAGTAGCACATAAATCAGCAGATGCCAACATCTAGTGTGAGAGCAAAAAGGGAAAGGGAGGGTCAGGGGAAGTGGTGTGAGATACAGAGCGAGAAGTGTAAAGAGAGATGGTCAGTGGAAGGGTATGTAGAATCAGAATAGGCAATGCAAGGGAAGTAGGTGGGTAAAGATCGAATAGGAAGGGACGATGAGGTGTGCCAGAAGGCGCATCAGTGGCTGGAAAAGCATAGAGTTGGAAAAGTGCGATTGATGGACAATCGAACATCACTGTTCAGGAAAATTGGGATCTGGTTTCCTTTGAAAATTAAAAGATTTCTCATACTTTTTTATTAACACTTCATTCTTGTTCATATTGTACATTCACGCTGCATTTCTGTATCTCTATCAAATGCAGACAGCATTTTCTTTTTCTCCAATGCATTATTGCAAAATGATGTCACTTTTTAAAACAATATTCAGAACGATGGGTCCTTGTTCTTTTAATTTGCTTCCAATCCAACTTAGAAATGAGAATGTGAATTGATCTTCTATAGTGTGTTTGTAATGTAAAAAATAATTTAATCTTTATCCTCATCCCTCTAGCTCTTTCAAACAAACTTAATGAATGAGCCTGAGTCCATCCTGCAGATGAAAAGAAAAATCTTCAGCTCTGACTATTGCAGCGAATTTCTTACATAATAAGCTGCAGGCCCACATCAAATTGAACTGTCGCAGTGCACAGTGCCAAACCCTATTCCAAAATTAATGGTATACAAGTCTTATGAATAATACATGCAGAGGGGTGGAGCACAAAAGCAGATTTATCCAACATATCATTTCTGGCTTCCTTATAGAAGACCTCAACTGCATCACGCTGTAAATTCACCAAAATATGAAAAACAAGATATTGCAATTCCCAATTCTTCCTCTGCAACAGATCTGTAGAACACGTAGAAAATCAAGGTTTGTATCTGATATTCATAAATATAGAACATAGAACATAGAAGAATACAGCGCAGAACAGGCCCTTCGGCCCTCGATGTTGCGCCGATCCAAGCCCACCTAACCTACACTAGCCCACTATCCTCCATATGCCTATCCAATGCCCGCTTAAATGCTCATAATGAGGGAGAGTCCACCACTGCTACTGGCAGGGCATTCCATGAACTCACGACTCGCTGAGTAAAGAACCTAACCCGAACATCTGTCCTATACCTACCCCCCCTTAATTTAAAGCTATGCCCCCTTGTAATAGCTGACTCCATACGAGGAAAAAGATTCTCACTGTCGACCCTATCTAAACCCCTAATCATCTTATACACCTCTATCAAGTCACCCCTAAACCTTCTTTTCTCCAATGAAAACAACCCCAAGTGCCTCAGCCTTTCCTCATACGATCTTCCTTCCATACCAGGCAACATCCTGGTAAACCTCCTCTGCACCCGTTCCAGTGCCTCCACATCCTTCCTATAGTATGGCGACCAAAACCGCACACAATACTCCAGATGCGGCCGCACCAGAGTCTTATACAACTGCAACATGACCTCAGGACTCCGGAACTCAATTCCTCTACCAATAAAAGCCAGTACGCCATATGCCTTCTTCACCGCACTATTTACCTGGGTGGCAACTTTGAAAGATTTGTGTACATGGACACCAAGATCCCTCTGCTCATCCACACTACCAAGTATCCGACCATTAGCCCAGTACCCCATCTTTTTATTACTCTTACCAAAGTGAATCACCTCACACTTAGCCACATTGAACTCCATTTGCCACCTTTCTGCCCAGCTCTGCAGCTTATCTATATCCCGCTGTAACCTGCCACATCCTTCCTCACTGTCGACAACTCCTCCGACTTTCGTATCATCCGCAAACTTGCTCACCCGACTTTCTAACCCCTCTTCCAGGTCATTTATAAAAATGACAAACAGCAATGGTCCCAAAACAGATCCTTGCGGAACACCGCTAGTGACGGCACTCCAAGATGAACCTTTGCCATCAACTACTACCCTCTGTCTTCTTCTTCCAGCCAGCAAACTCCTAATCCAAACCTCCAACTCACCCTCAATGCCATACCTCCGTATTTTTTGCAGTAGTCTACCATGGGGAACCTTATCAAACGCCTTACTAAAATCCATATACACCACATCTACTGCTTTCCCCTCGTCCTCCTTAGTCACCTTCTCAAAGAATTCAATAAGGTTTGTGAGGCACGACCTGCCCTTCACAAAACCATGCTGACTATCCTTGATCACATTATTCCTATCCAGATGTTCATAAATCCTATCCCTTACAATTCTCTCTAAGATTTTGCCCACAACAAAAGTGAGACTCACCGGCCTATAGTTACTAGGGTTATCCCTACTCCCCTTCTTGAACAAGGGAACCACATTTGCTAGCCTCCAATCTTCTGGCACTACTCCTGCAGACAACGAGGACATAAAAATCAAGGCCAATGGCTCTGCAATCTCCTCCCTTGCTTTCCAGAGAATCCTAGGATAAATGCCATCAGGCCCAGGGGACTTACCTATTTTCACCCTTTCCAGAATTTCCAACACCTGTTCTCTACATACCTCAAAGCCATCCATTCTACTTATTTGTGACTCAGTATTCACATCGACGACAATGCCCTGTTCCTGAGTAAATACTGAAGAAAAGTATTCATTCAGTGTCTCCCCAATCTCTTCCGCCTCCACACGCAACTTCCCACTACTATCCTTGGCTGGACCTATTCCTACCCTAGTCATTCTTTTATTCCTGACATACCTATAGAAAGCCTTAGGGTTTTCCCTAATCCTACCAACTAAGGACCTTTCATGTCCCCTCCTTGCTGCTCTTAGCTCTCTCTTCAGGTCCTTCCTGGCTACCTTATAACTCTCAATTGTCCCAATTGAACCTTCACGCCTCATCTTTACATAGGCCGCCCTCTTCCATTCAACAAGGGATTCCAATTCCTTATTAAACCACGGCTCCCTCACACGACCCTTTCCTCCCTGCCTGCCGGGCACATACTTATCAAGGACACTCAATAGTTGCTCCTTGAACAAGCTCCACATATCAATTACACCTTTGCCTTGAAGCTTACTTTTCCAGGTCACACATCCTAAGTCATGCCTCACAGCATTATAATTTCCCTGCCCCCATCTATAACTCTTGCCCTGTAGTGCACACTTATCCCTCTCCATCACTAGAGTAAAGGTCACCGAATTGTGGTCACTGTCCCCAAAGTGCTCACCTACCTCTAATTCTAACACCTGGCCTGGTTCATTACCCAGAACCAAATCCAGTATGGCCTCACCTCTTGTTGGCCTATCTACATATTGTGTCAGGAAACCCTCCTGCACACATTGGACAAACACTGACCCATCTAACGAACTTGAGCTATAGCTTTCCCAATTAATATCAGGAAAGTTAAAGTCCCCCATAACAACCACCCTATTACTTTCACTCTTCTCTTGAATCATCCTCGCAATCCTTTCTTCTACGTTTCTAGGACTATTAGGAGGACTGTAAAAAACTCCTAACAGGGTGATCTCACCTTTCCTATTCCTAACCTCAGCCCAAACTACCTCAGATGGCGAGTCTTCATCCATCGTCCTTTCCACAGCTGTAATACTATCTTTGACAAGCAATGCCACACCTCCCCCTCTTTTACCCCCACCTCTGACCCTACTAAAACATTTAAACCCTGGAACCTGCAACAGCCAATCCTGTCCCTGTTCTACCCATGTCTCCGTAATAGCCACAACATCGAAGTCCCAGGTACCAACCCACGCTGCAAGTTCACCTACCTTATTTCGTATACTTCTTGCATTGAAGTATACACACTTCAAACCACTTTCCTGTTTACAGGCACCCTCCTTTGAAATTGATGCCATGTTCCTAACCTCCCTACACTCCAGGTCATGCACCCTAAAGCTACAGTCTGGGTTCCCATGCCCCTGCAGAGTTAGTTTAAACCCCCCCCAAGTGCACTAGCAAACCTGCCACCATGGATACTGGTGCCCCTCAGGTTCAGGTGTAAACCATCCTGTTTATAGAGGTCCCACCTTCCCCAGAAAGAACCCCAGTTATCCAAATACCGGAATCCCTCCCTCCTGCACCATCCCTGTAGCCACTCATTTAACTGTTCTCTCTCCCTATTCCTCGACTCTCTATCACGTGGCACGGGTAACAAACCAGAGACAACTCTGTTTGTTCTAACTCTGAGCTTCCAACCTAGCTCCCTGAAAGCCTGCCTAACATCCTCAGCGCTCCTCCTACCTATGTCATTGGTGCCAATGTGGACCACGACTTCGGGCTGCTCCCCCTCCCCCTTAAGGACACGGAAAACACGATCAGAGACATCACGTACCCTTGCACCTGGGAGGCAACATACCAAACGTGAGTCTCTCTCGTTCCCACAAAACCTCCTATCTGTGCCCCGAACTATCGAGTCCCCAATTAGTATTGCTCTGCTCTTCTCCACCCTTCCCTTCTGAGTAACGGGGACAGGCTCCGTGCCAGAGGCCTGAGCCCCGTTACTTGCCCCTGGTAAGTCGTCCCCCCCACAAGTATCCAAAACGGTATACTTGTTCTTGAGGGGAACGGCCGCAGGGGGTCCCTGCACTGGCTGCTTCCTCCCAGTTCCCCTCACTGTCACCCATCTATCTGCCATCTTTGGAGTTACTACTTCCCTGAAGCTCCGATCTATGACCCCCTCTGCCTCCCGAATGATCCTAAGTTCATCCAACTCCAGCTCCAGTTCCCTAACACGGTCTTGGAGGAGCTGGAGATGGGTGCACTTCCTGCAAGTGTTTTCAGCAGGGACGTCCATGGCATCCCTCAATTCAAACATGTTGCAAGAGGAACATTGCACTGCATTCACTGCCATCCCTCTGAAAGTAACCTTTTATTAAAAAAAACTGGGTCTAAAGAATACAACAAGCAAAATGCAGCACTTACCTACTTACCACAACGGGTCTTATTATTTAGGTTAGAGGAGGAGGGCGGGTGTGAGACACTACCTCTGTAGTGCCTCGGGTTCTTCTCCTGCGCGCTTTTAAAAGGGAAAAAACCTACCCGGCTGCCCCTCTGGTCTTCATCACTTCCCCCTGCTGCTCCCGCTCTTTCTGTAAAGAGAGAAAAAAACACCGCTGCCCGCTACCGGTAAGTAATTTTAAAACAAACTGTCTTACCTTAGCTGCTGCTCGCACTCAAAGTGCGATAGATCATAGAACATTACAGCGCAGTACAGCACCTTCGGCCCTCGATGTTGCTCCGCCCCGTCATGCTAATCTGAAGCCCATCCCACCTATGCTATCCCATGTACGTCCATATGCCTGTCCAATGACAACTTCAATGCACTTAAATTGCCGAATCTACTACTGTTGGAGGCAAAGCATTTCATACCCTTACTACTCTCTGAGTAAAGAAACTACCTCTGACATCTGTCTTATACCTATCTCCCCTCACTGTAAAGTTGTGTCCCCTCGTGTTTTCCGTGCCCATACTTGGAAAAAGCCTTTCCCTGTCCACCCTATCTAACCCTCTGATTATCTTGTGTGTCTCTATTAAGTCACCTCTCAACCTTCTTCTCTCTAGCGAGAACAGCCTCAAGGCCCTAAGCCTTTACTCGTAAGACACTCCTTCCATACCAGGCAACATGCTAGTAAATCTCCTCTGCACCCTTTCCAAAGCTTCCACATCCTTCTGAGAATGTGGTGACCAGAACTGTACACAATATTCCAAGTGTGGCTGTACCAGAGCTTTGCACAGCGGCAGCATAACCTCCTGGTTCCAGAACTCAATCCCTCTATTTAAAAAGGCCAAAACACGGTATGCCTTGTTAACAACCCTGTTAATCTGGGTGGCAACTTTCAGGGATCTATGTACATGGACATCGAGATCTCTCTGCTCATCTGCACTCCCAAGAATCTTACTATTAGCCCAGAACATCCAGGAGAAAGATGTGAATAGAAAGCAGGAGACAACAGCTTCACTTCATTTGGAGGTCGCCACCTGGTAATGAAACTAGCTAGACAGGTAATGAAACATCTGGATATCAAACCTACACGTCAGTGAGCAAAACTACACCCTAAACCTCAACCTGAGCTACAAACCTTCACAAACCTTGCATATACTCATATTGCCTTTTGTACTCTTCTAAGGGCTCACTCGATCTACTTTGTCTGGATCTGATATATGCTCCCTTCTTTTTCTTAACCAGACCCTCAATTTCTTTAGTCATCCACCATTCCCTATACGTACCAGCATTTCCTTTTACCGTAACAGGAATATACTGTCTCTGGACTCACGTTGCCTAATTTCTGAATGCTTCCCACTTTCCATCTGCCCTTGTATCTGCGAACATCTGCCTCCAGTCAGCTTTTGAAAGTTCTTGCCTAATATCATCGAAATTAGCTTTACACCAATTTAGAACCTCAACTTTTAGATCTGTTCTATCATTTTCCATCACTATTTTAAAACTAATAGAATTGTTGGCAAATAGCTGAAGCTCACACACTTCAGTGAGAATTAAATCGATTGATTATATATAAATGTGTCAGAATGATAATTCTATCGATTGTTCAATCGTTTTCTCAGTCTGAATATGCAATCAGTCAGAGGGCAACCACTTTGCAAATGATATAGCGACAATGTGTGCATTTGAATACTGGCATTCAATGTGTAATTGTGATCGCAAGAATAATCAGACAACATTTTCTTTCTGGTATAAAACAAAATGCCCACTCTTTATTTTTGTATCATAAAATGTTGTTAGGTGATTGCATTTTACTTTCATCAATATAGAACCAACTTAATTGTTTTCAGAGATTATGCAATTATTGTTCAGTTGAATAATTGTAGTTCATATCTCAATATTGCCCAATTCATCACCATAGCTAACTCCTGATCATTGTTCAGGTCAGTAAACCCACCACGTTGCAATAATGACCGACATTAAAAATGGATTCCAAAAGGCCTGAATTCAGGCACCGTGCTACTGGACCGCACAGCTGCCTGTGACACTGAGTGAGATACTGGCCTGCTCCAGAATCTGACCGAAAGATTCCAAACTGGGTCAGGACAATCAGGAGGTCGGCGTGGAGGCGGAGACGCATGAAACGTGGATTCTCCTGCTCCTTGGATGCTGCCTAAGACTGCTACGCTTTTCCAGCAACACATTTTTCAGCTCTGATCTCCAGCAGCTGCAGTCCTCACTTTCTCCTCAGGACAATCATTCAAACATTCCTTCAAAGGATATCATTTGAATTCCACCTTGGCAGGGGGAACCTATCCAACAGGCTATCAGTCATCATTCCTGATGAAGGGCTTTTGCCCGAAACGTCGACTTTCCTGCACCTCGAATGCTGCCTGACCTGCTGTGCTCTTCCAGCACCGCTCTAATCTAGACTCTGGTTTCCAGCATCTGCAGTCCTTGTTTTTACCTATCAATGTTCTCAGTGTAGTTACAAATACTGTCTAAATTAGATAGCAATGTTTGATCAGGAACCAGGCCTTACAAATTCATCTTCAGTCAGAGCATGACCCAGAGAGCATTGTCTGGACATGGAGTGTCAGAATCACATGGTATTGCTTACTGTGCTGACAACTGGCATGTTTCCCATACTTCCTACATCTGCTCCTTGGTCCAGAAGCTGTGTGAAAATGTTCACAATTGACAGCTTTCAGCAGCATCTTGTGCCTCACAGTGAATCCTCTGAAATTATATCCACTAAATGTACCTTCACATTCACCAGTATGAAAATAAAATTGTACATGTCTGTGGATGGTCAGATATTAATACATTGGTCACCCAACAGAATGTACTGAAGAAACCAGGAGCTAATGATAAACCAAAAATCAGTTTAATAACTAAACTTGGTGTATTTTGTCTGGTCTAGGTAACCACACATATTGTGCTGGCACTCAGCTGACTGTAACCATGCATACCATAACTGGAAGTCTTGGCCTCACGCCCCTTCCAGCTTCCTGACCTCACACACCTCACTCCCTCACACATTCACCAACTGTTGTGAATCCACCAGCTGAGAGAAACTTGGAACATGGAACAGTACAGCACAATAAGGGCCCTTCAGCCCTCAATGCTTTGCCGACCTTTTATCCTACTCTAAGATCAGACTAACCGACATAACCTTCAATGCACTAGCTTCCATGTGCCTATTCAAGAGTCTTCTTAATTATCCCTAATGTATCTGACTCTCTTTCTATCACTGGCGGTGCATTCCAACCCCACCATACTCTGTAAAGCAGCTATCTCTGACAGCCCCCCGAAACTTTCCTCCAACCACCCCACCCCCCCTCCGCAACCTTAAAATTATGCTCCTTGTGGATAGCTATTTCTGCCATGGGAAAAGACTCTGGCTATCCAATCTTTGTCTCTCAACATTTGTACATCTCTATCAAGTCAGCTGTTATTCTCCTTCACTCCAGGGAGAAAATCCCTAGCTCCCTCAAATTTTCTTCCTAAGATTTTGAAAGTTTGCGCAAAGAGATGCCCTCCAGACCAGGCAGCATCCTGGTAAATCTCCTCTGCACACTCTCTGAGGCTTTCACATATTTCCTATAATGAGGCAGCCAGAACTGAACACAATATTCCAAGTGTGTTTGAACCATAGCTTTTTAGAGCTAAGCATTAACCTCTCCGCTCTAACACTCAATCCCCCTGCTCATGAAAGCCAACACATCATACACCTTCTTAACAACTCTATCAACTTGGGTGACAATTTTGTGGGATCTATGGACATGGACCCCAAGATCCCTCTGTTTCTTGCCATTGCTAAGAATTCTGCCTTTTACCCTGTATTCTGTATTCAAATGCAACCTTCTAAAACAAATCACTTCACACTTTTTTAAGGTGGAACATTATCTGCCACTTATTAGTCCAGCGCTGCATCCTGTCAATGTTCTGTTGCAACCTACAACAGCCTTCCATACTATACACAACTCCATCAACCTACATGTCTTCGGTAAACTTACTAACACACCGTTCCACTTCCTCATTAAAGTCATTTACAAAAATCACAAACAGCACACGTCCCAGAGCCAATCCCTGTGGAACACCACAGGTCACTGAGCTCCAGGCTGAAAACTTTCCATCTGCTACCATCCTCTGTCTTCTATAGGCCAGCCATGCCCGTATCTGGAGAGCCAAATTTCCCTGCGTCCCATTCTTCCTTACCTTCTGAATGAGCCTCCAATGGGGAACCTTATCCATCGCCTTGCTAAAATTCGTGTTCACCACATCTACAGGTCTACCTTCATCAACATGTTTTTTTCACATCTTCAAATAACTCAATAAGGTTTGTGAGGCATGACCAGCTTCTCAAAAGCCATGCTGACTATCTCTAATCAAATTATCGTTTTCTAAGTAATTGTAAATCCTGTCTCTCAGAAGCATCTCCAATACTTTGCTCACCGCTGATGTAAAACTGACTGTTCGGTCATTACCAGGGTTATCCAAATTCCCTTCCCTGAACAAGGGAATAACATTTGGCACACCCCAATCAGCTGGCACCACTCTAGTGGACAGTGAAGACACAACGATCATCACCAAAGGCACACCAATCTCTTCCATCACTTCCTGGAGTAACCTCATGTATACCTCATCTGGCCTACGGGATTTATCTATCCTTATGTTTGTACTTCAATCAGTCTGTACTTCCCCTCAATTTGTCTACACCCTGTCCAACCAACTGATTGACTGCTTTCCATTTCAGTGCAATATACAGTGCTGCCGTCCTGAGCAAGTATGGTTCACAACGTCCTGCGAATCACAGAATTAAAAGAAAAGAAGGCATCAATGCCTTCCTGATAAAGAGCATACGACCAAAACATCGATTCTCCTGCTCCTCGGATGCTGCCTGACCTGTTGTGCTTTTCCAGTACTACACTTTTCGACTCTGATCTCTATCAACTGCAGTCCTCACTTTCTCCATTACTGAGGGCTGTCCCCTCTACACACTGAGCAGGAAATTAACCATCAGGACTCATTGTATGTGGAGCTGACTGCTCAGTTCTGGAAAGTTGCACTTGATAAACACATTTTTAAAAAAGAAATTACAATTCAACAAATAGCCTTTCGGTCCCAGAGTTACAATTTTGGTTCATGGTTTGGGCAGCCTGATTACAAATAGTGAATGATTGAGGAAGTCCGAGGTACAGAGTACTCCAGGTGTTATATTCCACCTTACGATTATGCAGGGTGTATTATCGGACAGACTGGTGTGACAATGGCATGAGCTGACATGTAGAGGTGGAACATTTTTGCCATCACAGAGACATGTTTGTGGGAGGTCAGGGCTAACAACTCAATATTCTGTTGTACTGGAACAATAGGCAGGACAGGAGAGGGTGTTGAAGAGGAGGTGGTATTGCGTTATTAATTAAGGAACAGTTACTGCAGTAAGGAGGGACGATCTCTTGGGCTGTCTTCAAATGAGGCTTTATAGGGTCGAGGTTAGTGCCCAAATGATGACAGACACACTGCTGGGGATATTTTATAGAGCCCCAGGAAGATGAAAATACAGGGGCAGATATATAACCATTTCACTGAGGAGCGTAAAAACCAAATCACTGAGGTGTGAAGGAAATCAGAGATAGGAAAGCAAGGTTGGAGATATTACAGAGATAGAAAAGCAAGGCTGGAGACGTTACAGAGATAGGAAAGCAAGGCTGGAGGTGTTACACAGAGAGCGGAAAGCAAGGCTGGAGATGTTGCAGAGAGAGGAAAGCAAGGCTGGAGGTGTTACACAGAGAGCGGAAAGCACGGCTGGAGATGTTTCAGAGAGAGGAAAGCAAGGCTGGAGATGTTAGAGAGATAGGAAAGCAAGGCTGGAGATGTTACAGAGATACCGTGGCCTGTGCATGCTAGAATAGGTTAGCGGGATATTTTTAAATTCATTTACAGAATATGGGAAAGATGAAGCAGCTGAAGATTAGAGAGACAGGGAGGAGTGTAGGGGTTGGCGGAATTTACAGCGATAGATGGTACTGGAGTATTAGATAAAGATTGTAGTGATACGGAGGGTTACTGAGATACAAATGGATGTTGTGGCTGGAGGAGATGACAGGGAAAGATACAGAAATACACGTAGATAGTCTAAAAACGGAATTATGCAATGTCTTTATGGAGAAAATATTGTAGAAATCTGTGGAATAGACAAGGCACTTGGAGGAACTGAAGGAGTGAGACCTTGGACTGTCCAATCACAAGAGTGGGTGTCATACAGCACAGAAGAGGCTCTTCGATTGATCGTGACAAAAAAATAAAAGCCCTGTCGACCCTGGAAAGTCCTCCT
The DNA here is from genome assembly GCF_037043375.1 of Chiloscyllium plagiosum. Lineage (NCBI taxonomy): Eukaryota > Metazoa > Chordata > Chondrichthyes > Orectolobiformes > Hemiscylliidae > Chiloscyllium > Chiloscyllium plagiosum. The sequence goes on along the minus strand of NW_028270160.1, from coordinate 77,123,282 downwards.
TCCTAACATCTGGGGGCTAGGGCTAGATGTGGGAGAGGCACCAACAGACTCCTCAAGCAACAATGTGTCATAACGAACCTCCTGCTGACTCCCTTCCCTCAGCTGATGGATCAGTGTCCCTCTGATGGAAGCCGAGAGTGACAAAGCTGGAGAAGGTATACTGGGTGGGCCATTTCAAAACCACCTCCCAGAGGGGCTCAGCAGCAGCATTGCTCATCAAGACGGTCGGGTCCAAAAAGACATAGCTGCAAGACTGGGACTGCACGGAGTGGGAAGGGAACGACTGAGAGGGAGAAACATTCTTGACCTTATCTTCACCAACCTCCCGGCTGCAGGCACATTGATCGATGACCGTATTGGGAAAGGTGACTACCACACACAGAATTTCTATAGACAAAGTCCCACTTTTACATTGTGAATTGTGAGAATTGTGTGAATTGCGTGAGTGCGTGAGTGTGTGAGTGTGCTGTATGAATTGTGTGAATGTGTGATGTCTGAGTGAGAGAGTGAGAGTGTGAGTGAGAGTGACAGTGAGAGTGAGAGAGTGAGAGTGTGCGAGTGTGAGTGTGAGAGAGTGAGTATGAGAGAGTGTGTATACGCATGAGCACATGTGAGAGATACTATCACCATGCTCAATGGAACAAATTTCAAAGAGACCTAAAACTCAGCACTGGCGTGTGTGAGGTGATTCGGGTCATTATCAACAGCAGCAGAATTGTACTCCAGCACAATTTTCACTGTCACTGCCTGGCATGTGCTGCACAATACCCTGACCATCAGGCCAGGGGATAACGCCTTGTTCAATTAGGAACACAGGATGGCCAGTCAAGAGCAGCACTAGGTTTACCTCACAATGAGGTGACATTACCAAACAGGACTAGTTACTCACCAAATAGCATAAACAGCCAATGACAGACAGATCTAACTAACAAATCAGACCTAATTTCTGCAATTCTGTCATATGCAATCAGCGTAAATTGTGTGGTCAATTAAACAACTCACTGGAAGAATAGGATCCACAAATATCACCTTCCTCAACGATGGAAGGGCCCAGCACAACAATAGAAAAGCTAAGGAAGAAACATTCACAACAATGTTCAGACCGAAGTGTCGATGGGATGATCTATTTTAGTCTTCTCCAGATGGGAGTCATCAGCTAATTTGATACATGGTGTGTGGTAAATCCAAACGGCTGATGGGATGGGATAATGCAAAGGATGTGGGCCCTTTTAACATTCCATTCAAATTATTCCTGCACGGATATTGCACTGGAACCTACCTGACAATGTGGGAAACTATCCGGGTGTGTCCTGTACACACAGACAAAACATCAGACAATCAATGACTACCCCATTGCTCTAATCCCTATCATTAATAAAGTGATGGAAGGTGTCACTCACAGTTGGATCAAGCAGCACTTCCTCAGCACCAACCTGCTCACTGAAGCTCAGTTTGGGCTCTCCTCCCTTGGGCTCATTGAAGCCTTGGTTAACGATGTCCAACAAGAAAACACACTGCTGAATTCTAGAGGTAAGGTGACAGTTTCAGTTAACATGATCATAACTGCATTTGACCAAGTGTCGTATCCAGGCTTAACGGCAAACCTGGAGCAAATAGGAATCGTCTGCACTGGCTGAAGTTATACCTGGTACAAAGGAAGGTGGCTAGGGTTGGTGGAGAGCAACCATCTCCGCTCCAGGACAGCTCTGCAGCAGTTCTCCAGGAAAGGGTTTCTGGGTAAGCCTGTAGATCAGAAATGCAAGAGGAAGCCACCATACTCCTACAGAATAATAGGGAAGCTCTCTTGTTCGACAGAGACGACTGGTGGCAATTTAACTGGACAGTCATCATGCCTCAAGTAAGGGAGAGGTTGGGTAGGACAGTCCGTTAGTCACCCCAGTCAGTGCAGGAATTGAACCCACACTGTTGGCATTAATAACTAACCGTCCAACTGATTGAGCTAACCAAGTCCTCGCTCTGCTCCTTGGGATAAATATTGTAATATTAATCCGTTCAGATATGTTGCTAAACACCTCTGGAGCAGGTTGAACTAGAAGCCAGCTTCTTAACTCAGAGAGAGGGAAAGCATCAGTGAGCTGTAAGAGTGCTCTCTGCCCGAGGACCAATCATTAATGGCCCTCCCTGTACATTAAAGTCACAAGTGGAGATGTTTGCCAATGATTGGACAATGTTCAACACCATTCGTGATTCACTCAGATACTGAAGTAGTCCTTGTCCAAATGCAACAAGGACCTGGAACTATGCAGGTGTGTGCTTAACAGTGACAAGTACCATTCCCATTACACACATGCCAGACAACGATTACCTCTAACAATAGAAAAGTGTACCATATCCTTTAATGTTCAATGCCACCAACATCACTGAACACCCACCTAGCAATATCCCGGGCATTACCGTTAACCAGAACTGAACTGACCATATAATTACATTACCCATTCCTGTGAAGGGCTTATGCTGAAATGTCGACTCTCCTGTACCTCAGGTGCTGCCTGACCTGTTGTGCTTTTCCAGCGCCACACTTTGACACATATTAACTCATTGGCGACAAGAGTATGTTGGGGTGTGGAATCCTGCAGAAATAACATACCTGAAAAGTTCCGAAAGCCTGTCTTCCATCTATAAGACACATGTTGAATGTGTGTGTAATTAAATACTTCCATTTGCCTGTGTGAGTGTAGCTTCTCCCCTCACCCACTGACACTCAGTAGCAGCAATAAATGCCATCTGCACGGTGCTCTGCAGAAATTTACCAAGGCTCCTTACAACATACCTCTGAAACCACGACCATCTAGAGAGACAAGGGAAACGGATACATGGGACCCCCATCATGTTCACGTTCCGATCCAAGCCGCCCACCATCCTGATCGGGAAGTATATTGCTGTTCACTCAGTGTCACTGTTTCAATGACCCTCCCCAACGCACATGGACTGCAACGGGTCATTATGACAGCTCAACACCACCTTCTCAAGGGCAACACGAGACAGGCAATAAATACCGTCACAATCATATTCCATGCAGAAATTAAAATGAAAAATATTGTCCAGACCTGCCCAATGCTGGACCCTGAGTTTTGGGCTTTGGAGCTCAGGCTGGTTGGGTCCAGACAGACCCTTGCTTGTTGTGAACAGCTGAAGGGATATGTTGTTTGAAATAATCTGTCAGTCTTTCAGACGCATGGCCTACATACCTCGCACCACACAGACACTGACAATCACACCACACATTACTGAGCTCTGAGATAGACAGAAGCAATTGAAAATATCCTCATATCTGACTGTAACATGTTTAAACACAGTGACATTATTGCTACGAAAATTATTATGCGTGCAGGATGAAAGTGAGGAGAGAAGATGCTGGAGATCAGAGCCAAAAAGTATGGTTCTGGAAAAGCACAGCCATTCAGGCAGCATCTGAGGAGCAGGAAAGTCGACTATTAGTTCACAATATTAATACAAGGGAAAATAATTTCATTCTTTCAAAGTCCTTGCACTTAATAATCATTTGGTCTTGAGTGTGGTAATGAGCCTCAACATTGCAATGCTCCTTACAATGAGTTGGGCACTGTTTTCATCATATTGTTGTTACAAAAGTGAACAGAATAAATGGGTCAATTTTGTGCTTATTGGACAATCTAAAAGTTGGTATTATGAAAAGTTATCGTACATTCAGTAAAGAGTCTTTGCTGTTAATGGTTAGAACAATGCTGTAAACATTTACACAGAAATTTCCAGTTTAAGTCACACACAACGTCGGTGGGCTGAGATAATACTGGCCATCAATGGAGCTGCACAATTCTGTTTGGATATTGGATATTATAACACTGGATATGGTTTATGAGGGATCCAATGTACGATGCAATGTGCTGCAGGAGCCCAGCACCTGTAAAACACCTTCATTCAGGATCAGGTCCAAGGTACAGAACTACAGAGTTTAGGTGCCATACCAAAAGAGATATACCTGCAAGACATGGCTGTTTACAGGTCATTGTTACAAATGTTGAACTGGGTCTAGACCAGCGCCATTTCCTAGTCCATTGACCAGTTTTCCCCACTCACATCTCCCCGATGTTCAGGTATGTCTCTAACCAGTCCATTGTGAGGGATTATGTCAGTACATGTCCAGCTCCAGTTTGGAAGCTCTCTGGAGAGATTTTGGAGATGGCCAGTGTTTTGGATGTCATGGTGATGCCCAATAACACTGTGTCTGAATTCAGGCTTTTTCTCAAAGTCTTTTTCAACAGCTTTGCTGCCTGCAAGATGGTGTGTTCACTGATCTGTACATCAATCAGCTGTTTACTACAGTTACCGAATTGTTAGGTGTGCGCTCTGGTATTTCAAATTTTTTGTTCACTTCAATTGTTTTCAACTGAAAAATAATGATGTTTGGTTTATTTTAAAATATGTAAGAAACAACATGATATTAACTCTTCATTGTACAAAAAGGAAAAGTGACCTGTTGTATTTTTCCCACAAACCCATCAAGCAACAGTCAGATATTGTCTGTAAAGCAGGATTCTGTGAACAGGATATGTCCCAGGCAACATCACCACCCTCTCTGGTGGGGTCTGTCCCACTGACATGACACAGCCAGGCTGAGGGGACAGCTCCTTCGTATATAGTCAATACAGTGCTCAGCATTGATGCTGGATCCTGTGGCTGCGAGACTGCTCTGTGGCAAGTTATGGAGAATCAATAAAAATGAAACATATAATTGACCACATCTTCACCGATCTGCCTGCTGCAGATACACCACTCCATTTCATACATCAGTAAGAATGGTCACTGCACAGTCCTTATGGGGAGCAAGGGCTACCTTCACGTTGTCCAGACTTCCCTCAAAATGATATGTAGCCCCCGGGCAGTGAATTGTACAGACTTAAAAACGATTGAGAAACAAATAATGATGCATCCTTGAGGTGCAGTAGGCCATCGGCAGGAGGAGAATCATACTCTGCACAGCTCATACAGTCTGCAACCTCACAGCCAGACATACCTCCCACTGAACAGTAACCATCACAGCCCGACACACCTCCCACTGTACAGTAACCATCACGGCCCGACACACCTCCCACTGTACAGTAACCATCACGGCCCGACACACCTCCCAATGTACAGTAACCATCACAGCCCGACACACCTCCCACTGTACAGTAACCATCACGGTCCGACATACCTCCCTCTGTACAGTAACCATCATGGCCCGACATACATCTCACTGTACAATAAACTTCATGGCTCGACATACCTCCCACTGTACAGTAACCATCACGGCCCGAAACACCTCCCACTGTACAGTAACCATCACCGTCCGACATACCTCCCACTGTACAGTAACCATCACGGCCCGGCATACCTCCCACAGTACAGTCACCATCAAGAACTCAGTGCTTTGCACTGCTGCCTCACCTAAGTCCTGGGTTCAATTCTGGCCTTGGATGACTGTCTGTGTGGAGTTTTCACATTTACCCCGTGTCTGCGTGGGTTTCCTCCGGGTGCTCCGGTTTCCTCCCACAGTCCAAAGATGTGCAGGTCAGGTGAATTGGCTATTCTAAACTGCCCATAGTGTTTGGTGCATTAGTCAGGGTTCAATATCGTGCAGGGGAATGGGTCTGGATGGGTTACTCTTCTGAGGGTTGGTGTGGACTGGTTGGGCTGAAGGGCCTGTTTTCACACTGTAGGGAATCTAATCTAATCTCCAAGGTTCAAGTCAGGGATGTGATGGAATAAACACCTGTCTGAATGAGTGCAGCTCCAACAGTACTCTAATATGGACTTACTCGCAACAGGCAACACAGTTTTGTGGGGAATATCCTGTCTTACAAACTTGATTATTTTGGGGAAGTGAGACAATCGATTGATGAGGGCATGGCGCCTTTGATATGGTTCCTTATGGCAGGCTCATACAGAAGGTGAAGTGAAATGGGATCAGCGGTCAGTTAGTAAGATGGATAGAGAACTGCTTGGTCATAGAAGACAGAGTCGTGGTGTAACAGTGTTTTTGTGACTGGAGATCTGTAAATTGATTAACGGAGTTGCAGATTGTGAGGATGATTGCCAGAGAATACAGTAGGATATAGGTCAGCTGCAGACTTGGACAGAGAAAACACAGATGTAACTTTATCTGGACAGTTGTGACGTGATGCATTTTAGAAGGTCTAATGCAGGAGAGAAGTATAAAGTGGATGGAAAAACTATTGGCTGCATCAACATCCAAAGGGACCGAGGTGTACAGCTCCACAGTTCCCAGAAAGTGGCAACACGGGTGGATAGGGTGATCAAGAAGTCTGATGGCAAACTTGCAGACAAGCATCAGAGCATACAATATGGAAATTAGCAGGTCACATTGCAGCTGTAGAGAAACTTAGTTCGGGCACATTTAGAATATTGTGTACAGTACTGGTTGCCACACCAGCAGAACGATGTGGAAGTGTTGGAGAGGGTATGGAAAAGTTTTACCAGGATGTTGTCTGGTTTGGAGGGTACTAGCCAGAAGGAGAAATTGAACAAACATGGTTTGTGTGCAGCTGGGCATCATTGGCTATGGGGCTACGTGATGGAGATTTACAAAATTATCAGAGACAGAGAGAAGGACAGTTAAAGACTTTTTCCCAGAGTAGAAATATCAATTACTCAGGACCGTAGGTTTTAGTGAAGGAGAAAGTTCAGGAGATATACTCGGCAAGTTTTTTTTTGCTTTTCCAGATAGAATGGGAAAGTGACTGGAATACACTGATAAGAGGGGAATAAGCTAATATCGCAAGGTTTAAGAGGCACCTTGACACAGAGTAGAAACAGCAACGAATAGAATTACATAGTATGTGTAGAAGCAAAAACTTTCGTTTTAACTTTAGAAGGGCATCATGTGTCAGTGTGGGCTTGCTGAGCTAAAGGGCCTGTTCCTGTGCTGGACTGTTCGTTTAGTCAAGATTTGTGCAGCAGTGGCGAGATGCTCAGTGAATGATTACTGATGATAAATAACCACAATATTGTTGATCTCTCCTCATCAGCTTGCAGGTTCATGTCCTCCCTTCCACTGTCGGGAAACTCAATACGGAGAATTTGACGTGAAAGTCCGAGCTGGTAAATGATGATTCCATCTCGCCCCTCGCTCCTACGGCCTTCTATCTTGGACACCAACGTCTGAAGGGACACTGTACTAACAGAAGCTGCACATATGCCACATCCCCGACGTTGGCATCTGACACATGCCAGCCTCACCATGCCATCTCAGCACATCTCCGACCCACTGACAGTACACGTGTACTTCAATGCTGCAGCTCAGGGTGCACTGACAACTCTCATTGCAATGCTGCTGCAAAGACACTGTGCTCAGGGACACACACCCAGCTCATGGGCTGTCCCTCTGGGCTGCTCACTCAGTGTTTGTACACACTCAACACTGCTGCAAGGACACTGTGCTCAGGGACACACGCCCAGCTCATGGGCTGCTCAGTTCTTGTTCGTACATATTCACTTTGAGCTGACTTGAATACTCACGGAATTATTGCCTTGCCATGCCCTGCCTTTAGCAGTGTTTCCCCTCAGCCAGAGCTACCAGGCTCACCCGCCTGCTGTATTGTCTTGGTGTTTAGCACAGACACAAACCAGGAAGCTTGATATCGATGTCCACAGTCAGTCACGGTGCCCAGCACAGTGAGTCAGGGGAGGTCTCAGATCCCAGTCCGGGAGCTTGGACACGGTCAGTCAGCCTGTCGTGGTTGTTAGGGTCAGGATACATCCCCTGTGAGGGGGTGAGGAGCTGAATATTGGAGAGACCCTTAATCCTCTTGGCTCTTTCTCTCCTATTGTGGGATGGTTCCATCTGGAATGTGAAAATTAGCAAGAGGTATTAAGGGAGATGGAAAAGTTTGGTACAGCTGCTAGTGCTGGGACAGCTGAGGGAAAGGTGGGGAGGTGTCCTGGGTGAGTGAGTGGGCAGCACAGACACCAGGCAGAGTTGGGCAGAGGGACAGAGAAGAGGTTAGAGAGAGACCGAGAAAAGGTGCTGCATTTAGGGAGAGTGGGAGAACATGGTGGGAGGTGGGTGCAGTAACAGAGAGAGAGAGTGAGGGAGAGGGCACGAAGTGCAGATGGTTGCACTTACCCTGGTGGAGGGGAGAAGGTCACTGACCTCCTTCCTACACTGCTGGGCATTCACCCAGAAGGCTGGCACCTCACTGACCCAGGGGTCAGCTTCGGACCAAGCAGGCAGGGTACGGTGTTGTGGCCTCCCCTGCCAGTCCTGGAGGAAGAGAATGTCCCTCTTCTGCACCATGCAATCCACCAGAACCTCAGGGGCTTGGCCACAAAGTGGGACCCCAAGTTTACCGTGTCTGCCATGTCCAAGCCAGTTTTGGCTTGCCAATCTAAGATTGTACTGTCATTTTAATAATGGCACCTAGGACAGGGAGGCTGGTGCATTCTGGGATATCCAGGCAGTGGGCAGTTGTTATGACGAAGGGGAAAATCATTGTGTTAGTGTCAGTTGAGAGGATAACCACGCGGGTAGTTACTGAGGCAGATTGCGGATTGTATCATGAGAAAATGCACTTCACCTTGTGGAGAGAAACTCTCTATGAACCTGGACTAAAATGAGACTTGACCAAATCATAAAATGGTTTAGGCCTCTGTCTGTCTGAATCAAAATAGGGAGTGCAGTGTGAAACATTGGGAGCGACAAACTTGGAGCGGAGAATTATACAGGACATTCAAATCCTTAAAATGGGGTAACACAATGTTCCAGACTGTTAAAAGAAGCCGGGGAAAATTTGCTTCCTTATCGTTACCCACATTATCCAATCCTCACTGGATACAGGGATGGTGCCGGAGGACTGGAGAATGGCTAACGGCTTTGTTTAAAGTGGAGCAAGGGACTGACTGAAAATATCGAGGCTGGAATTCTGAGACAGTGGATAAACGGTCACTGAGGAAGTCCCAGGGACTCCAGCACAGTCAGTCTGGATTTATTCAAGGAAGGTCGTGTGTAATTAATCTGACTGTGTCGGTTTGAGGCACTAACCTGTAACTGCATGTGACTTACTTGGATTTAACGAGAGAGCCCATGGCAGACTGTTTAAAAACAGAAAGTACGGGGTCCAGGTGAATGGAGCGAACAACCCAGAGAAGTGCAAAGCAAGGCATTTGGGGACATCGACAATAGAGAGAAATGGACAACAAAATGAGAATATGGTCAGTGTGGGCAGATAAACGAAGGTAGCTGAAGCATCAATAATCTCGTTAATGTAGCAAATGGCATTATTTCCTCTATCAGACAAAATAATGAACTTCAGAGCAGGAAGCTTATGCAGGAACTGTATAAGTAATGAGTTCAGGCACAGCTTGGGAACTGTGTACAGTTCTGGTCACTCCATCACATGGAAGGATGGAATTGGACTGGAGAGGGTACAGAGGAGATTCTTCATCCTGTGAACAGGGAAGTGCAGTTATGAGGAAAGATAGGAACGGAGGATGCTGACAGGAGATTTGATTGGGGTGCACATATTGTCAGGGACATGGGTAGAAAGGGAGACAACATCCTGTTGCTGTTAGAGAGCTCAATTACCAGCGGTGAATCTTTAATGTAATTGGATGAAATATTAGAGAACTGGTGAGGAAAGTTGTTATTTCACCCAGAGTATGGTCGGGATCTGGGAGTCACACATGGAAGCGGAGTACATGCAGAAATCCTCAAACCATTTTAAAAAGGTGCCGTCATCTGCACCTGAAGTCCTACACTGTCCGGGGAGACAGAACTAGGGCTTTAACAAACGTTACATCTTGTCCAATGCAGACAGTGGACAGAGTCATCTCCTCTATACTGTGCTATTTTCTCAAGTTTTCAAAGGTTACCAATATCTGATAGGATCAATACGCATTGATGAGGGATGAGGACAGGGAGGAGCAGTGTGTGAATTGATTAGCCTCACGATAATACTGATCCCATCCTTTATACACAATACTACTTCACTGTGTTGGCCTATTTATCCTTCCTGTAGAAATGGGGAAAACCTTTGATTATTCAGTTCCCAGTCGTGGTCACACTGCAGCCACATCTCCACAATCCCAGCTCCATCTGACCTAGCTATTTACAGCTACAATTTCACTGGCCTTGTTGATAAGTTCCCAGCTTCATTCTTGCCTTATTGAAGGCTGCTCTCAGTCAACTGATATTTCTCACTCTCAATTATTGCATATCATTCTCTACCATCATTCTGAACTTTACAAAAAAAATGATCGCTGCACCCCCAAAACTTTCCTTTACTGACACTGGATCCACTTGCCCCATCTCTTCCCCAAGGACCAGGTCCAACAGTACGTGCTCTCTTGGGCTGGACACATACACCTGAAGTGTGCTCTCCTCCATATAATCCAGGGATACTGGCCCCTCATGACCCTGCATCACCAATAACCCAGTCAATATTTGGATCAATTAAGTTTCTCAGTATAACTAATCTGTAGTATTGTCATCGCTCTCAAATGCCCCTGAATATTTATTCTCTCCATCCTTTCCAATGGTTGCTGGCTGATAGACTGTACCTCACAGTTTAATTGTACACTTTTTGTTCTGTACGTCCAGCCAAATTCATTCTGTCCTTGGATGGATCCTCTGTCTCTTGGACTCCTTAACTAACGCTAATCTCAACCAGTACTTCTACCTTCATCCTTTCTCTTCCCTTCTATCATTTTGGAATCCTTTATCCCCAGCAATATTTAACACCCAGTCCTGCTATTCCTTGAGCCAGCTCTCGGTGATCAGTACATCAGATTTCCACACACCAATCTGCATCTGGAACTCCCCACATTCCGAGTATTCATGTCCATGCAGAATACCTTAAATTAAGGCTTTCTTTCTCACTCCATCTTTCACTGATAAACTTGTTGTTGTAAATTAGTACCAACTATATCTCCCATTATTTTGAGAATCCTGGTAGTCTCCTCCACTATTCCTTTTTGGATCCCATACACACGCCAAGTTATTTTCAATTCCACCCACACACCCCAGAAGGAATTAGTCCCAGCTCTGTCATGTTAGCCTATCCAGTTTGTAGAGTTGCTGCCTTCCCCAGAATCAGTCCCAATTACCCAGGAATCTGAAGCCCTTCCTGCTACACCATCGTTCCAGTCACACACTCATCTACCTAAAACTACGAGTCCTGTTCTCACTTGTACACGGCCCTGCGAGTATTCAAGGGATTGATAAATTTGAGTTCCCATTTGCTAACCATCCACCTAGCTCCCTAAATTCTGATTCCCAGACCACTTCACTCTTCCTACCCATGCCATCCCTACCAACGTGGACATGACATTTGACTGCTCACTGGCCACCAGACGATTGTCGTGCAGACACAGTAACGTTCTTAACCCCACTATCCTGGAATTACAGACACGCTGACACCTTATTCACTTTCCTGACTCCTCTGTGACTATTGCTCCTCCTTCCTTCTCCCTCCTCTCCTGTACAGTCAGGCTGCTTGTGGGGCCACAGACATGGGTCTGACTGCACCTTCATCAGCTTCCGAAATGGTAAACGGAATTGGGAGGGAGACGTCAGGCTATACCTGGATTCCCTGGCTGTTTCTCTTCGATTGCCTAGACCCCATCCCTTACTTATTCCAGGCTGTCATGTCTGCCGGGTGGTCTGTTCTGTGTGTGTGCTATCCCCATAACTCTCAGCATGGCAGAGTCTCTAGTCACTGTCTGAGCTCCACGACCCAGTGTTCATCGAGGACACGAGCAGGCGCTCTGACTTCCCAATATAACAGAACACATTTTCCATTTGACAAACATGCCTTGCCATGTCTTAAAATGCAACATGTCTAGATTAACTTACTTAATTACTTAGAATTAAGTTAACATCAGGGACATCATAATATGGTTAAGTCCCTTATTCCACTGTGGCTTACTGAGCGTAATTTATTATACTGGCTCAGAATTTCACATCCCCCTCATATTTCTGAGATCAATCTTTACTTCAGAAGTTAAAAAATAAATTTGCTGACTTACAGCAATTAACTGACAGTCACTAATAACGGTGTATTTTATCAGCCAATGAACATACAGCCTTTTCTGTGATGGCTCTTGCACTTCATTCAAACTCGGTGCAGGCAGGTCCCAGCAGCAGAAGGTTTTCTCCGTGACTCCCAGATACGTGTAATTCTCCAGCTCCCCCTCCAGTCTGCTCACTCACAGCGTCATCGTCTCTGTGAATCCCAGGCATGATTAGGCCTCGATCCTCAGTGCTGATTTATATCGTCCCATGTTGGTGCATTCACCTCCGAGACGTGAGTGAGCCTCAAGCTCTGGCTCCATGTTGCTCCCTCACATGGTCACTCCCTCTGTGACTCACTGTTGATTTCAAGCCTCCTGCTCTGCTGTTTCTCCAACTCCAAGTCCCAGTTGGCTTCAATCCTCGATGCTGATTAATATTCTACTGCTCTCTCTCAGGGTCTCTCCCCTTGTGACTCCCAGGTAATGGTAGGTCTCAAGCCTCAGCTGAGATTTATAACAGCCCGTTCCACACTGCACTCTTACAGGATCGCTGTTGTGCCTGAAAGACAGTGGGAAAGAGGAGGATTAGACAGAGCAGAGGGTGTTACAGTGATTGAGGGAGCTGTATGGGATGGAACAGGTTATCTGGGGTGCTAGGGAGACCTGCAGCAACTAAAGAGGTTTACTGGAAGATAGAGTGAGAGTTGAAGACACAGAAGAAGGCAAAGGAAATAGAAAGATTGTGGCTTGTTCATGATGGAGCTTTGTAGAGTCTAAAGGGCTTTTTCTGAGCTGCTTACAGAGATGTGTAGACTTCAACAAATGCAAATTGAGAGCCAGCAAGTGTTGTATGGTACTGGAAACTGTTGGATGTTACAGAGTTCGAAGACTCGCAGTAACTGGGCGGAATATAAACTTTCAAGCACTGGTGGTGTTCAAGGTCCCTCAGGACATGAAGACGTGCAGAGAATGGAAGCATTCCAAATAGTGGGATGGTAGGGGCTGGAAGTCATGAGATGGATAAAGAGGACGAAAAGTGCCAATTTAGCACACATTACCATTGTAATTATAGAGATTTAGGAAGGGAATCTGTGCTGTCATTGATTACAGTTATATGGAGAGTTACAGAAGCTGAAGGGGTGACAAATTTAAAAAGGCAGAGATTTTAGGTGATCAGAATTTCCAACGGCTGGTGCAGTGGCTCAGGAAGGCAGCTCAGCACCTTCTCAGGAACAACACAAAATCAACAAGAACTGCTGACTCAGCCATCAAAGTTCATGTCCGTGAATGAATGAAGGAATAAAAGATCTACAAGTAGCACTGAGGTCACTCAGGCAGGCTCTTTCAACAGTACTTCCCAAACCCGGAACCACTATACCCTGGAAGGACAGGAAATCCAGCTGCACGGGAACACCAGCATTTCCAAGGTGCCCTTCAAGCCACACTCCATCCTCCCAGCAGTGTGTCTGTCCCTACACCTAAAGGAATGCAATGGGTCAGGAAGGCAGCTCACCATCACCTTCTCCAGGGAATTACAGATGGGAAGTTAATGGTGATACTCTGCTGTTTCCAGCCAGACAGAAAAATAAATCCAGCAGTGTGTGTGAAATGAAATTTCCGTTTCAGAACAACATGCAGAACATGGATAGAGGATTTGTCTGATTGGCACAAGACAGAGAGTGTGAAGAAAGGCGTCTTTTTCACGATGTGAACTGGTGATGAGGGGAGCTCCGCAGAGGTCAGTGTTGGGACTACACTCTACACGCTATACATTAAGAATCTGGACAAAGGATGTGAAGGGGTACGAGAAATGGGTTTCCAAGGAAGATCTCAGGGATGAAATTCGTGTTATATGAGGAGCAGGTGAAGTCTCTGGGTCTGCACTTGATGAAGTTTCAGAGGCAGCGGCAGAATCTCATTCAAACTTACAGAATACTGAGGGGCCTGGATGGAGTGGACGTGGGCAAGATGTTTCCACGAGCAGGAGAGACTCGGGGCCAAGGGCATAGCTTCAGAGTGAAGGGAATACCCTTTAGAATAGAGATGTGGAGGAAATTATTTAGCCAGAGGGTGATGGATCTGTTGAACTCACTACCTCATGGGGCTGTGGGTACTAAGTGATTCAACATATCTCACTCAGAGATAGCCAGGATCTTGATGAGAAAGGAGATCAATGGTTACAGGGAGTAGGTGAGAGAATGGGGTTGAGAAACAATTCAGCCATAATCAATTAGTGGAATAGACCCGTTGGACCGAATGGCTTAATTCTACCCCTATAAATGGACTGCGCTTTTTCCATAGATTTTTAACTGTGCAGTTATCATTTCTAGCATATCGTTTACCATACATTCCAACACTTTTCTGATTATTGCTGTCACCTCTTGGTTTCAGATCAACTGCAGAAAGCTACACCACGGAATAACGTGGGAATCCTTGTGTATAAATCTCAGAAAGGTGGCATACAGGGCCAGCAGGATATAGAGAAGGTAAATGGAATGCTAGCATTGATTCCAAAGGGAATGGAGAATAAAAATAGGGAAGGCTTATAATAACTATAGAGGACTCCTGTCAGCCCGCACTGAGAATACTGTGATCAGGTTTGGTCCCCTATCTGGAGAGAAAATGTCCTTGCATTGGAGGCAGCCCAGAGAAGGTTCACCAGGCTGGTCTTCAAAATGGAGGGATATTGATAAGAAGAGGTGGAGAAGGTTGAACTTACAGTCGTTAAAATTTAGAAAATGAGGCAAATTTATTGATACACCAAAGATTCTTGTGTTCTTACAGATTAGGTACTGAGACATTTTCACCTGAGCAAGGATCTGTAACTGGAGATAAAGGGGAATACAGACACCAGAGAAGCTAACAGAGAAAATATGTGTTGGAGAGACTGGAGGATGTTACAGAGTTCGGGTGGTTTGAGATCACTGGTGGTGGTGAGAGATCAGATGGTTGGCGGGCCGAAAGATGTCAAGGAGAGTTACAAGGTTATCAGTCCTGAAGGAGTTACAGAGATCAGGAGGAATATAGGGACTAGAGATTACACAGATGGGGTGGTCATTGGAGCTACAGGAGATACAAAGAGCAGGGGGTTGTCAGGTCTGGAGATTACACAGATTTGGGTGGTAGTTGGAGCTACAGGAGTTTATAGAATCGGGGAGGATTGTTGGTGCTGGGAATTACAGTGACATGGACAATAGTTGGAGCTGCAGGAGTGAGATATGGAGGGTTGAAGGAGTGGGTTCAGTTCATACAGCCAGGGAGAAGTGTAGGGATTGGAGGAGCCAGAGATGCTGAGGGTTCTCGGGCTGCAGTAGTTCAGAGAGCTAGAGAGGACTGTGAAGGCAGGTTTGTAGCATTCCCATCAGTTACACAGAGATGTGGAGGGCTGTTCTGGAGGAGGATACAGAAATCGACAGGGTTGCAGTTACTGGAAGATATTACAAAGACAGTGAGCTGTAGTATTTGAGGAGTTTACAGCGACCGGATGCATTGAGGAGTTGGAGACTGCTACAGGTGTTAAACATGCTGCAATGGATCAATAACCTTATATTGAATCA
This sequence comes from Chiloscyllium plagiosum, assembly GCF_037043375.1. NCBI lineage: Eukaryota > Metazoa > Chordata > Chondrichthyes > Orectolobiformes > Hemiscylliidae > Chiloscyllium > Chiloscyllium plagiosum. The sequence goes on along the minus strand of NW_028270160.1, from coordinate 77,107,716 downwards.
GGGGGATTGGAAGCTCTGGAGATAAAGAATTAGAATTGCAGTAACTGAAGAATATCACAGAGATGGGGAGTAACATATGAGTTAGAGGAGTTATAACATGAGATGAGCTGTATTCAATGGAGTCAGGAAAGATACAGGGAGATCTGAAGGGACTACAGGTGATCAAAAGGACAGTGAGGCTTCTCAGTGTAGGATTGGGGTAGTTTACACGGACAGGGAGTATTTTATGGAATGTTGCTATTTACAGAGATTATGAAGTTATATGGAATTGAGGAAAGAACAGAGATATGGAAGGCTGTAGTTAATGAAGTCATTTGCTGATGTCAGATGCTGAGGTTCTGGAAATTATATGGACCGGAAAGCTGGACAATCTGTCCGAGCTTACAGAGACAGGAACAGCAATAGAGCCTGGGGACACTAACACAGATAGGGAGCATTGCACTCACTGCTTTAGGGATGGTAGTAGGGGAGTGTAACGTTTACACAGATAGGGGTGTAAGAGCTGGAGAAGGTAATGGAGATGATTAGATTGATGGAGAGACTAGAGGAGCTTACATTGACAGGGCGGGTGATAGCGACGGGAGAATGTTACATAGATAGTAAGTCTTGTAGAAACTGATCGGGAGAGTCACAAGCATTGGAGATGTTTCCACAGATCGAGGGTGTTGCAGGGACCTGAGAGGATTACGCAGATAGGGAGGATTGTAGGATGTCCACATTTTCAGAGTGTTTCAGGAATGGAAAAGGTTACACAGTTAAGGAGAGATGTTGGAGCTGTGGGAGTTCACAGAGACTTGGAGGTTTGAAGGGTTTGGAGCTGTTTATGGATAGAGGGATATATTTAGGGACAGTAAAATAGAACGCAGAGGGAGAGTATAGATTAGATTCCTTACAGCATGGGAACAGGTACTTCGGCCCAACAAGGCCACACCGACCCTCCAAAGGGTAACCCACCCAGACCCACTTCTCGATGACAATGCACCTAACACTATGGGCAATTTAGAATGACCAATCCACCTGACCTGAACATCTTTGGACTGTGGGAGGAAACCGGAGCACACCCACGCAGACACAGGGAGAATGTGCAAACTCCACACAGACAGTCACCCAACGCTGGAATCGAACCTGGGATCCCTGGCGCTGTGAGGCACCATTGCTCACCACTGAGCCACCGTGATCCCCCAAATTGCAGAATTACATGAAGAGATATTGTTTGAGGTGCTGGGAGGGCTGTCGGGTTTGGAGGAGCAAATAGAGATGTGGAGTGCTGTTGCGGCTTGAAAAGTGTCTGGAGGTGTTAATACAGATAAGGAGGTCGGTAGGGATGGGAGAAGGTTACTGAGGTCGTGTGGTGCTATAGCAAGGAGGCAGGAGTGTTATAGGGCCTGCAGAAAGTTACAGTGATATCATGTTCTCCTGGGGCTTGAGGAAGGTACACAGGTGGGTACTTTGGTCCAGGCTGGAGGATTTTACAGTGACAGGGGAACTGTAAGTATTGTGCAAGATTACAGAAATCGGGATTATTGTACTGAGATTAGTGAGATTGGCCATGTTATCGACACTGGAGCAATTTACATATGGGGAGAGTCATCAGCATTGGAGTAGGTTTCAAATATACAGCAGGAATATGGGAGGAGTGGAGGTTGCAGAAATAATAATATTTCTGGGAATAACAAGCATTCAAGACAACAATTTGGACCAAAAGGCATGTTTCCATGCTGCATAACTGCATCACACGACAAGAGACAGTGTGAGAGAGGGAATATAGAACAGAAAGATCCCAGGTTTCAATACCATCTCATTGAGGAAGGCCTACTTTCCCCTCTGTTGTACTGATCCTCACTAAGACAGCACAGGCCTGGATTGATAACTGTCAACTCACTGTATTGTCAGAGGAAGGCTCAGTACAGCAGAGATGAAAATTAACAAGACGGTGGGGATTGAGCCTGGGACCATCATGCTCTGTGTTCGTGCTTCAACACTGTATCTATGTCATGTCTTCTGGACCAAAGTTAGATCCCTTAAATACACTCTGCTCTGTTCACTGTGAGTCATCTTACCTCACTGCAGGATTTACTGAATGCTCCAGATCTCACTCTCCATTTCTCTGGCTGACCGACTGTCTTCAATGTGGTGATGAAAGAAACAGGAATTGGGAGTTCTGCTGAGTCGGGAGCATCCTGAGTACCTACAGGAGACAGAGAAATGAACAGAATGGGAAATTAGACTGATGCAGTCAGGAGTACACATGGAGAATGATACTGAGTCCCACAGAGATCTGGAATATTCCAGTCTCCATCCCTGGCTTGTGCTGCCCGTCTCTCTGCAGTGGAGCATTCTGTTGGGTCAGGATCTGGAGTAGCTGCAAAAGGTGCGGTCACCGGCAGCAATTAGACCCTCACAGTGACAGATACCACATGGAGAGATACTGAGTGATAGCACCAGTGTGCAGGAAGGCATCACGATCAAACCACAGTTAGGAAGAAGGTGCACTGGGATCAGTACTCAGGGATGAGGGAGCAATCAGTGGGCCAGGCAATGGCCTAGTGTTACTCTCACTCGACTCTTCATCCAGAATTTAATGCCGGTAGCAGGGATACCCATGTGACTACTGAATACCCTTGAAGTAAGGAAATCTGTTATGTGCTGCCGGTGTGGCCTACATATGAATCCAGACCCAGAGCAATGAGGTTGACGCTCAACTGCCCACTGGAATGATCTGGCAAGCCACTCAGCTCAAGGGCAGATCGGGGGTGGGCATGAAATGCTGGCCAGCCAGAGACAGCAACATCCCACGAGTGAAATAAAAACAACACTGCAGGGAGCAGTGTCCTGGCCAATCATGTCGGTAGGTTTATGGACAGGGCTTTAAACTGATAGAGACGATGCAGGGACAGGGTTCAGGTGAATGGAGCTCTCCAAATCCAAAGAAAAAAGGTGACGCATCAGAACAGCATAAGGACGTGACTGAATACAAGAAGAAGGAAACGGGAAAGGGACAGAGTTTAACTAAAACTGTAGACCAGTGACAGCAATTTCTGGAAAAAGTCAATTACAGTTTATTTTGGAATTGTCAAATATCAGCAATAACTTGTGACACAGGGATAAATAAGATTTGGTCACCAGAAGGATGTGTTTACAAGAGAAACTGTGCTGTGTTCTAAACAGGGAGGGTTACAATGGGAGGAAGAAGTTTCAGGAGGTTGAAGAGGATGAGAACTGAACGAATAGATACTATTAGGAAGATTTGCTCGGAGTGCCAGAGGTAACAGAAACACCAATGTCCTGATCTGAAACAGATGACCCAGACTGGGATGGGTGTGGGGATTGGAGGTGATTTCACAGGGAGGGTTTGGGGGCAGGCGGGGTGCTCTGTTGGATGCGGGTGGAGAGTGATATTGGATGGGTTTGGGGTGGGCGGGGTGCCCTGTTGGAGGCGGGTGGAGAGTGATGATGGATGGGTTTGGGGGCGGGGTGGGTGGCAAGTGAGTGTGGCGTTGGACGGTTTTGGAGGCGGGGGCGACGTGGGTCGGTGTTGGATGGGTTTGGGGGTTGGGGGTGAACTGTTGGAGGCGGGCGGAGGGTGATATTTGATGGGTGTCGGGGGTGAACTGTTGGAGGCGGGCGGAGGGTGATATTGGATGGGTTTGGGGGCGGGCGGGGTGCTCTGTTGGAGGCGGGAGGAGGGTGATATTGGATGGGTTTGGGGGCGGGAAGGGTACTCTGTTGGAGGCAGGCGGGGGGTGATATTGGATGGGTTTGGGGGCGGGGAGGGTACTCTGTTGGAGGCGGGCGGAGGGTGATGTTGGATGGGTTTTGGGGCAGGCGGGTTGATCTGTTGGAGGCGGGTGGAGGGTGATGTTGGATGGGGTTGGGGGCAGGCGGGATGCTCTGTTGGAGGCGGGCGGGGGGTGAAGTTGGATGGGTTTGGGGGCAGGCGGGTTGATCTGTTGGAGGCGGGCGGGGGGTGATGTTGGATGGGTTTGGGGGCAGGCGGGTTGATCTGTTGGAGGCGGGCGGGGGGTGATGTTGGATGGGGTTGGGGGCAGGCGGGTTGATCTGTTGGAGGCGGGTGGAGGGTGATATTGGATGGGGTTGGGGGCAGGCGGGGTGCTCTGTTGGAGGCGGGCGGGGGGTGAAGTTGGATGGGTTTGGGGGCAGGCGGGTTGATCTGTTGGAGGCGGGCGGGGGGTGATGTTGGATGGGTTTTGGGGCAGGCGGGTTGATCTGTTGGAGGCGGGTGGAGGGTGATGTTGGATGGGGTTGGGGGCAGGCGGGATGCTCTGTTGGAGGCGGGCGGGGGGTGAAGTTGGATGGGTTTGGGGGCAGGCGGGTTGATCTGTTGGAGGCGGGCGGGGGGTGATGTTGGATGGGTTTGGAGGCAGGCGGGTTGATCTGTTGGAGGCGGGCGGGGGGTGATGTTGGATGGGGTTGGGGGCAGGCGGGTTGATCTGTTGGAGGCGGGTGGAGGGTGATATTGGATGGGGTTGGGGGCAGGCGGGGTGCTCTGTTGGAGGCGGGCGGGGGGTGAAGTTGGATGGGTTTGGGGGCAGGCGGGTTGATCTGTTGGAGGCGGGCGGGGGGTGATGTTGGATGGGTTTGGGGGCAGGCGGGATGATCTGTTGGAGGCGGGTGGAGGGTGATATTGGATGGGTTTGGGGGCAGGCGGGTTGATCTGTTGGAGGCGGGCGGAGGGTGATGTTGGATGGGTTTGGGGTGGGTGGGGTGCTCTGTTGGAGGTGGGCAGAGGGTGGTGTTGGATGGGTTTGGGGCCGAGCAGTGGGGTGTTTTCAGGGGTTGGCGTGGCGTGAGGGCTCACGCATGGTTTGCTGCTGCCTAGTCACCTCAACGGGGACTAGACATTACCAAAAACTACGAGCCCCAGAGGAAAGGCATGGAATCGATTATTCGAATAACCAATTATCTGAATGTACTATTGCCCACCCATCTCGTTCAGATAATCAAGGTTCCTGTGTAAACAGCTGGATGTTAACCTGGTGTTGTGTGATTTTTACCTTCACCCAATTAACCATTGCTCGATCCTTCTGAATGGCCCTGTTCCAGTTTAAGACCTTAATTTGTGGACCAGTCTGATCTTTTTCCATAACTATGTTAAAAATAAGACCGTTGTGGTCACTGGACCCAAAGTGCTCTCTGACTGACACTTCAGTCACTTGCCCGACATCAGTTTCTGAGGGGAGGTCCAGTGTTGAACCGCCTGAGTAGCATAGAGCCAGCCGTGTACATCTTGATTTAGGAAACATTCTTAGACATATTTGACAAATTCCACTCCGTATGGTCCTTTTACACTCTGGGTGACCCAGTCAATCCATGGGAAGTTAAAATCTCCATCCAAAACTACTCTATTATTTTTATAGGTACCTGCAATCTGACTACACATTTTCTCCTCTCATACCCGCTCGCTATTTGGGGGTCTAGAACACCATCTAGACTGACCACCTGCTTTTGTTTCTAACTTTTAAAAATATGGCCTCATTTGATGACTACTTAACAATATTGTCTCTCAGCACTTTTTTTCTGTCCTCCCTAATCAAAGGGACAACTTCCCCTCCTCAATTACTTGTCCTTCTGTCACGCTTGTAGCTTCTGTATCCTGGAACACTGAGCTGCCAGTCCTGCCCTTCTCTCAGCCATGTTTCTGTTATGGCTATAGTATCCCAGTCCCCAGAGCTAATCCATGGTCTGAACTTGTCTGCCTTACCAGTCAGAACTCGTGCGTTGAAATTAATGCCTTTTAAACCAGAAGTCTTTTCCCTCCCTGTACTGTGCCCAGATATCCTGGATAGGAAACTTGCTTTCGATGGCTCATGTATTTTCCCCTGACGAGTTGATGGCCCCTGTCTTAATCAGAGTCTCAACTCCCTGCCAAACAAATTATATCCTGCCGGGTAACACTAGCAAATCTCCTCCCAGTGATACTGGTGCCTCTCTGCTTCCAGTGCAAACCATCCCCCTGGTACATGTCACCTCTACCCCAGAAGAGATCCCAATCACCTAAGAACTGAAAACCCTACCCCCTATACCAGTGCCTCAGCCACACATCCATCTGGCCGATCTTTCTAATTCTATCCTCACTGGCATGTGGCACTGGGAGTAATCTGCCGATCATTAACCTCAATATCCTGTTTTTTTAACTTCTTACATAACTCCCTGTACTTATTTCACAGGGGCCTATCCCGTTGTCTACCTCGGTTACGTGGGCCGGTGTGCACAATGACCTCTGGATGTTCACACTCCCCTTCAGAATGTTCAGTAACCTCTCAGAGACATCCTTGACCCTGGCACCCTGGAGGCAGCACACCATCGGGGGTCTCTTCTGCAGCCACAGAGTCTCCTGTCTGTCCCCCTCACAACTGAGTCTCTTTTCAGTATTGCGATCATTAGACAGGATCTGGCAAACAGACAGGGAGGAACTTCCTGCAGTTGGGTCGATATTAGGAAAGTGGGAGTATTTAAAAGTCATGCAGTGAGAACGCAGGGCCAGTGTGTTCCTTGAAGAGTGAATAGTAAAGGCAGAACTCCAGCGAATACTGATCAAGTGATATCGTGAGTTTGACAAAGAAAATCCAGTTCAATAAAATCAGGTGAAGCCATTCACAAGTATAGAGAGGGCAAGCGGATTGTAGAAAATGAGGGACAAACAATAGTCATGAAATACATTTGGCAGATACAACTGAGGAAAAACCACAAGGTGTTTCATCACCATTGTTAGCAGAAGAGGCTTCCCAGCGAAAGAGGGAGGCCTGTTAGAAACCAAAGGGACAATCTGTGCATGGAGCCAGAGGAAGTAGGTGAGGTCTTCAATGAATACTTCCCATCTGTATTCACACAGGAGAAAGACAATGTAGCCGTGGATTTCAGTCGTGATGGTGAGGTTCTAGAACATGTTAAGATCAATAAGGAGGGGGTATTAAATGTTTTCACAGGCATAAATAGGTGGAGAAATCCCCAGACCCAATGAAATGTACTCCACGCTGCTATAGGAGGTAAGGAAGGAGATTGCTGGGGCCCTGGTGGATATATTTAATAGTTTGCTGGCCACAGGTGAAGTGCCGAATGATTGGAGGATAGCAAATGTGGTTCCTTTGTTCAAGAAAGGCAGCAGGGGTAGGCCAGGTAATTACACAGCGGATAGTCTGACAGCAGTGGGAGGAAAATTATTGGGAACAATTCTGAGGGACAGTTTGAATTCATGACTGGAAAGGCAGGGATTGATTAGGGTTAGTCAGCATGGATTTGATACAGGAAGGTGAAATCAGTTCAGTTTTTCGAAATGGTGTCTGAAAATATTGATGAGTGCAGTGCAGATGATGTGGTTTACATGGAGTTCATTAAGGCCTTTGACAAGGTCCCACATGGAAGGCTGGTCCAAAAGAGAAGAGCCCATGGGATCCAAGGTAAGTTGGTAAATTGGATCCATAATTGCTGGAGGGTTGGTTTTGTGATTGAAAGCCTTTGCCCAGCGGGTGTACCACAGGAATCTGTGCAGGAACCATTGCTGTTCATTATGGACATTAATCACTCGGATGTGAAAGCAGAAGGTAGCATTATTAGGTTTGCAGATGACATGAAAGGTGAGGGTGTTGTCCACAGTGAGGGGGATGGCCTCAGGCTGCAGTCTGAAGGTTGAGGCTGGGACAGAATTTCAACAGAGTAATTTCAATTGATAACCAGGCTAGAGCACAGCAGGCAATGAGGGAAAACTGATGAATTAAGCTGCATTTACTTTGATGTAAAATGCCTGACAGGTAAGGCAGATGAACGCACGGCATGGATGCGAACATAGGACTGGGAAATCACAGGAATTACAGAAACACAGCTGAGGGAGGGACAGGACTCGCAGATCATTGTTCCAGAGGACAGATTCAACAGGAAGGATAGAAGTGGAGGCAAGGGAGGAGGGGGAGTGGAGTTTTTGATCAGTGAAAACATCACTGCAGCACTGAGAGAGGATATTCCTGGGGATCGCCCAGTAAAGCTGTTATGGAACTGATAAATAAGAATGAATAATCAGTTTGATACGACTATACTACAAGCCCGCAATAGTCAGCGGGAAATTGAGCAGCAAATATGTCGGAGATCTCAGATATCTGTAAGAAGGACAGGGTTGTAATGGTTGGGGATTTTAACTTTCCAAACCTAGACTGGGGGACTGTCATTATGTTCACAGCTTGGATGGGAGGGATTTGTTCAGTGTGTTCAAGAAAACTGTCTCAATCAGTATGTAACTGGCCCGACTGGAGAAAAGGATAAAACCTGACCTCCCTTCAGGAAACAAAGGAGAGAAAGGGGCTGAAGAGTTTGTGGGGCAGCACTTTTGCAAAGTCAACACAATTCTATTAGTTTGAAAATAGCGATGGAAAAGGACAGGCCTCGTCGACAAGTTAAAGATCCAAACTGGCCTTGCCCCGTCCAAAAGGTATTAGGCAAGACTGTCTGGAAATTGATTCGTGGAGGCTATTTGCAAGTAAAGGAACGTCGGGCAAGCGGGACTCTTTCAAAAGAGAGATAAATTAAGATTTCAGGGGCAGCATATTCCTGTTACCGTGAAGAACAATGCTGACACAAGTGGGATACACTGGATGACTGGGGATATTGAGGTTCTGGTCAAGGCAAAAGGGGGCACATGTCGTATATAGCCAGCTGGATTAAGTCAATCCCTTGAAGAACATTGTGGGTGTGGTAATACTCTTAAGAGGGAAACCATGAGGGCCTAAAGGGGAACTGACAGAGCTTTGGCAGAGAAGGTTCAGGAAAATCCAGAGAGATTCTAAAAGTATATTAACAATAGAAGATTAACTTGGGACAGAATGTGACCCCTTAAAGTCATCTATGTGTGAACCCACAGGAAATGGGTGAGATCCAAAACAAATACTTCACGTCAGAACTTACTGTGGAAAACACAGTGGGGAAGAAGGGAAATAAACAGTGATGTTTTCAAACGAGTCCACATTGGAGAACAGGAGGTGCTGAAGGTTTTCAAACACATTAAAATGAGACAACTCCCTGGGAACCAATCGAGTATATCCCAGGACATTGGGATAAGTTAGGGAAGAAACTTACAATGATATTTCAGTCACTGATAGCCACGGGTGGTGAGCTGGGAGCCTGGAGGTTGCCTAATGTTGTGCCAGCATTTCGGAAAGGCTGCGACGGAAAGCCAGGGACATAAACACCAATTAGCTTGATGTCAGCGGTGCAAATGTTGTTGGAAGCAATTCCGCAGGACAGGACTTGCATGCATGTGGAAAGGCAACGCTTGATTGGGGAGAGTCAGCACAGCTTTGTGCATACAAAGACGTATGTCTCAAATTTGATAGAGTTTGTTGAAGACATGACCAAGAAGATGGATGAAGGCAGAGCAGTAGACGTTGTCTATGCTGACTTCAGCAAGGCCTTAGACAGGGTTTAGCGTGGTGCACTGGTTAGTAAGGTTAGATCACATGGTACCAGGGAGAGCAATACAAACGGACACAAAATGGGCTTGACATTAGGAGACAGAGGATGATGGGAGAGGGTTGTTGTGCAGACTTGGGGCTCTGACCAGCGGTGTGCCATAAGCATTGGTGCTGGGGTCACGCATGTGCATTGTTGACATAAACAAGAATATATAAATTATTGTTAGTAAGTTTGTGGATAGTAAAATAAATGTTATAGTGGGCAGTGAATACAGTTATCAAAAGTGCTCTTAACCAACTGAGCCAGTGGGTCAAGAAATGAAATATGGAGCAAAATTCAGGTGTTGGATGTTGTTCAGATAAACCAGGGACGACAAACACAATTAATGGCAGAGCTCTGGACAGTGTTGTCGAACGGGGACAGACCAAGGGATGCAGTTATATTGTTCCTTGGAAGTGGTGTCACAGGTGGACAGGATGGGGAAAGCAACATTTGGCACACTGGCCCTCGTGGGTCACAGAATTGAGTACATGAGTTAGTACATCATGATACGGCTGTTTCAGACATTGCTGGGACACCAGTTGGGGTACTGTGTAGAATTCTGATCCTCCTGCTTTAGGAAGCATATTCTGAAACTGTAAATGGAGCAAAGATTGACGAAGATGTTACTGATACTGGAGCGTTTGATAGAAACAGAGAGGCTGGATAAGCTGGAAAGCAACATGGGTGGAATGAGATAGATTTGGCAGATAAGGTTAAGGAGAATCCAAAGGAATTCTACAGTATACAAGTACAAAAAAGCTACTAGAGAGACAATAGGGCCCCTCAAAGATCAATAAGGCCATCCATGTGTGGAACCACAGGAAATGGGCGTGACCCGAAATCAATTTTTCATGTCAGAACGTACCGTGGACAAAAACTAGGAAACAAAAGGAAATAAATAGTGATGTCTTGAAAAGCGTCCCCATTACAGAAGAGGTGGTGCTGGAGGTCTTAGCACACAAAGATAGAGAAAGCCCTAGGTCCTGATCAAGTGTATCCCAGAATATTGTGTCAAAGTCGCAGTGGGGACCGTGGCAGAGATATTTGTATCATTATCCTTCATATTTCCATTAGGTGTAGGTGGCTGAGGGGTGACCTTATAAAGGTTTATAAAAACATGAGGGGTATACGTAGGGTGACTAGTGAAGGTCTCTACAGCAGGGTAGGGGAATCCATAACTAGAGAGCAAAAATATGAAGTGGGAGAGGAAATACTTAAAAGCAACCAGAGGAGCACATTTCCACACAGAGAATGGTGCACATATTGAATGAGTTGTGCTGAAATGGTAGAGAAAAGTATAATTGCATCATGGGAAAGACATTTGGGCAGGTACATGAAGAAGGTTTGACGGGATCGGGACCAAACGCAGGCAAATGCGACTCGTTCAGGAACCGTGGTCAGCATGGACGAGTTGGATCAAAGGAACCGTTTCTGTTCTGCATGGCTCTTTCTCCAGTTATTGGAGGAGGAGACTACTGACATCAGGCATGTTGTAGGCACTGAAGCAAGTTACAGAGATAGAGATGGTAGTCTGGAATGCAGTATATTTCAAATATGTGGAGGGACTATCGGGAAGGGAGGAGGTTACAGGGACTGGAACTGTTATAGGAGTTAAAATTATTGAAGACACTGGTCCACGAGACATGGTATATGTACAGGGTTGGAAGGGGAACACAGAACAGAAAGATCCCAGGCAGGATTCCCACGCACTCATGGGAAGCCTGCTTTCCCCTCTGTTATACTGATGTTCACTAAGACATCACAGCCTGGATGGATAACTGTGACACTCCGATGCTGTCTCAGTACAACAAAATTTACAGTAGGGCTGGGGATTGTCCTGGGGTGTGTCTGTAATGTGCTCCCCCTCCAGCACTGTACCTAAGTCATGTCTTGTTAGCCGATGTTTGGAGCCCTCTCATTGCTCTCTGTTTTGTGCACTGTGAGTGATCTTGCTTCAATGCAGGATTTATTGAAGGCTCCAGATCTCCCTGCCCTTTGTCTCTCTGGCTGACCAACCATCTTCAATGGGGTGATGGACGAGATACCCAGCAGTTGGGAAGTCTATTTTTCCTGATTACCTGTAGGAGACAGAGAAATAGACAGGATGGGAAATTAGATTGATGTAGTGAGGATTACACGTGGAGAATGGCACTGAGTCCCACAGAGATCTGGAAAATTCCAGTCTCCATTCCTGGCCTGTGCTGTTGTGTCCCTCTGGAGTGGAGAATTCTGTTGGCACAGGATCTGGAGTAGCTGTAAGAGTGAGAGACACTGACAGAGGCAGAAATTGGACCCCCACAATGAGGAATACCACATGGAGAGATACTGATTGATATCACCAGAGTGCAGGAAGGTATCAGGATCAAACAATCATGAAGGAAAAACAGGTTTAGCTCCATGATGCACTGGTATCAGTGTTCATGGATGACGAGCTTGTGAGCAGGCGAAGTGATGGCCTAGTGGTGTTTTTGCTAGAGCATGTATCCAAAACCTCAGCTAATGTTCAGGGGAGGCAGGTTTGGACCTCACCAGCTGAAATGGTGGAATTTGAAATAAATTATTTTAAAAATAGTAATTGACAATAAATACATACCATTACTGATGTATAATAAATTCAAACACTTCTCCTTTCGAGATGGACATCTGCCCATCCTCACGTAGTCTGCACGACGTACCCACAGCAAAGTGTTTGCCTCTTAATTACCCTCTGAAATGGACAAGCAAGTTAATCAGCTTTAGTGCAGTTAGGGCTGGGTAAGAAAGGTTGGTCAGCCAGAGATACCCACATCGCATACCAGATTTTTTTTAAAAATCCATTCGGATGGTCCCACTGGAACCATGAAGGGAGCACTGTCCTGGCCAATCATGTCAGTATGTTTATGGACAGGGCTTTAAACTGACAGAGATTATGCAGGGACAGGGTTCAGGTGAAAGGAGCTTTCCAAATCCAAAGAGAAAAGGTGACACATTGGAACAACATGGGGATGTGGCTGAAGACAAGCAGAAAGGAACAGGAAGGGACAGAGTTTAACTAAATCTGTACATCAGTGAATCGATTTGTGACAGGAAATTGTGGGAAAGAGTAAATGATGTTTTTTATTGGAATGGACAAATTGTCTGCGATAAGGTAGACTGATTTGTGACACAGAGATTTAGACACCAGGGACACGTGGTTATAGGGCGAATAAAAGTTGTAACATAAATATTCAATGGATCACAACCTTGCGGAAAACCTGTCAAAATGGGCAACACGAACAATAATGAATAACAAAGGTATTACAGAGAAAGCATTTGGCCTCAGATCATGAAGTAGAGTCAGTCTGAATATAATTCTGGCTGCTACTTGCTGAGGACACAAGCAGCAGAACAGTTTTAGCCACCGAACAGCATTGCATTGCTCATCACTGCATTACACAGTAACTCATTGGAATTTTTAATAAGAGCATTGTGATAATTCAGTGCAACTTCAATATTCATATAACCTTGCCAATCACACTGACAAGAGTGATATTCGAAGAGGAGATTGTAGAATTTTTTTCAGTGTTTCTTTAAATAATACATTGTGCAACTGGCTAGGGACGTAACTATCTCAGAGCGATCGTTGTGTGATGAAACTTAGTGAATGAGCAATGTCACCTGGAGAGATCCTCTGGGAAATTGTGAGAAAGTGCAGTTTAAAGAAATATAAAGTTTTAAAGTGAATCACAAATAGGACAAGATACAACTAGAAACAAAAACAGCCAATTACATGAGTTTGAGAGGAGAACTGACCAAGGTAAACAGGCTAAACAGACTGAAACATGTGTCTGTAAATGAACAGTGGAGAACATTTGAAGGAACAGTGTAAAATACTCAACAAAAGCACATCCTATTGAAACAGAAATTCCTCAGCAAGAAATTCCCACCAGTCCCTCACTCACAATATTAGATTATGAGGTTTACAAGATCACTACAAAGTACTTAAAATCCTGAAATCAGAGAGAGTTTAACCAGTAAGTGTTAAAGGTATTGTAAAGGGGCTGCTAACATGAGGAGAGCAGTGGGAAGGGGAATCATTGTCAGGAGCTAATGACACTACAGGAACAGGGAGAAATGAAGTTGCTGAAGCTGGTGAGAGTGTTACAGAGAGTGGTCAGGGCCTGAACGGTGTTACAAAGCCAGTATGGATTGCTGCAGCTGGAGGTGTTTGCAGAGGTAGTGAGAAGCATATACATTTTTTTTTATTTATTCATGGGATGAGGGTGTCAATGATTAGACCAGCATTCGTTGCCCCACAGCTAATTGTCCAGAGGGCAGTTAAGAGGCAATCATATTGCTGTGGACTGGATGCACATGTCAGCCAGACCAGGTTAAAATGTCAGATGTCCTTCCCTCAAGGAGGTAAGTGAACGAGAGGAGTTCTTCAGACTGATCAACAATGCTTTTATAGTGGCCTCACCGATGTCTTGTACAGCCACATCATGACATCCCAATTCCTACTCTTAATGCTCTGCCCAGTCAAAGTAACCACCCCAAAGGCCTGCTTCAGTAGCCTGTCTACCTGTGACACCACTTTCAAAGAACTGTGTCCCTGAGTCCCTGGGTCTCTGACTGACAACACTATGCAGAGTCCGAGCATTAACTGTACAAGTCCCACCCTGGTTTGTTTCACCAACATGGAACACTTCACATTTATCTAATTAAACTCCATCTGCTATTCTTCACCCACTATCCCAGCAGGACTGTCCATCCTGTTGAATCAGATAACCTCCTTCACTGTCCACTTTACCACCAATTTCAGTACCACCCAAAAAAACTTACCAGGAAACCAATACTCCCATCCAAACCATTTATCCACATTACAACAACTCTGCAGCCACTGCACCGCTGGTCCCATATCTCCAGTCAGAAAAACAACATGTCTGCCACCGCCTTCTGCCTCCTACCATCAAGCCAATTTTGTATCTAGTTGACTAGCTCCTCCTGAATGCCATATCCTTTTAGATTGACCTGAGCTTATTACTCCGTTTACCATACGGAACGTAGAACACAGAACAGTACAGCACAAGACCCCTAAGCCATGATGCCATGCCAACTTTTATCCTGCGGTAAGATCAAACTAACCTACAAACCCTTCATTTTACTGCCATCCATGTGTCTATCCAAGAGTGTATTAAATGTCCCGAATGTATCTGACTCTCCTACCACTGCTGGCAGTGCATTCCACCAACTAACAGCTTTTTTGTAAAGAGCCGATCTCTCCTTAACCATCCACCAATCACCTTAAAATTATGCCTGCTCATAATAGCCATTTATGCTATGGTATAAAGAAGTGTCTCACTATCCACTCTCTCTCTGCCTCACATCATGTTGTTCACCTCTACCAAGTCGCCCCTCACCCTTCTTCGCTCCAATGAGAAAAGTCTTACCTCCCTCAAACTTTCTTCATAAGACATGCCCTCCAGCACAGGCATCATCCTGGTAAATCTCCAATTTACCCTCCCTAAAGCTTCCACTGCCTTCCTGTAACGAGGGGACCAGAACTGAACACAATATTCCAAGTGGGGTCTAACCAGGGCTCTATCGATCTGCAGCAGAACCTCACAGCTTTAAAACTCAATCCCCCAGTTAATGAAAGCCAACACAACATATTCCTTCTTAACAACCCTGTAAGCTTGGGTGGCAACTTTGAGGGATCGATAGACGTGGAACCCAAGATCCCTCTGTTCCACAACACAACCAAATATTCTGCATTTAACCCATTCAAGTCTGACCTTCCACAATGAATCACTTCACAATTATCTAAATTGAACTCCATCTACCACTTCTCAGTCCAGCTCTGCATCCTGTCAATATCCTATTGCAACCAACAACAGACCTCCACACTATCCACCACTCCATGTCATTGGCAAAATTACTAACCCAGTCTTCCACACCCACATCCAAGTTATTTTTAAAAAATAAATCACAAAAAGCAGAGGTCCTGGAACCGGTCCCTGCAGAATACCACTGGTCACCGAGCTCCAGGCTGAATGCTTCCCATCTATCATCCCTCTCTGTCTTCTATGAGCCAGGAATTCTGTATCCAGACAGTTTTCCTGTATCCCATGCCTCTGTACTTTGTGAATGAGCCATAAATGTGTTTTATCACATTCTCAAAGGATTCAATAAGATTTGTGAGGCACGATCTGGCCCTACCAAAGCCATGCTGACTATCTCTAATCAAACTATGGTTTTACAAGGAGTCATAAATCCTGTCTCTCATAGTCCTCTCCAATAATCTGCACAAAACAGACATAAGAACATGAGGTTTTTAATTACCAGGATTATCCCCATTCCATTTCTTGAACAAGGGAGTAACATTTGACACCCTCCAATCATCTGGTATGACTCCGGTGGAGAGTAAGGCTGCAAAGGTCATCGCCAAAGGCACAGAAATCCCTTCTCTTGATTTCTGCAGTAACTTTGGGTACATCCCGTCTGGTATATACCTATCCTTATGTTTAGAAAATATACAGCACATCCTCCTTCTTAACATCAACCTGTTCACATATATCAGTCCTTTTCATGCTGTCCTCACAAATGACAAGGTCCTTCTCAGTAGTGAATCCTGAAGCACAGTATGCATTAAGGACCTCCACTACCTCCTGTAGCTCCAGGCCCAACTTCCCTCCACTATCCCTGACCAGCCCTACCCCCACTCTGGCCATCCTCTTGTTCCTCACATAAGTGGAGAATGCCTTACGGTTTTCCTTCATCCTTCCCAACAAAGCTTTTTCATGCCCCCTTCGGACAGTCCTAAGTCCATTCTTCAGTTCCTTCCTGGCTACCTTCAGAGTCCCCAGAGTGTGGAAACAGGCCATTTGGCCCAACGACTCTATACCGACCCTCTGATGAACATCCCACCCAAAACCATTCCCCCACCCAATTTCTCTCCATGTACCTTGACGAACGTGTCAATACTACACATCCCTGAACACTGTGGGTAATTTAATATGGCTGATTTGGGCTGTGGGTGGAAACTGGAGCACCTGGGGGAACCCCACGCAGACACGGGGAGAATGTACAAACTCCACACGGACAGTCGCTCGGGGCTGGAATTGAAATCGGGTCCTGGGTGCTATAAGGCAGCCGTGCGAACCACTCACGCATTGTGCCGCTCCCATATAACCCTATAGAGGTCTAATGATCCTCGTGTCCTCAACCTTTTGTAAGCTTCCTTCTTCCTCTTGACGAGATGTTCTACACGTTGGAACCTTGTCAAATGCTTTGCTGAAGCCCATGTGGACAACGTTGACTCTCTGCCTTCATCTATCTCTTGGCCACCTCCTCGAAGAGTCAATCCGGTTTGTGAAATACGGTTTCCCACTCATAAATCCATGCTGACCATCTCTAATCAGCCCTTGCCTTTCCAAATATGCGTAGCTCCTTTTTCTCAGAATCTCCACCAACAACGTCCCCATGACTGGGCTCACTCCTGGCTTTTCCCTGCAGCCCTTAAGTGATGGAACAGCATTAGCCACCCTCCAGTCTTCCGGTAACTCACTGTGTCTGTTGATAATTTCAATATCTCTGTTAGAGACACTGCAATCTCTTCACTAACTTCCCATAATATTCGAGGATAAACCTAATGAGCTACTGAGGATTGATCTATCTTTATTTGTTTTAAGATTCCAGCACTTTCTCTTCTCTGTTGAGGATTCTTTCCAAGACATCACTATTTATTTGCCAAAGCTCCCGATCTTCCATGTCTTTCTACACAGTAAATTTAGGCAAGTTTTTTTTTTGTTTAAGATCTCACTCATCTCTTCTGGTTCAACACATAGGCGACCTTATTGATATTGAAGGGGCCCTATTCTCTTCCGAGTTATTCTTAAGCTCTGACTGAAACTTTCATAAAGGCTTCTGAAAATTCAAATAGTACATTTCCCCCATACCACCACCCACCACACCCTTATCTATTCTGTCATTCATATTCACACCAACAAATAAAATCCAACAGGCTCAAAAACACATTCTCCTATATAAAATGTGTTTCTAAGGGTCCAGTTATTTTTTATTGATAGGTCCTTTCTCACTCATTTCAGCATGCTCCTCACTTACTGTCAGGCTAACACTATTTGGTTTCAGACTGACAGCTGAAAGGGTTGTGCGAGTTCTTGTTTATCAATCTGAAAAAGGCAACTTACAGGGACAGCAGGTCATAGAGAAGGCAAATCAAGTGCTGCCACTTATTAGAAAGGGAATGGAGTCTAAAAATAGGAAGGTCTTGCTAAAACTATGCAAGATACAAGTCAGAGCACACCCAGAATACTATGAACAGTGTGAGTGCCCAAAGGAATGATATTCTTCTATTGGAGGCAGGTCAGAGAAGGGTCGCTTGGCTGATCCTGGAAATGGATGAATTTTCCAATAAGAGGTGGATTAGACTGAGTTTGAACCCAACTGATGTTTAGAAAACATGACAGAAAAATTGAATGTAAGATTCAAGATTCGGAAGAGCTTTGATCAAGTAGATGCTGGGAAGTAGGAAATTAGAAAGTACAGCACAGCAATAGGCCCTTCGGCTCACCATGGCTGTGCCGACCATGATGATATTCTCAACACATGCCATCTGCCCCGACATGGTCCATATCCCACTATTCTCTGCCTATTCAATGATGTTATCGTAAACCATCTAGTACACAATCCAGGATGCTATCTAATACAGCACTGACACTTATTAGTTATCTAGTGGGGATGGAGACAACTGTCACACACTGTTACTGTACTACCCTTGCTGTAAGTATATTCAGTGTACTGACTGTAACCACGTTTGCATGCCCACCACTTGTTGGTCCCTATAAAAGAATTCCGGCCAATGATTGTTGCTGCTTGTTTATTCCCAGCTCCATCCAATAGCCTCCAAATTTTGGATTTCAGTTCCACGTCGCAATTTCATTAAAGCATTAACCTCATCCTTTCTTCACACCTTGTTGGCTTTTTGCCTAGCCTGCCTCGATCCCAACAAACCGTCAATATTTCCTTCCCAGCGATTATCATTCTGTTTTTACATCTCCAGAATGACAGTTCCATCATATCTGCTCACTGTCATTCCATCTGCCTTATGTCGAATGCAGGGAGTCATTCCTCAGTAGTATGAGGTTGAACAGATGGTACAGGTTACAGAGATAGGGAGTCTTACAGGGGCTGGAGGATGTTAGAGTTAAACAAAGTTACATCTGGTCAAGAATGTCAGTGGGACAAAGGAGTTTGGGGATTGGAGGAATTTATACGGATAGATGGAGCTGGATTAGCTTCTGGAGATAGGGATCGGGATGGATAGAGGGAGAGGCAGGCAGACTGTGAGGCACAGACAGGTGGTGTTTCAGAGAAAAGAGTATTGTGTGTACTAAGAGAGATATGGAAGGTTAGAGCGACTGAACACGTTCACAGATATAAGAAGGCTTTTAGGTTCAGGAAGGCTCCATAGATAGAAAGGCAATGGAGAATGCCAGGTTACTGGGTTGGAGACAGTAACACAGATGGGGAGGGTTGCACAAATTGGAAGAGGTTCCTGTGGTCAGGTGGGTTGGTGGAGACAGGGTGAAGTTTATATAGAATAAGATTGAAGGTTTAGAGAACGATAAGGAAGTTACAATTTTTTTCACAGAAAAGGAAGGGTTGTAGGAACTGGAGAAGTTTACCCAGATAGGGACGGATGGAGAGGTTAAAGGCAAATACATTGACATAGAGAGTGGTGTTGTTAGGAAGGGCTTACAGGGACAGACAGGACTGTGAGGTTTATAGAGATGAAGGAATTTAGTATCCACTGGAGAAGGTTAGGGATTAGGGTGTTAGGGATTGGAGAACCTGACAGAAACAGAGAGCATTGTGTGGACTAGAAGAGCTTCCAAACAGAGGAAGGATTATCGGGACTGGAGGATATTACAGAGATCACTACTACAACATGGGCCAGGATTGATGCTTGGGGCTTCTGTGCTGTCTCTGTGAGGACCAGTACAGCAAAGGTGAATGCAGGACCATGACAAGATGGTGGGAATGAAGCCTAGAATGTTGCTGTTCCTAGCCCAGTTCTGTGTCTATGTCCTGTCTTCCGTGTCTGAATACAGAAGGCCACTAACTCCTCCATGTGCTGTTTACTGTGAGTGACCTTACCCGCTGCAGGATTTACTGAAGGCTCCAGACCTCCCTCTCCATCTCTCTCTGGCTGACCAAGCATCTTCAATGAGGTGATGGATGAAAGAGGAGTTAGCAACATCCTGATTACCTGCATGAGAGAGAAATAGACAGAATGGAAAATTAGACTGATGCCGTGAGGATAACCCATGTAAAGTAGCACTGAGTCCAGCAGAGATCACGAAAATCCCAGTCTCTGTCCCTGGTCTGTGCTATTGCTGATCAGAGGATTATTTTGGATCAGGATCTCAGACCAGCTGCAAGAATGAGAGGAGCTGACAGAGGCAGCAATTAGAACCACACAGTGAGGGATACCACATGGAGAGATAATGAGCGATATCACCAAAGTGCATGAAGGTGTCAGGATCAAACAATGGTCATGGTGAAAGGGTTTCGATTCATGGTGCACGGGGATCAGTACTCAGTGACGGGTGAACTACGAGTGGGACAGGTGATAACCTCAGGTTATTCTCACCCGACTGTTCATCCAGAATTTAATGCCGATGTCAACTACACCAATCTAACTGATTAATATCCTTTAAGGAAGGAAATCGGTTATCGACAGCAGGTCTGGCCTACATGTGACTCCAGACGCAGAGCAACGAGGTTTACTCTCAACTGTCCCCTGAAGTGACTTGGCAAGCAACTCAGCTCAAGGGCAGCTCGTGGGGTGGGCATGAAATGCTGGCCAGAAAGAGACAGCAACATCTCACGATGGAATTAAAAACAACCGTGCTGGGAGCAGTGTCCTGGCCAATCGTGTCAGTAGGTTTATGGACAGGACTTTAAACTGACAGAGAGGATGCAGGGACAAGGTTCAGGTGAAAGGAACTTTCCAAATCCAAAGAGAAATGGTGAAGCATCGGAACAGCATGGGGATGTGACTGAAGACAAGCAGAAAGGAACAGGATGGGACAGAGTTTAGCTATAACTGTACATCAGGGAATTAGGCTGTGACAGGAAATTGTGGGAAAAAGTCAATTACAATGTTCTTTCTTTGGAATGGACAAAGTACCTGCCATAAGGTAATAGACTTGTGACACTGAGATAAATAATATTCGGTCACCAGAAAGGTGTGGTTACAGGAGAAATAAAAGGTGGAACATAAATATTGAATTGTACCCATCCTTGAGGGGTCTCAGGGAGTGCAGGATAGGTAACCCTGACAGTAATGGGTAACAAAGGCATTACAGAGAAAGCATTTGACATCAGATGATGCAGTTGAATCAGCCTGAATGCAGATTCTGGGTAACACGTGTCAAAAACACAAGGTGGAGAACAGTTTTGAGGCAGCCTGACAATATTTCATTGCTCAACACTGTTACACATTCCAATGAATTCCTGTGTAATGCAAAGGCACTGTGATAATTTTGGGAGACTTCAATGTTTGTCAAAAATGATATTCTCCGAACTCCTCTCCGAATGTTTTTGTCAGTGTTTCTTTAAATAACACATTGAGTAAATGGTCATGGATATGATTATCTCAGATCGACCATTGGGTGATGAAGCTGAGTGAAGGAGTAATGTCACACTGAGATATCCTCTGGGAAATTGTAGTATAGTGGAATTCAAAGGGCTGATGGATTTTTAAAGTGACCATAAAGCACATCCTACAATCACAACCAAAGCCATTTACATGTATTTGAGAGGAGAACTGACCAAGGTAAACAAGGGAAATAGTGAAATGTATGGCTGGAAATGGACAGTGGAAAACATTCACAGTCATGGAGGTGTACAGCACAGAATCAGGGCCTTCTGTGTCCAACTCGTTCATGCCACCCATATATCCTAAGATAATCTCGTTTTATTTGCCAACACTTGGCCCTAATCCCTCTCAACCCTTCCTGTTCGTATACCCATCCAGATGCCTTTTAAATGCAGTCATTGTACCAGTCTCCATCACTTCCTCTAGCAGTTCATTCCATGCACACATCACCCTCTGCCTGAAAACATTGTCCCTTAGGTTCCTTTTATATCTTCCCCCTCTCACCCTGAAGCTCGGCTGTCCGGTTCTGGACTCTATTACCTCAGGGAAAAGACCTTGTCTGTTAAACCTATCCATACTTCTCTTGTGGGCGGCACGGTGGCACGGTGGGCGGCACGGTGGCACAGTGGGCGGCACGGTGGCACAGTGGTTAGCACTGCTGCCTCACAGCACCTGAGACCCGGGTTCAATTCCCGCCTCAGGCGACTGACTGTGTGGAGTTTGCACATTCTCCCAGTGACTGCGTGGGTTTCCTCCGGGTGCTCCGGTTTCCTGCCACAGTCCAAAGATGTGCAGGTCAGGTGAATTGGCCACGCTAAATTGCCCGTAGTGTTAGGTAAGGGGTAAATGTAGGGGTATGGGTGGGTTGCGCTTCGGCGGGTCGGTGTGGACTTGGTGGTCCGAAGGGCCTGTTTCCACACTGTAATGTAATGTAAAAAAATAATGTAATGAGTTTATAATGTAATGAGTTTATAAATCTCTGTATGGTCACCCATCAGCCTCAAATACCCCAGCCCATTTAACCTCTCCCTATAGCACAAATCTTCCAATCCTGGCAACATCCTTGCAAATCTTTTCTGAAACCATTAAATTTACAAAAAATCCTTCCGATAGGAAGGAGACAAGTATTGCACGCAATATTCCAAAAGTGACTTATCCAATGCCCTGTACAGCCAGAACATGACCTCCCAACTCCTCTAGTCAATGCTCTGATCAGTAAAAGCAAACATACCAAACACCTTCTTCACTATCCTATCTACCTGCGACTCTACTTTCAAGGAGCTATGAATCTGCATTCCAAAGTTTCTTTGTTCAGCAACACTCTCTAGGAACATACCATTAAGTGAGTAAGTCCTGTTGAGATTTGCTTTCCCAAAATGCAGCACCTCACATTTATCTAAATTAAACTCCATCTGCCACAGTTCAGCCAATTGGCCCATCTGATCCAGATCCCGTTGTAATCTGAGGTAAAATTCTTTGCTATCCACAACACCTCCAATTTTGGTGTCATCTATAAACTTACTAATTACACCTCGTATGTTCACATCCAAAACATTTATATAAATAACAAAAATAGTGGATCCAGCATCGATCCTTGTAGCGCTCCACTGGTCACAGGTCTCCAGTCTGAAAAACAACCCTCCACCACCACCCTCTGTCTTCTACCTTCGAGCGAGTTCTGTATCCAAATGGCTGGTTTTCCTTGTATTCCATGAGATTTAACCTTGCTCACCAATTTCACATGTGGAAACTTTGCGAACACCTTATTGAAGTCCATACCGCTCACATTGACTGCTCTGCCCTCATCAATCCTTTTTGTTATTTTTTTAAAAACCTCAATTCAATTTCGTGAGACGTGATTTCCCATGCATAAAGCAATGCTGACTATCCATAATTAGACACTGACTTTCTAAACATATGCAAATCCTGTCCCTCATGATTCCCTCCTTTAACGTGCCCACCACTGACGTCAGGCGAACCGGTCTGTAGTTCCCTGGCTTCTTCTTACCATCTTGCTTAAATAGTGGCACCACGTCAGCCAACCTCCAGTCTTCTGGCACCTCACCTGGGACAATCGATGATACAAATATTTCAGCACGGGGTCCAGCAATCACTTCCCTTGCTTCCCACAGAGTTCGAGGGTACACCTGATCAGGCCCTGGTAAGGTCCGAGGGAATGTTGCAGAACAAAGAGTCCTTGGAGTGCAGGTTCATAGCTCCTCGAAAGTGGAGTCGCAGGTAGATAGGATAGTGAGGAAGCGTTTGGTATGCTTTCCTTTATTGGTCAGCGTATTGAGTATAGGAGTTGGGAGGTCATGTTGCGACTGTACAGGACATTGGTTAGGCCACTGTTGGAATATTGCTTGCAATTCTGGTCTCCTTCCTAACCGAAAGATGTTGTGAAATTTGAAAGGGCTCGGAAAAGATTTACAAGGATGTTGCCAGGGTTGGAGAATTTGAGCTCTAGGGAGAGGCTGAACAGGCTGGGGCTGTTTTACCTGGAGCAATGGAGGCTGAGGGGAGACTTTATGGAGGTTTACAAAATTATGAGGGGCCCGTATGGGATAAATATACAAAGTCTTTTCCCTGGTGTCGAGGAGTACAGAATTAGAGGGCATAGATTTAGGGTGAGGGGGAAAGATATGAAAGAGACCTGAGGGGCAACGTTTTCCACACAGAGGGTAGTACGTGTATGGAATGAGCTGCCAGAGGAAGTGGTGGAGACTCAGGTGGTACTAGATTGGGTTGGGATATCTGGTCGGCGTGGATGGGTTGGACTGAAGGGTCTTTTTTCATATTGTACATCTCTATGACTCTATGACCTGATAAAGTCCTGGGAGTTTATCCATCTTTATGCATGTCAAGACATCCAGCACCTCCCCCTCTGTAATATGGACATTTTGCAAGTTGACACCATCTATTTCCCTACATTCTATATCTTCCATGTCCTCCCCACAGTAAATACTGATGTAAAACACTTGTTTAATATCTCCCAATCTCCTGCAGATCCACGTGCAGGCTGCCTTGCTGATCTTCAAGGGGCCCTATTCTCTCCCTAGTTACCATTTGTCCTTTATATTTTTATAAAAACCCTTTGGATTCTCCTTAACCCTATTTGCCAAAGCTATCTCATGTCCCCCTTTCGCCCTCCTGATCTTCAGCTTTAGTATACACCTGCTGCCTTTCTACTCTCGTAAGGATTCACACTCTCTCCTGAGATATGTTAACTTCTCTGTTAACTTAAACCTCAATTTCTCTCCTCATCCAGCATTCCAAACATCTACTGGCCTTGCCTTTCACCCTCACAGGAATATGTCTCCTGCCTCCAAACTGCTGTTCTCATTTTAGAAGGCATCCCAATTTCCAGTGATAAAGGTGTCATTCTCTCAAAATGGAAACTTCCCAGTTCCTGCATCTCATGAAATGTTTGCTGGAAAATAATGACAAAACAAAGAACTTTCCAAAGAAAGGCTTCGATGAGGCGAGCTCTGATCAGTAACATAGATCTGGAGGTTACCAAATTCACGGAGAGTGCTTTCTACCAGAGTAGCACCAGGTCAGTATCAGGCATACAGACAGAATGGGCAAATAGATTCACATCTGAACTCCCATCTCCCGGCCTGGGAACCTGAAGGGTGCATAGCCATTCTAGAGAGTCATGCAGATATCAGGAATGTTGCTGTGGCAAAAAGAGGTTTCAGTAATTTTGAAGGTTGCTGCTAATAAAGGAGGTTACAGAGGTAAGGAGGATTATCGGGACTTTAAGAGGTTTCCCAGTTTATGATGTTGGAGGGATTGGAGGAAGTTACCAAGATAGGGTGGGTTTAAGATTGAGGAATTCCGCGGACAACCTTTACAGGGAGAAAGGCAGTATTCTTGCCAGTGTGGAGGAACAGAAGAATCTTGGGGTCCACAACCATTGATCCCTCAAAGCTGCTACTCAAGTGGTTAGCCTTATTCAGAAGGCATGTGGTGTGTTGGCTTTCATTAGCAGGGGGATTGAGTTTAAGAGCTATGAGGTTATGCTGCAGCTCTATCAAGACAAGTGTGGTTAGACAACACTTGGTATATTGCGTTCAGTTCTGGTTGCCTCATCATCAGAAAGATGTAGAAGCGATAGAGAGGGTGTAGAGGAGATTTACCAGATGCTGCCTGGACAGGAGGGGAGATCTTATAGAGAAAGGTTGAGGGAGTTAGGGCTTTTCTTTTTGGAATGAAAAGGGACAAGAG
Organism: Chiloscyllium plagiosum; assembly: GCF_037043375.1. Classification (NCBI taxonomy): domain Eukaryota; kingdom Metazoa; phylum Chordata; class Chondrichthyes; order Orectolobiformes; family Hemiscylliidae; genus Chiloscyllium; species Chiloscyllium plagiosum. The sequence continues at coordinate 77,082,380 of NW_028270160.1, read as the reverse complement.
ATGACTGACTGGAGGTGAACGAGATGATTTGAGGCTTAGATAGAGAGGATAACCACATACTTTTCCCGTTGCAAAAATGGAAATAAGGAGGGGACATAAAGTGAAGGTGATCAGAGGAAGGTTTACAGGAGATGTCAGTGGTGGGTTCTTTACACACAGTGTAGCAGGTGCGTACAATGCCCTGCCAACAGTGGTAGTAGAGTCTGATACATTAGGGACATTTAGTGAACTCTTAGACAAGCAAATGGCTGACAGAAAAATGTAGGGTCTGTAGGATAAAAGATTGGCACAACATTGAGGGCCGAAGGGCCTTTCGCTGTGCTGTGCTGTTCTACGATCTAAATAGGGAGGGTTACAATGGCACAAAGAGGTTTCAGAAAGCTGCAGAGGATGGGATCTGAATGAAGAGACACAAATAGGAAGGTGTGCTCGGATTGTCAGAGGTAACACAGACAGCAATGGTCTGATCTGGAGCAGACAACCCAGACTGGGGGTGCTGTGGGGCCTGGAGGTAACTTCACAGGGAGGGAGGACCGTAGAGCCACAAGAGGTTACAGAGCTATAGGGCCTGCAGGAGTTCATGGAGATGGGGAGGTTGGGAGAGATGGAGCAGTTTACACAGAAAAGGATGTTGGTAGGATGGGATGTTTCACACAGACAGGAGTGTTTGAGGTGAATGGAGCAGATTGTGGAAATCAAGACGGTTTTATAGATTAGAAGAACACACAGCTATGTGGATAGCAGTCGCGACTGAAGATGTTTATAATTATAGAAAGGCTAAGGTTATGCAGGTTATTTAGATATAGAGGATGTGAAGTTAGACCATTTTACCAGGAGGAAAGGACAGCAATTTTGGTTAGAGACAGTTTCACAGATGAGGGAGCATTAGTAACCTCCTCCAGTTTGGGCAAAGTGGGAAGGGTTGTAGGGGAGGGTGACGTTTCCACAGATAGGGGTGTAAGAGCTGGAGATGGTTCTGGAGATGAGTAGTTGGATGGAGAGACTGGAGGAGCTTGCATTGACAGGATGGGAGATAGCCACGGGAGGATGTTACACATATAGTGAGTCTTTTTGGAAGTGGATCAGATAGTCACAGACATTGGAGTGAGTTCTACAGATTAGGGGTACTGCATGGACCTGAGAGGATTGTATGGTCTAAAAAATTGATTGGATCTTTCGGTCTGGAAAAAGATACAAATAACTTAAAGTCAATGTATGGGTGGATGATGAACAGAATGGAAGACCTGACATTGACAGGATGTTACACAGATAGTGAGTCTTTTCGGAACTGGATCAGATAGTCACAGTCATTGCAGTGAGATCTACAGATCAGGAGTACTGCAGGGACCTGAGAGGATTACAGGGTCTCCACAGATTGATCATATCTTTAGGACTGGAAGAAGATACGAATAGCTTAAACTCTATGTATGCTGTTTTCTTTTTCCTGAAGAGAGCCACAATATCCCTCATCAGCCAGGGATCCCTGAACCTGCCAGATGTTCCCTTCACTCTAACAGGGACATACTTGAGATCACACTTTTAGAAGCTTCCCGTTTGCCAGTTATTCATTTTTCTTCAAACAGACTTGCCCAATTGATGATAGTCATAATGTGGAGGCGCCGGTGTTGGACTGGGGTGTACAAAGTTAAAAATCTCACAACACCAGCTAACAGTCCAGCAGGTTTATCTGGAGGCACAAGGTTTCGGAGCAATACTTCATCAGGTGGTTGTGGAGCACAATCATAAGGCACAGAATTTATAGCAACAGGATAGCAGCATCATGGAATGTAATATCAAACACATTTAGTTTAAGCCTTTCATCTTTTAGGATGATCACCTGCGCTTCGAAAGCCAGTGCTTCAAAATAAACCTTTTGGACTATAACCTGTTGTTGTGTGATTTTTAATTCCCCCAGTCTACCTCTGCTCGATCCTGCCTAATGGCCCCAAATCTGGCCCTGCTCCAGTTTCATACCTTAATCTGTCAACCTGTCTGATCCATAACAATGTTAAAACGAAGATAGTTGTGGTCACTGGACCCAAAGGATAGGCCAGCTAATTACAGAGCAGATAGTCTGACAGCAGGGGGAGGGAAATTATTGGGAACAATTCTGAGGGACAGTTTGAATCAATAACTGGAAAGGCAGGAAGCAATTAGGGATAGTCAGCGCGGATTTGGTAGAGGAAGATCCTGTCTGATGAATTCAGCTGAGTTTTCTTTGAAATTACGATTGAAAATGTTGATGAGGGCAGTGCAGATGTTATGGGTTCCATAGAATTCATTAAGGCCTTTGACAAGGTCCCACATGGAAGGCTGGTCCAAAAGGGATGAGCCAGTGGGATCCAAGGCAAGTTGGCAAATTGGATCCAAAACTGGTGGAGGGTTGTTTCTGTGATGAGAAGCCTTTCACCAGCGGATGTACCACAGGGATCTGTGCAGGAACTATCGCTGTTTATTATGTACATTCATGAGTTGGATGTGATAGCAGAAGGTTTACAGATGACATGAAAGTTGAGGGTGTTGTCCACGGTGAGGGGGATGGTCTCAGGCTATAGTCTGAAGGTTGGGACTGAATTTCAAAGAGTCATTTCAATCGATAAGGCAGGCAAGAGCACAGCAGGCAACGAGGGAAAACCGATCAATTAAACTGCACTTACTTTGATGTAAAAGGCCTGAGAGATAAGGCAGATGAGCGCATGGCATGGATGGGAACATGGGACTGAAATATCACAGGTATTACAGAACAACAGCTGAGGGAGGGACAGGACAGGCAGCTCAATGTTCCAGAGACAGATGCTAGAGGAAGGACAGAACAGAAAGCAAAGATGGAGGGAGAGTGAAGTTCTTGATTAGTGAAAAAACTCACTGCAGCATTTAGAGAGGATATGCCTGGGGATCGCCCAGTGAAATTCTCTCAGTAGAACTGAGAATTAAGAATGAGTCATCACTTTGATATGACTGTATTACAGGCCCCCAGTAGTCAACGGGCAATACAACAGCAAATATATCAGGAGATCTCAGATATCTCAGAACAATAGGGATGTAAAGGTCGGGGATTTTAATTTTCCATACCGAGACTGGGACTGCCATAATGTATACAGCTCGGATGGGAGGAATTTGTTCAGTATGTTCAAGAAAACTGTCTCAGTCAATATGGAAATGGCCTGACTGCAGAAAGGGATAAAACCTGACCTCCCCTTGGGAAACAAAAGTAGGGAAAGGGACTGAAGTGTCTGTAGGGGAGCACTTTGGCAAAATCACCACACTTCTATCAGTTTGATCATAAATATCACATCAGAACTTACTGTGGAGAAACTCTGGGGAAGTCAGGGAAAGAAACAGTGATGTCTTCACAAGAGTCCACATTGGCGAACAGGAAGTGCTGAAGGTTTTAAAGCGTATAAAATGTAGACAACTCTCTCGGAACTAATCAGGTGTATCCCATAACATTGGGGGGGGGGGTTAGGGAAGAAATTGCGGGGTCCCTTAGAGAGATATTTCTATCAAAGACAGCTACAGGTAATGAGCTGGGAGTCTGGAGGGTCACTAATGTTGTGCCAGTATTTATGAAAGGCTGCGAGGGGAAGCCAGGGACCTAAACACTAGTTAGCTTGATGTCAGTGGTGCGAATCTTGTTGGAAGCGATTCTGCGGGGCAGGAGTTACATGCATTTGGAAAGGCAAGGATTGATTAGGGATAGTCAGCACAGCTTTGTGCATACAAAGTAGTGTCTTGCAAACTTGACTGAGTTTGTTGAAGAGGTGATTAACAAGATAGATGAAGACAGAGCAGTAGACACTGTCTATCCTGACTTCAGCAAGGCCTTAGGCAGGGTTTAGCCTGGTGCACTGGTTAGTAAGGTTAGATCACATGGGATCAGGGAGAGCGATTCAAACGGACACAACATGGGCTTGACAGTAGGAGACAGAGGGTAGTGGGAGAGGGTTGTTGTGTGGACTGGACGCTCTGACCAGCGGTATGCCATAAGGATTGGTGCTGGGGCCACATGTGCATTATTTACATAAACGAGAATATAGGAATCATTGTTAGTAAGCAACACTCCCAGTGGGGAGTGAAGACAGTTATCGAAGAGGCTCTTGATCAACTGGACAAGTGGGTCAAGGAATGAAAGATGGATTTTAATTAATGGATTTTGTTAAGACAAAACAGGGAGGACTAACACTGTTCATGGTAGGGCCCCATTCAATACTGTCGAACAGACAGAGAGACCAAGGGGTGCAGTGACATTGTTCCTTGTCAGTGGCATCACAGGTGGACAGGATGGTGAAAGCAGATTAGGTACACTTGCCCTCATGGGTCAGAGCATTGAGTTGGTACATCATGATACGACTGTACAAGAAATTGCTGGGTCCCCAGTTGGAGTACTGTGTAGAATCCTGATTTTCCCGATTTAGGAAGCATTTTCTGAAACTGTACACAGAGCAAAGACTAACAAAGATGTTACTGATACTGGAGGGTTTGACTTACAAGGATAGGATGGGTAAGCTGGAAAGCACAACAGTGGGAATGAGATAGCTTTGGCAGATAAGGATAAGGAGAATGCAAGGAAATTCTACAGCAAGTACAAAAAAGCAACTGGAGAGACAATAATGCCCCTCAGGTATGGAACCACAGGAGATGCGCGAGACCCTAAATGAATATTTCATGTCAGAACGTACTGTGGACAAAGACTAGGAAACAAAGGGAAAGAAACAGTGATGTCTGGTAAAGAGTCCCCATTACAGGAGAGGTGGTGCTAGATGTCTTAGAACACAAACGTAGAAAAAGCCCAAGGTCCTGAACAACTGTATCCCAGAACATTGTCGCAAAGTAGTGGCAGGGACACGAGCATAAATATTTATATCATTGTCCTTCGTATTTCCATTGGGCGTAGGTGGCTGAGGGGTGACCTTATAAAGGTTTATAAACCATGAGGGGGACAGGTAAGGTGAATAGTGAAGGTCTCTACTCCAGGGTAGGGGAGCCCATAACTAGAGGGCAGAAATATGAGGTGGGAGAGGGAAGACTTAAAAGGGATCAGAGGAGAACATTTTTCACAGAGAGCATGGTGCACAAATTGAATGAGCTGCCGGGGAAGTGATGGAGAGAAGCACAATGACTACATGGAAAAGACATGTGGGTGGATACATGGAGAGGAGAAGGTTTGAAGGGATACGGGCCAATTATAGGGAAACGTGACTCGTTCAGGAACCGCGTTCAGCATCGACTAGTTGGATCAAAGCAAAGGTTCTGTTTCCGTGCTGCATGACTCTGTCATTGGAGGAGGAGACTTCCGAGATAAGGCACACTGTAGACACTGAAGCAAGTTACAGAGATAGGAATGGTAGGCTGGAATCCAGTACATTTCAAATATGTGGAGGGACTATAGGGAAGGGAGGAGTTTACAGGAACAGGAACTGTTATAGGAGTTAAAAATTATTGAAGACACCGGTCCATGCGACATGCCATAGATACAATTTTGGAGAGGCAAATACAGAAGAGATATCCCAGGCAGCATTCCCACTCTCTCTTGGGAAGCCTGCTTTCCCCTCTGTTGTACTGATGCTCACTAAGACAGCACAGGCCTGGATTGGTAACTGTGACACTCCCGATACTGTCTCAGTACAACAACACTTACAGCAGGGGTGGTGATTGAGCCTGAGGTTTGTCTGTACTCTACTCCCCCTCCAGCACTGTATCTATGTAATGTCTTGTTAGCCGATATATGGAGCCCTCTCATTGCTCTCTGCTCTGTGCACTGTGAGTGATCTTACCTCACTGCAGGATTTATTGAAGGCTCCAGAACTCCCTGCGCATGGTCTTTCTGGCTGACCAACCATCTTCAATGTGGTGATGGACGAGACACCCAGCAGCTGTGAAATTTATTGAGTCAGGACCTTCCTGAGTACCTACAGGTGATAGAGTAATAGACAGAATGGGTATTTATACTGATGTAGTGAGAGTTACTCATGGAGAATGGTCCTGAGTAAAACAGAGATCTGGAAAATCCCAGACTCTGTACCTGGCCTATGCTGCTGCATCTCTCTGGAGTGGAGAATTCTGTTGGCTCAGGATCTGGAGTTGCTATAAAAGCGAGGGGCATTGACAGAGGCAGCAATTAGACCCACACAGTGAGGGATACCACATGGAGAGATACTGAGTGATATCACCAGAGTGCTGGAAGATATCAGGCTCAAACAATCATAGAACATAGAACATAGAAGAATACAGCGCAGTACAGGCCCTTGGGCCCTCGATGTTGCGCCGATCCAAGCCCACCTAAACTACACTAACCCACTATCCTCCATATACCTATCCAATGCCCTCTTAAATGCCCATAAAGAGGGAGAGTCCACCACTGTTACTGGCAGGGCATTCCATGAACTAACGACTCGCTGAGTGAAGAACCTACCCCTAACATCAGTCCTATATCTACCCCCCCTTAATTTAAAGCTATGCCCCCTTGTAATACCCGACTCAATACGCGGGAAAAGGTTCATACTGTCGACCCTATCTAACCCCCTAATCATCTTGTACACCTCAATCAAGTCACCCCTAAACCTTCTTTTCTCTAGTGAAAACAGCCCCAAGTGCCTCAGTCTTTCCTCATACGATTTTCCTTCCATACCAGGCAACATCCTGGTAAACCTCCTCTGCACCCGTTCCAATGCCTCCACATCCTTCCTATAGTATGGCGACCAAAACTGCACACAATATTCCAGATGCGGCCGTACCAGAGTCTTATACAACTGCATCATGACCTCAGGACTCCGGAACTCAATTCCTCTACCAATAAAAGCCAGTACGCCATATGCCTTCCTCACCGCACTATTTACCTGGGTGGCAACTTTCAGAGATCTGTGTACATGGACACCCAGATCCCTCTGCTCATCCACACTACCAAGTATCCGACCATTAGCCCAGTACCCCATCTTTTTGTTATTCTTCCCAAAGCACTTAGCTACATTGAATTCCATCTGCCACCTTTCTGCCCAGCTCTGCAGCTTCTCTATATCCTGCTGTAACCTGCCACATGCTTCCTCACTGTCAACAACTCCTCCGACTTTCGTGTCATCCGCAAACTTGCTCACCCAACCTTCTAACCCCTCTTCCAGGTCATTTATAAAAATGACAAACAGCAATGGTCCCAAAACAGATCCTTGCGGAACACCGCTAGTGACGGCACTCCATGAAGAAACTTTGCCATCAACTACTACCCTCTGTCTTCTTCCATCCAGCCAATTCCTAATCCAAACCTCCAACTCACCCTCAATGCCATATCTCCGTATTTTCTGCAGTAGCCTACCATGGGGAACCTTATCAAACGCCTTACTAAAATCCATATATACCACATCTACCGCTTTCCCCTCATCAACCTCCTTCGTCACCTTTTCAAAGAATTCAATAAGGTTTGTGAGGCACGACTTGCCCTTCACAAAACCATGCTGACTATCCTTGATCACATTATTCCTATCTAGATGTGCATAAATCCTATCCCTTACAATTCTCTCTAAGACTTTGCCCACAACAGAAGTGAGACTCACCGGCCTATAGTTACTAGGGCTATCCCTACTCCCCTTTTTGAACAAGGGAACCACATTTGCTATCCTCCAGTCTTCTGGGACTACTCCTGTAGACAAAGAGGACATAAAAATCAAGGCCAATGGCTCTGCAATCTCCTCCCTTGCTTCCCAGAGAATCCTAGGATAAATGCCATCAGGCCCAGGGGACTTATCTATTTTCACCTTTTCCAGGATTTCCAACACCTCTTCTCTACATACCTCAAAGCCATCCATTCTACTTATTTGTGCCTCAGTATTCTCATCGACAACAATGCCCTGTTCCTGAGTGAATACTGAAGAAAAGTATTCATTCAGTGTCTCCCCAATCTCTTCCGCCTCCACACGCAACTTCCCCCTACTATCCTTGACTGGACCTATTCCTACCCTAGTCATTCTTTTATTCCTAACATACCTATAGAAAGCCTTAGGGTTTTCCCTAATCCTATCTACTAAGGACCTTTCATGTCCCCTCCTTGCTGCTTTTAGCTCTCTCTTCAGGTCCTTCCTGGCTACCCTATAACTCTCAATCGCCCCAATTGAACCTTCACGTCTCATCTTGAGATAGGCCGCCCTCTTCCATTTAACAAGGGATTCCAATTCCTTATTAAACCACGGCTCCCTCGCACGACCCTTTCCTACCTGCCTGACAGGTACATAATTATCAAGGACACTCAATAGTTGCCCCTTGAACAAGTTCCACATATCATTTACACTCTTGCCTTGGAGTCTACTTTTCCAAGCCACACATCCTAAGTCATGCCTCACCGCATCATAATTTCCCTTACCCCAGCTATAATTCTTGCCCTGTAGTACACACTTATCCCTCTCCATCACAAGTGTAAAAATCACCGAATTATGGTCACTATCCCCAAAGTGCTCACCTACCTCTAATTCTAACACCTGGCCTGGTTCGTTACCCAGAACCAAATCCAGTATGGCCTCACCTCTTGTTGGCCTGTCTACATATTGTGTCAGGAAACTCTCCTGCACACATTGAACAAACACTGACCCATCTAACGAACTTGAGCTATAGCTTTCCCAATCAATATCAGGAAAGTTAAAGTCCCCCATAACAACCACCCTATTACTGTCACTCATCTCCTGAATCACCTTCCCAATCCTTTCTTCAATGATTCTAGGACTATTAGGAGGCCTGTAAAAGACTCCTAACAGGGTGACCTCACCTTTCCTATTCCTAACCTCAGCCCAAACTACCTCAGATGGCAAGTCCTCATCCATCGTCCTTTCCACCGCTGTAATACTATCTTTGACAAGCAATGCCACACCTCCCCCTCTTTTACCCCCACCTCTAAACCTACTAAAACATTTAAATCCCGGAACCTGCAACAGCCAATCCTGTCCCTGTTCTAGCCATGTCTCCGTAATAGCCACAACATCGAAGTCCCAGGTACCAACCAACGCTGCAAGTTCACCTACCTTATTTCGTATACTTCTTGCATTGAAGTATACACACTTCAAGCCACTTCCCTGTTTACAGGCACCCTCCTTGGAAATTGATGCCATGTTCCTCACCTCCCTACACTCCAGGCCCTGCACCCTGAAGCTACAATCTGGGTTCCCATGCCCCTGCCGAGTTAGTTTAAACCCCCCCCAAGAGCACTAGCAAACCTCCCCCCAAGGATACTGGTTCCCCTCAGGTTCAGGTGTAGACCATCCTGTTTATAGAGGTCCCACCGTCCCCAGAAAGAACCCCAGTTATCCAAAAACTGGAACCCCTCCCTCCTGCACCATCCCTGAAGCCACGCATTTAATTGTTCTCTCTCCCTATTCCTGAAATCTCTATCACGTGGCACGGGTAACAAACCAGAGACAACAACTCTGTTTGTTCTAACTCCAAGCTTCCAACCTAGCTCCCTGAAAGCCTGTCTAACATCCTCAGCACTCCTCCTACCTATGTCGTTGGTGCCAATGTGGACCACGACTTCGGGTTGCTCCCCCTCCCCCTCCAGGACCCGGAAAACACGATCAGAGACATCACGTACCCTTGCACCTGGGAGGCAACATACCAAACGTGAGTCTCTCTCGTTCCCACAAAACCGCCTATCTGTGCCACGAACTATCGAGTCCCCAATTACTACTGCTCTGCTCTTCTTCACCCTTCCCTTCTGAGTAACGGGGACAGGCTCCGTGCCAGAGACCTGAGCCCCGTTACTTACCCCTGGTAAGTCATCCCCCCCACAAGTATCCAAAACGGTATACTTGTTCTTGAGGGGAATGGCCGCAGGAGGTCCCTGCACTGGCTGCTTCCTCCCAGTCCCCCTCACTGTAACCCATCTATCTGCCAGAAGGCTTCAGAATCAAACAATTGTGTGGAAGAAGGGGTTCTGTTTCATGATGGTATAACTGGTCAGGAATGACCAATCTGTGAGTAGGCGAAGTGATGGCCTAGTGGCATTATTGCTAGAGCAAATATCCAAAACCTCAGCTAATGTTCAAAGGAGACAAGTTTGAATCCCACCATCAGAGAAGGGGGAATTTGAAAACAATACTTTTAAAGATAATAATTAATAATCCATAAATAAAAATGAGACAATTGCTGCTGTACAAAAAGTACAAACACTTGTCGTTTCGAGAAGGATATCTGCCTATCCTCACTTGGTCTGCACAAAGTACCCATAGCAAAGTGTTTGTCTCACAATGACCCTCTGAAAGGACCGAGCAAGTTACTCAGTGCAAGCTCGGGCTGGGAAAGAAAGGCAGGTCAGACAGAGATACCAATATCCCAGGAGTTAATAAAAACAATCCCGTTGCACTGGGCCCCACTGGAACCATGGTGGGACGAGTGTCCTGGCCAATCATGTTGGTCGGTTTATGGACAGGACTGTAAACTGACAGAGAGGATGCAGGGAGAGGGTTCAGGTGAAAGGAGCTTTCCAAATCCAAATAGAAAAGGGAAGCATCGGAACAGCATGGGAATGTGCCTGAAGACAAACAGAAAGGAACAGGATGGGAAAAAGTTTATTTAAAACCGTACATCAGTGAATCAGTTTGTGACAGGAAATTGTGGGAAAGAGTAAATTATGTTTTGTTTGGAATGGACAAAGTCTCTGCAATAAGGTAGATGGACTTGTGACACAGAGATAAAAGAGATTTAGACAGCAGTGAGACATGGTTCCAGAACGAACAAAAGATGGAACATAAATATTCAATGGTTCACAACCTTGTGGAAATTCAGGAGGAATGGGCAACGCTAACAATAATGGATACCAAAGGCATGACAGGGAAAGCATTTGGCATCAGATCATGAAGTAGAATCAGTCTGAATGTAAATTCTGGCTACTACTTGCCAAATACACAAGCAGCAGAATAGTTTTAGCAACCGAACAGCATTTCATTTCTCATCAGTGCGATGAATAGGAATCAACTGGAATTTTTAATAAAAGCATTGTGATAATTTTAGGAAACTTCAATATTCCCAAAATCTAGGACATTCACACTGGCAAGAGCGATATTGGAAGAGGAGTTCAGAGAATTTTGTTTCAGTGTTTCTTTGAATAACACATTGTGTAACTGACTAGGGATGTAACTATCTCAGAGAGACCGTTGTGTGATGAAACTTAGTGAATGAGTAATGTCACCTGGAGAGATCCTCTGGGAAATTGTGAGAAAGTGCAGTTTAAAGAAATATTAAGTTTTAAAGTGAATCACAGAAAGGTCAAGCTACAACTAGAAACAAAAATAGCCAATTACATGTGTTTGAGAGGAGAACTGACCAAGATTAACAGGCGAAACAGACTGATACGTGTATCTGTAAATGAATAGTGGAAAACATTTGAAGGAACAGTGTAAATCATTCAAATAAAGGACATTCCATTGAAACAGACATAACTTCAACAAGAAATCCCCACTGGTCCCTTACTCAGGACAAAAGGGTTCATACTAGATTCTGAGGCTGAGAAGATCACCAAAAGTACTTAAAATCCTGAAGTTAGAGATTGTTTTAAGAGTAAGTTTAAAAGAGATTGCAACGGGTCTGCTACCAGGGGGAGGGCATTGGGAAGGGGTAATATTGTCAGCCATATTGAAACGATAGGAACAGGGAGAATTGAAGGTGCTGGAGGGTGGTGAGAGTGTTACAGAGAGTGGTCATGGCCTGAATGATGTTACAAAGCCAGTATGGATTGCTGCAGCTGGAGGGGTTATCAGAGGTAGGGAGGGACATAGGTATTTTTATTTATTCATTCATGGGATGAGACTGCTACTGATTGGACCATCAATCTTTTTCCCCCCACTACTAATAGCTCAGAGTCAGCCAAATTGTTGTGGGTCTGGAGTCACGTGTAGGCCAGACCAGGTTAGAGTGTCAGATGTCCTTCCCTAAAGGAGGTAAGTGAACTAGATGAGTTCATCCTGATGATCGACAATGGTTTCATGGTGGTCTTGCTAATGTCTTGTACAGATACACCATGACATCCTTCTCCTACTCTCAATGCTCTGACCAGTGAAGGTAACCATCCCAAACGCCTGCTTCACCAGCCTGTCTACCTGGGATACCACTTTCAAAGAACTGTGTACCTGCATCCCTGGGTCACTGATTGACAACACTACCCAGGGTCCAAACATTAACTGTACAAGTCCCACCCTGGTTTGTTTCATCAAAATGGCACACTTCACATTTATCTAATTAAACTCCATCTGCTATTCTTCATCCCAGTATCCCAGCAGTACTGTTCATCCTGTTGTATCATAGATAACCTTCATCACTGACCAGTTTACCACCAATTTCAGTGTCACTCAAAAAACTTACTTACCACAAAACCAATATTGCCTTCCAAACCATGTATCCAAATGACAAACAACAGTGGGCCCACTACACCGCTGGTCACATGCCTCCAGTCAGAAAATCAAAATGTCTCCCATCATCCTCTGTCTCCTACCATCAAGCCAATTTTGTATCCAGTTGACTAGCTCCTCCTGAATTCCATATCCTTTTACATTGATATGAGCTTATTACCCTGTTTACCATACAGACACAGAACACAGAACAGTACATCACAAGACCCTTCGGCCATTATGCCATGCCAACCTTTTATCCGATTGTATGATCAAACTAACTTACGTACCCTCCATTTTATTATCATCCATGTGCCTATCCAGAAGTATATTAAATGTCCCGAATGCATCTAATTTTACTGCCACCACTGGCAGTGCATTCCACTCACCCACAACTTAATATGTAACGAACCTACCTCTGAAATCTCCCCTTCACCATCCGTGAATCACCTGAAAATTATACCCCCTTGTAATAGCTATTTACGTCAGGGTAAAACATGTCTCTCACTATTCACTCTCTCTGTGCCTCTCATCATCTTGTTCAACTCTACCAGGTCACCACTCACCCTTCTTCACTCCAATGAGAAAAGCCTTAGCTTGCTCAAGCTTTCTTCATAAGACATGCTCTCCAGTACAGGAAGCATCCTAGTAAATCTCCTCTTTACCCTCTCGAAAGCTTCCACATCCATCCTGTAATGAAGGAACCTGAACTGAACACAATATTCCAAGTGGGGTCTAACCAGAGCTCTATAGAGCTGCAGCATAACCTCACGGCTTTAAAACTCAATCCCCAAACTAATGAAATCCCACACAATATATTCCTTCTTAACAAGACTATCAGCTTGTGTGACAACTTTGCGGGATCTCTGGACTTGGAACCCAAGATCCCTCTTTTCTTCCACACTATCAAGGATCCTACATTTAACCCTGCATTCTGCATTCAAATTCAGTCTTCCAAAATGAATGACTTCACACTTTTGCAGATTCAACTCCATCTGCCACTTCTCAGCCCAGCTCTGCATCGTGTCATTTCCCCGTTGCAACCTACGTCAGCCACTCCACCAACCTTCGTGGCATTGCCAAACTTACTAACCCACTCTTCCACTCACATCCAAGTCATTTATAAAACCACAAAGAACAGAGGTCCTGTAACCTCTCCCTGCAGAAAACGACTGGTTACTGAACTCCAGGATGAATGCTTTCCATTCATCATCACCCTCAATCTTCTATGGGCCAGGAATTCTGTATCCAGACAGACAGGTTTCCCTGTTTCCCATGTCTCTGTACTTTCTGAACGAGCCATAAAGGTGTTTTGTCACATCGCCAAAGGACTCAATAAGATTTGTAAGGCATGACCTGTCCCTTACAAAGCCATGCTGACTATCTCTAATCAAACAATGGTTATCCAAGAAATTACAAATCCTATCTCGGAGTTCTCCCCAATAATCTGCACACCACAAACATAAGACTGACAGGTCTGAAATTCCCAGCGTTATCGGTATTCCCTTTCCTGAACAAGGGGATAACATTTGCCGCCCATAACCATCTGGTATAACTCGAGTGGACAGTGAGGGCGCAAAGGTCATCGCCAAGTACACAGCAATCTCTTCCCTCACTTCGTGTAGTAACTTTGGGAGCATCCCGTCTGGTCCAATAGACTTTTCTATCCTTATGTTTTACACAATACTGAGCACATCCTGTTTCTTAACATCAACCTGTTCACATATATCAGCCTG